>NC_086381.1:62089602-62427322 GCF_036588685.1 Mytilus trossulus | reverse complement strand
TGCTTGTATAATTGTTCATACAAGCTTTGTAAATAAGATTGACATCTTTAAACAATATATATAGGCATAGTTTTACCTGTATATATAATATTTGAATTTAATTGGGTGTTATTCTAATGATTATACAATATAAAAACAAAGCAAGCAAGCTAACTTAAGTCTTTCTCTACATGCTTAAGAAAATTAGCTGTAAATGTACACTAAAACTTAGAATACCATTTAAACTGTTGTTTGTATTCAGTTCTACAAGTGAAAATATTTTATACTATTCTTTTCTCTAATAATCAAATAAATAAACATATTTTACTTATACAAAGAATTGTCAATGGTGTTTTTAAAGAAGTGCATATTTAACCCACACAAAATGTTATTTGCAATCAAAATTCACAATTTCTTGTTACAATCAAAATTCACAATTTCTTGTTACAATCAATCATCTTTGAAAATTAACAAAAATATTTTTTCAAAATTTTTCCAACTTTAAATGGTCATTCAATATAGCACAATTATTCAATAATGATAAGTGAACAAATTGTACAACAAAATAATTACATTAGATGTTAGTTTCATTATAATACGTTATTCTGATTGGCTAACATGTTATTCCGTAAACAATTGCATCAGACAAATAACATTTATCATGCATGATGACACGAGGTCCCACAAAAAAGTGCACAGGTGAATTAAATAAAACTGGATAAAAATCGTGTTTTCATGATTTTAGCTAAGAAATGTAATTATAAGTATTGAATACTTCTTTTTGAAACTTTATAGGGTTGTAAAAGCGTTGACAGTGCGTACATTTTTAGAATGAAGCGCTACCGCGCTTCATACAAAATGTACTTCGGTCAACGCTTTTACCACCCAATAAATTTACAAAAAGAAGCATTCAATTCTTAAATAAACTCATTGCTCACATATATATATACATAATATATATATGTTATTATGATTTCGAGAGATTTCCACCTCAGTACTAAATATTTCTTTTTGTATCTTGACTCTCTTTTTCTTCAGCAATATACACATAAAACAAAATAAAAGTATTCACATATAAAAATTTCCCTGAGAAAATCAAATATCTTAACATGAAAAATGTATACACATATACAGTACAAAACATCCAAGTCTGATAAAATGGTTTTGTGTCAATATCATGTTTGAAAATTTATACAATGCAGAAGTATAATTGCCTTACGTTTAGCAAAATATAATCAGTGCTTGTTTTGAGAACTTCTGAACACAATTTGGAGTGAGATTATAACTACTAAAACTATACAAAATCGACTCCTAAGATGTGGTTGACCTTTAGTACCCACTATTACATAGAAATTAATGCATGTACTGATTACGAAACTTTCACTAGCCCTATCTGCCAAAATAAAAAGAAGCCAAGGGTGTTCTATGCATTCTTTCAAACCACCCATTGATACCATTGAAATAACCACTAATAAAGTTGCCGTTCTGTTTGAACTGGGACTATAAAAATTGAGATTTTGGTTGGTTGGTTTGAATGCACTTTTTATTTGACCCCACCATGCAAAAATTTTCAATTAAACATTTTCTTTAAATGTTGAAGCAAAATAAACCACCATCCATCAAATTTGAATAAAAGTGCCTTCGGATCCACCCCCCCCCCCCCCAAAAAAAAAAAATATTCTGAAAAAGTGGTAATCATATTGCACACAGAATTTAACCAATAAAGTACTAGATTTGGTTTTTAAAACAAACATTTTGTTCTCCGTGCACTGAGAAAAAATTCATGACCATAGGCTCTTGCTTGTGACCAAATGGAAAAATCAATAAAAGATAAAACTGATGTAAAACATAATAAAATGTACATAGCACCATTTCAACAGAATAGTCTCTTCTGTTTTCACAAGAACACTTTAGAACATGAATATTTACATATAAAAATTTACAAGACACATTTGTTCTTTTCATACAGAGAGTGTAAATGTCTTCTATGTTTTATCATGCATGATTATGTAACATAAATATAAGATTCTTCTCATGCCATATGTAATCATCCTTTGTTGTATAACAGTGAATATGTAACTGTTTGGATAACCCCAAACATTCTACTTATTTCTAATAATTTAAAATGGTGACATATTCTCAATTTCCAATTTCAATTTTATATACTATGTATGACCTCTGTTTTGACAGTCAAAAACAACTTAAACAATGTTTGAATATATGAAATGATAACAACATTCTATTTTTCAAAACCAAATTAACATGAAAACATTAATAATAGCCAAATGTCCATTTTTTAAATGAAATATTCATTTTTTAAGAAAATACAGCTTGTTGAACACAAAGGTATATATGGCATAACAATGTAAGTAATAATTAACTTATAACCTATGCATATCACTTTAAAGTTGATTCAACTTCTTCTAATTTCTGACAGGGGGTAATTCAACTGGTTGAACAAACTGGTTTACTATCAATGTTATCCTATCCTACCAGAGGAAAACAAGTTTCATTGCGCAAAATCTATAAATAATAAATTTGTGGAGATACTAACATGCATTTGTAGTAATTATCACCCTGTAGTATAATCATGCCATAAAAATTACACAGAACAGTAAGATTATCAGTATTCTTTGTCAAAAGTACAGTACACAGATGTGCCATCTGCACTATCATTTTCTTTGTTCAGTGGACTGTGAAAAACTCTAATTTGGCATTAAAAAATTGGAAAAATCATATCATAGGGAACATGTGTACTAAGTTTTAAGTTGATTGGACTTAAACTTCATCAAAAACTACCTCGACCAAAAACTTTAACCAAAACTTTAATCTGAAGCGGGACGAACAGACCCGACGGACGAACAAACAAACAGACGAACAAACAGACAGATGAAGGCACAGACCAGAAAACATAATGGCCATAAATGGGGCATAAAAACTGCTACATTTAGATTACACATTATATCAAATTAACTGGTTCCCATCAGAATTTTTTTGAAGCAGTAAACCAGTTTGTTAAACAAGTTGATATTTTTTCTGTTAAAAAAATCAAAACTTCAGATCATATTCAGGAATATGCATTTTGTATTAAACAGATTGTAGAACTTGTAAAAATATAACTTGTGTATATTAAAAAAAACAATTAACCCGTGTAATTAAACATGCTATCTTCTTTATTTAAATACATGTAACTTTCCGCTGGAGTTTGCTCCAACCATAACGTCCTGGTTACGTCCAAGAACAGTTAATGAACATACGGATCCAAGGTATTCTTCATCTTTCATTGCTAACACCTTTCTGCCGTTTACACCATACACATCAATCTACAATAAATTAATATAAATATGAGCTGCATCGGATAGAATTCGACCTTATGCAAGTGCATATTTACATGTACATGTATACAATTTTGATTTGTTTTAGGAACATTCAACATGTTCATATATGAAATAAAAGATGAATTGTGATCTTTTTTATATGGGTCTTATATATAAACAAACTCAATTTTCAAACAGTTTACAGAGTTGTGATAATTATTTAATTTCAAGTCGAAATACGATAGCAGTTCTGTTGATATCAACTTGCATAAGGTCGATTCTATCCGACTGAGCCCATATATAAAATGAGATTCATTGAAGCAATATTTGTATTATTCGTCATGTGTTTGTAGATAGTAAAAAACTTTTGTTTGACTGAAAAAAAAAGACATTTGTTTGACTGAAAAAAAAGACATAACAGGTCTGTTATTGAATTAAAGAAATTTTGTCTAATTTTGATTGATCATATTGTCATGTTCATTGTAAGGTGCACATTTTTCTCTACTTTCAAAACCCTTCTGTTTGAACTTGTCCTTATTTTTTAACTACATATGTACTATAAGTGGAGACCACATGTAACAAATAATATTGGTATTGGCATCGGATTCTACCCTAACTTTATGATTATTTGTAATATTAATCATTGTTAAACAAAAGAGCACCATTGTCCTATATTAGCTATATATAAGTTGAATTCTTTGATTCTATATTTAGACATCCTGCTGGCTAGCATATTGGACCACTTTATCTTAGTAGTTTAGATATAGAGAATTCTTTAAATATTTTCCAAATGTAACTTTAGATCCATGTAATGTAGGATCTTAGTTTAGTTTAAACATATTTATTTATAGTGGATTGGGAAACAATTATTACAACTTATATAAATCCCTCTCCACTTTGGGGGTGCGAGTGCTGCCCTTGTAGCGGCATTAGCCTACTCTTTTTCGAAATCTACAAGGGTGTCTTTTACATGCAAGAGATATTGCTCTCGCTCACACGGATCAGCCATTTATCGTCCCCATCCGACGGACTAGCATCATTTCTCAAGACCATACTCGCAAATGGTGTCGAGGAAGAGCAGAAAATTCAGTCCCTGAAATTTTCTCCCCAGAACGAGGATCGAACCAGGAACCTTTGTGTTAGTAGTCTGATGCGCTAACCACTACACCACGGCTCTCTTAATGTTTCGTTTCTGTGAATAATGCTGCAGACTTAACAAAATTTGTGTATGTTACCTGTCTTGGTCTTGACATGCTGCCCACAGTGAACAGGTCTTCTCTTGTAGGGTGCCAATTAGCTCTAAAACCTGTCAGCCATCTGCCTGTATGATTATCATGTCTACAATGTAAAAATAATGTAAATCAGCTATTATACACAATACAAGGCTAATACAATTGTGTTTTAGTAATATGTAATATGCTAAAATGGTAAGTTATATTGAAATTCTTGCAATTACAAGTATTTCAATTTCCTTGTTATGTATATGGTTGTTTTTCTTAAATTTAAATTGTGCCATTGTAAATTGGTGATTTAAATTAAGCATAGTTCTTTAAAGGGATCAAAATAAGTATTATGTGATAAAAAGTCAGGACAAAAATAGACCTTTAATATCTCACAAAATCGTACACCATAATTTATTTGTAAGTAAAAAATCATGGACAGTATATCTCTTAAAATCAACTTTATTTGAACAAAAATTGTTTGGTTAAAAAAGCTTTTGTATATCAAAAGACAGATTGTATAACAAATTCAAACTTACACAATGCTGTGTTCTTTCTTACAACCAGACAGATTTTCACTGTTAAATATTCTGAAATATACAAGAACATTTCTGAAAAATTGTTGATGCTATTAATCTTTCCAAACTTCCGACCTTCATTGGAGAATGTAACATGATTATCAATGATAATCAATATAATAATTTAAGGTGGTTCCTTACACTACAGGGAGATAACTCTGTAAAATCAGCTAAACGTTTTAATTACGTTGTGTTGGAAATGACTATTAAGCTTCTCAATGATCAAAATTGGTGTTTGTCAAACTGCTATATAACCAGTGTAATTTTTCTGATAAAACGGTTGGTTCAAATTTTTTGAAAATTTTATATTTTTGTCAAAGGGTCAAAGTAACTACTTCAGCAAAATTAATTAAAATTGAACGAGCCAAATTAATTTTAGTGAAAGTGTTGGGTAACCACCTTAACACCATGAAATATCATCCTAGACTTTGTTGACAATGATTTATTAATGGCTTTCAATATTCTTCCAAAATTCTTACCAGTAGGCAGTAATTGTATACTGAAAACAAGTCTCTAACCAGAGTAGCCTTAAACGGAACTTTTGTAAAATATTAGAAGCCATATTAATTTTGTGTATCAGTGGGAAAAGAATATGACAAATACAAAATACAGTATATGCCAAAACACATAACAGCGCCTGGTGATTCAAAGTCTACAAAGATTTATTAATAGAGTTTAAAAATTCATCTAGAAGCATAAAATTCAGATGAGTCCTGTTCTTTCTAGTTTTTTTTATTACACTGTACCTAATCAACTGAATAACTGCTGGTGTGTCTTTACACAAAATAAATGAATAATCTCAACGGTTAAAATATTTTGTATCATCCTTAACAGAAAAATGTTCACTCTTTTTAAAATTGACTTGATTCTAGAATTGCAATTCTTTAACCCACATTTGTAGAGCTGCACTAGGTGAACAGGTGATATAAGACCTGAGAAATTAGCTGTTAACAAAGAAAAATTGCATGAAGTACTGTGTAGGTTTTGTTTCTTTTTGGTTTTATGACCTACATATCTAGATTATAATTCAGTTCAACCTGTGAACCAAGGTGGGATGTTAATGGCCGTACTTTGACCTATAATGGTTTACTTTAACAAATTGAGGCTTTGATGGAGAGTTGTCTCATTGATACTCATACCACATCTTCTTAAATTCTATCTTTTGAATACATCAGTTGGGTTGTAAATTTCTTGTTGGAGGCATAATGAACCCCATTAATAAGACCATCGTTTATCATATTTTCAATTATAAGTAAGTAAGTAAGTAAGTAAGTAAATTATTTATTATAGTGACATGTGTTAATAATGTACAGATTATAAACATATAATATATGATAAATAGTAATACACCCGGCCCAATGGACCTATAAGTCACCTCAAATAAAGTAAAACAATTATTAAACAATCATATTACGTTCTAATCTTTCGTTGACGTAAGTAAATTAAAAAAATATATAGTAATTATACTTCACAATATCATGTTAATATTAACAAACCTAATTCTGTCGTCCAGCGATGTTGATAAGATGTACTTTCCTGTCACTGGTGAGAAGTAAGCACTGTTTATTGATTTATCATGACTTAATTCATCTAAAGATTGACTTTTTCCTTTTTCTTTCAGCTTCCTCAAATCCCATATACAAACAGTGCTGAAAATATACAGTGAAAATGCAGTTTGAAGACAATATAGAATACCTTTGTGTTTGACTGAAAATTAAGAAAATAATTTTTTTTTCCATGGTTTCTTTTTGTTTTAAAATATAATTGACTTCACAGACCAAAAGCCTGTTTTGTTCCATTTGTCTACCAGCTAAAAATAGTTTGTTTTTTTTGCCTACAAGGTGAAAAGTTACGTAGGGACATAAGTTGGATTTCAATGATAAATTTATAAACCAAGCTCACAATTGCAGAATACAAAACAAATAGCAGTTGACCTTCAATTGTTTACATCCTATATGATCCTTGCTCTATAGAATCTGCAGGATAACTGATCCATTTGAAATCATACCAAGTCTATTAGTTTTGTTAAATAACTTGTGCATCATGTCAGTGAAGATAAGACAAACCAACCCATTGCATATATCATAGATATAGGAAGATGTGGTGTGAGTGCCAATGAGACAACTCTCCATCCAAATAACAATTTAAAAGAAGTAAACCATTATAGGTTAAAGTACGGCCTTCAACACGGAGCCTTGGCTCACACCGAACAACAAGCTATAAAGGGCCCCAAAATTACTAGTGTAAAACCATTCAAACGGGAAAAACAACGGTCTTATCTATATAAACAAAACAAGAAACGAGAAACACGTATATATTACATAAACAAATGACAACTACTGTACATCACATCATGTATATTTAGCATACTTATAATGTAGATTTGATTATGTATTGCCTGGAGACTTTTTAAGCATAACTAGACATTCATAATAAGGCTGTTAGTTTTCTCTTTTGAATTGTTTTACATTGTCATTTCAGAGCCTTTAATAGCTGACTATATGGTATGGGCTTTGCTCATTGTTGAAGGCCGTACATTGACTTAAAGTTGTTAATTTCTTGTTCATTTTTGGTCTCTTGTGGAGAGTTGTCTCATTGGCAATCATATTCCATCTTCTTTTTTATAAGGAATCTTCACCAATAATTAAGTATACTTACGTGTCTGTACTACTGGTACAAAATATGTTATCCTGGACAGGATGTACACTGACAGAACGTAGAGATTTCTGGTGCAATTGGTACAAGTTTTCTGCAGTGCTTCTAAAAGAATAAAATAATTTGTCAGAGTGAAGAAATTTCTATTTTATTTGCAGAGGAAGAAATAGTTACTTAACACTTATGACCAATTATTTAGTTAACTCAAAGAAGAACATGCAAAGTATATTATAAGCTCAAAGAAGTGCATGAACATAAAATAATTTAAATATTTGTAAGGGTTCTGCAAAACCAAGTGACTTGCCCACTGTATAAAGCTAATAAATGTTTAGGAACTTTAACTGCAGATTGTATGTAATATCAACTGGAAGAAAAACAACGACCATATATAAGTAACAAAAAGGAATAAAGGGCTGCATGATACGACCGTTGCTCTTTTAACTTGTCTTTTATGCTTTAAATGAATTTATATGATCAACTAGAAATAGTGTGAGCCCTGTCAAATACCCCTCCCCCCCCCAATAATAAATAAAAATGCACAAAAAAATTGGCACTATCAAGGTCAATAGATATAAACAATTTATCAAAGTTGCATAAAATTTAGTGAAAGTGTTAGTTATTGTCCCAAAATTGGAAAATCCCCCCTAATAAAAATTCATAACACGGAAATGTAAAATCTGAAATTTATAAAAATTGAAAGGGAGCTTACATCAATAGATATAAACAATTCACCAAAGTTTCATGGACATTGGTGACAGCCTTTTTGAGTTTTGGTCCGAAGTGTTACAAATCCCCCTTTTTTTATGAATAAAGCCCCATAAATCCAAAACTTAAAATCTGAAATTGATAAAAATTGAAAGGGAGCTTACATCAATAGATATAAACAATTCACCAAAGTTTCATGGACATTGGTGAAAGCCTTTTTGAGTTATTGTCTGAAGTGTTGAAAATCCCCCCTTTTTTATGAATAAAGCCCCATAAATCCAAAACTTAAAATCTGAAATTAAAAAAAAAACGAAAGGAAGCTTACGTCAATAGATATAAACAATTAACTTAAGTTTCATGGAAATTGGTGAAAGTGTTTTTGAGTTATTGTTCGAAGTGTGGACGACGGACGGACGGACAACGGTATACCATAATATGTCCCGTCTAAAAGACGGGTGTATAAAAACAAGAAAAGTATTTTACAAAATTTTCTTCATGATACTAGCTTTTGATAATAAACATACTTTAAATTTGCAAATTGAAATCAAAATTTCTCATTATTTTTCAGGAAAAGTAAGAATAAATTATTTCCCTTTGTAAAGTTGTATGTAGAATAGACTGATTCATACATGTCCAGCATCTTGTGTAAATTCAATACAATTTTGAGTCTGGAGTATGGTACGACATACACACACCAATTTGTAAAAAGAAAATCAGAGTATATTTATGATAAAAATATTGTTTAACATGTACATATAATAGGATCTAATGAATGTTAAAAACTTTTGAAAGATATCTATATTAGATAAAAATGTGGTTCTATTTCAATCTAAGTCTATCAAAAACATTTCGCCAATTGGACTGAAGGTTGTACTTTGACCAATAATGCTTTACTTTTATAGATTGTAATTTGGATGGAGAGTTGTATCATAGGCACTCATACCACATCTTCTTATATCTATGAAAATAAAGAAATAATCAAAATTTTAATCAGATTTTCTCTCATATTTTTTTAATTTTAACAGGGAAGGAGAAACAAATGTTGGAAGAAATATCATTATGTAGGAATGTCAGTACATACTTTCCTTATGATTAATCATATCTACATTTGTATTTACCTAGAAGTCCTGGTGTCTACCAAAGCAATACAGCCATCTTGTTGAGCCACTAGTAATGTTTCTGCCGTCATAAAGTCAAAACTCTTCAACAGCACCTCATCAGGTGTGGAATAAATCTGAAAAATGATACAATTCATGTCAAGCCGGTCTTAATGATATGGTCACCTGCCTCTAATAGTCACTTTCAGGTCATCCAAAAAGATCTCACTACAAAAAAATGTATCTAAATTGTTTAAATCGTAATTTTCAGAAACTCTTTTCAAAAGCAACTCCTCTTGAGTGGTCACTTTTGATACTTCCTACAAATCATTACTTAATACAGGTTTCACCATATTTTTAATAATCTTATATTTTTCTAATATATATAATATAATACAATTTAGCTTAACACTAAAGGCTGATCATCAGAAACCTCACAAAAATCACTGATGCAACTAGTCTTGAAATGTTAAAACATCTATTGACAGAAGCAACACCATCAATTCGCAATGGCAATCAATATAAAAACATAACAATTTGTCTTAGAAACAAACCCATAAATCTGATATTATTCTTGAGTGTAATCCTGTTCAATTAAGATGCATTTTTTTTAAAATAAAATTACTTTAATATTTAAATAATTATATATATATATAAAGGCTATCTATTATAAAAGAAAAATATCATTTAAAAACATGACATAAAATTTCTTACAAAAATTCATTAAATAACCAACAAACCTCATCAAAGACCCCTTTTTGTAGATCACAACATCTAACTGTTCCATCATAACTACAGGAGTACAACTGATTTGATTTATGTAATGAGAATTTGAGACAATTGATTGGTCGAGAATGTGGTGCATACACAACAACTCCATCTGTCTGGAACTCTCTTCCTGCTGTCTGAAAATAATTTAATTTTGGATGAAACGCATCTTCTGATTGGCTGACATTATTTTTTTATGAGCCCAAACATAATTTAGTCATGTGACCGTGACATCATCAATGATTTTTCATGGTTTTCTACGGTTTAAAATGGAATTTAGAATTAAATTATAAGAAATGACTGTAATATTTTTGTTGTCTATTCGAAATAACATAAACTAGAGGCTCTAAAGAGCCTGTGTCGCTCACCTTGGTACATTTGTATATGTGAATATTCAACAAAGGACACAGATGGATTCGTGACAAAATTGTGTTTTGTTGATGGTGATATGTTTGTAGATCTAACTTTACTGAACATTCTTGCTGCATACATATATCCCCATCTATAATGATTGGCCCAGTAGTTTCAGTTAAAAGTGTTAGTAAAAATTTACAAATTTTATGAAAATTGTTAAAAATTGACTATCGATTCGTCTGAAATTTTCAGGGCAGATAGATATTGACCTGATAAACAATTTAACCCATGCCAGTTTTCCTCTTAATGCTTTTGTTTTTGAGTTATAAGCCAAAAACTGCATTTTATCCCATGTTCTATTTTTAGACATGGCAGCCATCTTGGTAGGTTGACCAGGTCAACAGACACAATTTTTAAACTAGATACCCCAATGATGATTGTGGCCAAGTTTGGTTTAATATGGCGCAGTAGTTTCAGAGGAGAAGATTTTTGTAAAAGATAACTAAGATTTACGAAAAATGGTTAAAAATTGACTATAAAGGGCAATAACTCCTAAAGGGGTCATTTGACCATTTCGGTAATGTTGACTTATTTGTAAATCTTATTTTGCTGAACATTATTGCTGTTTACAGTTTATCTCTATCTATAATATTTTTCAAGATAATAACCAAAAACAGCAAAATTTCCTTCAAATTACCAATTTAGGGGTAGCAACCCAACAACAGGTTGTTCGATTCATCTGAAATTTTCAGGGCAGATAGATCTTGACCTGATAAACAATTTTACCACATGTCAGAATTGCTCTAAATGCTTTGGTTTTTGAGTTATAAGCCAAAAAATTCATTTTACCCCTATGTTCTATTTTTAGCCATGGCGGCCATCTTGGTAGGTTGACCGGGTCACCGGACACAATTTTTAAACTAGATACCCCAATGATGATTGTGGCCAAGTTTGGTTTAATATGGCGCAGTAGTTTCAGAGGAGAAGATTTTTGTAAAAGATAATTAAGATTTACAAAAAATGGTTAAAAATTGACTATAAAGGGCAATAACTCCTAAAGGGGTCATTTGACCATTTCGGTAATGTTGACTTATTTGTAAATCTTATTTTGCTGAACATTAATGCTGTTTACAGTTTATCTCTATCTATAATATTTTTCAAGATAATAACCAAAAACAGCAAAATTTCCTTAAAATTACCAATTTAGGGGTAGCAACCCAACAACAGGTTGTTCGATTCATCTGAAATTTTCAGGGCAGATAGATCTTGACCTGATAAACAATTTTACCCCATGTCAGAATTGCTCTAAATGCTTTGGTTTTTGAGTTATAAGCCAAAAACTGCATTTTACCCCTATGTTCTATTTTTAGCCATGGCGGCCATCTTGGTTGGTTGACCGGGTCACCGGACACAATTTTTAAACTAGATACCCCAATGATGATTGTGGCCAAGTTTGGTTTAATTTGGCCTGGTAGTTTCAGAGGAGAAGATTTTTGTAAAAGTTAACGCAGGACGACGACGGACGACGACGACGACGGACGACGATGGACGACGACAGACGCCGGACGCAAAGTGATGAGAAAAGCTCACTTGGCCCTTCGGGCCAGGTGAGCTAAAAATGTGGTGCACACTGTTAAATAACCCGCTTCACATCTTTATTATCTTCATAGACAGAAAAAATATTACAGTCATTCCTTAAATACAAAAGAAGATGGTTTTTTTTTCTTTGATTATTTCCAGGAGTAGAATATAGCTTTGATAAAAGGACTCAACTGCTATATAGAATTGCTTTGCTTCTTGTTGCAGGCTAACGTTGAACTGTAATTGTTAATTTCTGTTTCATACGGTCTCTTGTGAAGAGTTGTCTCATTGGCAAACACATCTTCTTTCTTGAATTGAATGTAAAATGTTAAAAGAAATATTCTTATTGTTTATGGTCATATTTTTGGGGTGTGTAGGTATTCTTTCTATTCAAAATGTATACAGTGAAACCTGTCTAATTAATGAATTAGTTTAATCTCTGTCACCCGAGTATTCAAACATCCTGCTAACATCCTGCTTTAGCCGACACATTTTCATGGTTCCAAAATATGCCTATCCTTGCAGAAAAAAACAGAGTATTCCAACACCCTGTGTTATCCGACAATTTTTTTCTGGTCCCCCAGTGTGTCTGATAACACAGGTTAAACTGTACATCCCTATTCATGTTAATCATATAATTACATTAGATGTACCTTTCATGATAATACGTGATTCTGATTGGCTACTCAGCAATCTCGTGTTATTCCTTAAGCAACTTCCTTACACAATAAAACTGATCATTCATGGAGACAGGGGTCCCACAATAAAGTAAACAGGTAAATTAAACCAGATGCTCCGCAGGGCGCAGCTTTATACGACTGCAGAGGTTGAACCCTGAACGGTTGGGGCAAGTATGGACACAACATTTAAGCTGATCCAAATCTAATCCTCTCAAAAAAATGTTTGAAGAAATTTTCTTTTTATACATGAAATTTCAAATGAGAAAAATTGACCCCCCCCCCCCCCCAACCCAATTTTTTTTTTCACATCCCCCTTTCCCTTATTCCAAAACTGATTTCAATTAAAATTTCTAATGGAGTTTGCAACAACAACTACTCATTTAAATACATCATAAAATATTAAGATGTAAAAAAAAACTGCTTGTTATCACTGAACGGTAAAGATTGTTTTAATTTATCAGTTGGTAGTAAAAAGTGAATATACATTGTATATTGAATATAACAAAAATTTAAGTTGATTCTGGACAAAGAAAGATAACTCCAATTAAAAAATTTCTTGCTTTTCCACAATATTGTGCAATTAGATATTTCTTGCTTACTATTCTGGACAAAGAAAGATAACTCTAGACTAATAAAAAAAAAAATTGCTATTGCACAATATTGTGCAAATAGATTTTTCTTGCTTACTATTCTGGACAAAGAAAGATAACTCTAATTAAAAAAAAATTTGCTATTGCACAATATGGTGCAATTAGATTTTTCTTGCTATTGCGCAATACTGTGCAATTGAAGACTTGCTATTGCACAATACTGTGCAATTGAAGATTTCTTGCTATTGCTCAATACTGTGCAATGGAAAATTTCTTGCTATTGCACAATACTTCATAATAATTTTAGATCCTGATTTGGACCAACTTGAAAACTGGGCCCATAATCAAAAATCTAAGTACATGTTTGGATTCAGCATATCAAAGAACCACAAGAATTCAATTTTTGTTAAAATCAAACTTAGTTTAATTTTGGACCCTTTGGACTTTAATGTAGACCAATTTGAAAACAGGACCAAAAATTAAGAATCTACATACACAGTTAGATTCAGCATATCAAAGAACCCCAATTATTCAATTCTTGATGAAATCAAACAAAGTTT
The DNA here is from genome assembly GCF_036588685.1 of Mytilus trossulus. Taxonomy (NCBI): domain Eukaryota; kingdom Metazoa; phylum Mollusca; class Bivalvia; order Mytilida; family Mytilidae; genus Mytilus; species Mytilus trossulus. The sequence goes on along the minus strand of NC_086381.1, from coordinate 62,413,238 downwards.
AATTTTGGACCCTTTGGGCCCCTTATTCCTAAACTGTTAGGATCAAAACTCCCAAAATCAATCCCAACCTTCCTTTTGTGGTCATAAACCTTGTGTCAAAATTTCAAAGATTTCTATTTACTTATACTAAAGTTACTGTGCGAGAAACAAGAAAATGCTTATTTGGGCCCTTTTTGGCCCCTTATTCCTAAAATATTGGGATAAAAACTCCCAAAATCAATCCCAACCTTCCTTTTGTGGTCATAAACCTTGTGTTAAAATTTCATAGATTTCTATTCACTTTTACTTAAGTTAGAGTACGAAAACTAAAAGTATTCGGAGGACGACGACGACGCCAACGTGATAGCAATATACGACGAAATTTTTTCAAATTTTGTGGCCGTTTAATAAAAACTTGATAAAAGTCCTGTTTTCATGATCATAGCTAAAAAAATGTAATAATAAGTATTGAATGCTTCCTTTTGTAACTTCATAAGGTTTTAAAAGCGTTGACCGTGCACACATTTTTAGAATGAAGCGCTTTTGTGCTTCATACAAAATATACTTCGGTCAACGCTTTTACACCCCAATCAAGTTACTAAAAGAAGCATTCAATTCTTATATGAACTCACCACATCCCAGAGTCCTAAGAAACCCCACTTGTCACCAGCTGCTGTTATTAGTTTGGTGTTGGTTGGATGGATATCAAGAGAGAATACTCTGTTAGGTACAACCTTAGCCACTCGTTCCATGTTAATCTTCAGCTTACTTAAGTTCTTCACATAACTGAAAACAATATGTTTAAATTCTCATTTGAATAAATTTCTCATTCAAATCACTCAATTTCAAGAACAATTTTTTAAGAAAAAAAACAGGTAAAACTACAAAGGCAACAAAAACTGCATTATCATTTATACATGATTAATTTTCACCAACATCTAACATTTATTTGATAAAGATTCCTTGTTTTTCTTCATATGTCTATTTTTCTAGAGGTACTCAGTCTGTTGAATTGTCCAATATTTCATTTCTGGTTATTTTCGGATTTTTCTACTTTTTATAATGTCTTACTTACAATTACATTCCAATAAATCTTTTCAACATTTTTGTGTAATTTTTAATAACAAATGAATAACTTAATATGTTGTAAGCAAGCCAAAACATTTTGAATGATTGAATAAAATTAGTGCCATGATAATAATTCACCTTACAAAGTATAAAAGGAGAGCTAAAACACCCCTTGTCCATGCGAAAACCTACAAACATGTACAACCAATTCTTAAAAAGAAATAATTTTCTTAAATCTGGTATATCACAATCTATATAAACTTGTTGTTTTACTGATTACATTAATGAGCCGCCAGAAAACTTGTGGTTGGCTTTTCTAAATCTTATTACTAAATTGAAATAAAGTTATTTCAATTGACAGTTCCAGTGTGTCATGGCTATCTCCTTTATCCATTTGTTAATGTGTTTTTTATCAAATTTTTCTTACCTATCAAATGATGTTTTGTCCTCTGTTGATTTCTCTATCTTACATTTAAAGCAACCTTTCATTTTTGAGAGCAAGTCCTCATGTTCAGAATCAGAACTGTTAAATCCAAGATATTCTGCCATCTCTAAAGGTCCTGATGGTTTTCTTGGCTAAAAAAAAAGAAATTACAAGTAATACTGTGGATTCATTTATTTTCGTGGGTACCAATTTTTGTGGATTGTTGAAAACTTACATATTCGTGGATATTTAATTTCGTGGTTTGGGCAAAATCTACGATCATTCCTTTAGAAAATATGTAATTCGTTGAACATTTGAATTTGTGGTTTTCTTGTTCCCACGAAATCCACGAAAATTGGTATTCAACGAATATTAATGAATCCACAGAATCTTGAATTGCAAAATATTTCAAAACCCTAGGCTCAGAAATGTTTTCTAGTGTTTATGTGTAATAACAGTACAAGCATGACTAGATCTATTCAGTTTGTACTATTTTTTCCATTTAAATATTAGCATAATCAACATACAAAAATGTGTCTACTTTTTTAATGTTTGATAGTTCATTTGGACAATGTAAGAAATGTATAAATCATAACATTTTTATAAAAATTCTTTCCAATTTTTTCCAATTCATACAACTTTTACATACCCTATCAAAATAATTAATTTTCTCTTCTTTACTCTCTATTGTTTTCTCAAGTGGCAATATTTTTGTCTTTATGCCATGTCTCCGTACTTTGAACTACAAGTCAATATAGACAATTTGATATTTGCTTCATTTTTCATTTTTTCTTTGAATTGTTTATTTAATATTATTTGAATAATTGTTTGTTGTTTCTACAAGTCTACTTTCATAAATCAAGTGCTTGAAGTATAAAAGAAAGGCTTTGTTTAAGTCATTGAGAATCCTCTACTGTACCACCACTGTCTCATGTTTTTATTGGATGGGTGAACTTGTTTAAGCCCCAGTCCCCCCCCCCCCCCCCCCACATCCACATTTATCATATTTTTAAATAAATCAGGCCATAGTTTTCTAGTTTGAATTGTTTTAAATTTGTCGTTTCAGGGCCTTAAAAAACATGTAGCTGATTATGAGTTATGTGTTTTGCTCATTATTGAAGACCATATTGTGACCTATCATTGTTTACTTCTATGTCATTTGGTCTCTGATGGAGAGTTGTCTTATTGGCAACTTTATCACATCTTCTGATTTTTATATTTGCATGTGTGACTGCTATAATTACATGTTCTTCCACAGGTTCAAACGGTTGCTTAAAAAAATCCTCCGGCAAAGGAGCACCATCAGGATCCATTTTAGCTATTCTTAAACTGGCCCTTCTTGGCTCTGGTGGAGCTTTTGTCCTAAAAATTGAAAAGTAATAAATATAAATGTATGAAATTTTCCATTGTTATTCTGCTTTCAGAGAGAGTTTTGTACCCAAATAAAATGGACAAGGTCAGATTATAATTAGCATGAACTTAATAGAAATTACATAAACATATAGCTTATGTGGACATTTGTCTTAAAGTTTGTCATTGCAGGGCCTTTCTGTGTTCTGTTACCTATTATTCATAAAGTTAATTGGCCTATAAGGTTAATATAAACTATGAACCATACTTTTCCTTATTTACTGGCTTAGATTTGAGCTGAGTTGTTTTAGAGGGCTTCGTTGACTGTTTTATCTCTGTTTTCATCTACAACAGAAAATTTAACAATACATGTTTATAATTATAAAGAATTAACAAGTGAAACTGCGAGCTACTCATCACTGATGATACCCCCGCCGCAAGTGGATAATATTAATAATGTAAAAATATGCAAGTTTTTCGGTAAACAGGAAGTTGTCGATTGATGATTTGAAAATGCATGACATGGTATAGCTGACTTATATAAATCCTGAAACCAAATTTCAGAAATCCTTGTATTGTAGTTCCTGAGAAAAATGCAACGAAAAAAATTCATGGGACAGACGGACGGACTGACGGAAGGACAGAGGTAAAACAGTATACCCCCTTTTTTTTAAAGCGGGGGTATAATTACAGATATCCATTTACTGTAGCTCATTTTAACTGTTTCATGAATAGATATATATTTCATTAGCCACATTTGGCTATGTCACAAAATTACAAAAACATAATAAAATTTTCCTGAAACAGTAATGTGTTCAAAGCACACAGATACCTGCATTATCATTTTCTATGTTCAATAGACTGTGAAATTGAAGTAAAAACTCTAATTGTGCATTAAAATTAGACAGATTTTATCATAGGGAACATGCTACATGGTTCCCCCGAGGGCTTTACAGCACAATGGTATCCTGATGCTATATTTTCTACAATTGTGCTATCTTGGAAAATTTAATAATAAATGAATAGGGGCTACATATGAGCCATTTTGGGAAAACCAATGCTATGTTAATTTCAATGGTGTTATCTGAAAATTCAGGGGGAACACTGACACAGGGTTCTCCGAGGGCTTAAAAGCACAATGATATCCTAATGCTATATTTTCTACAATTGTGCTATCTTAGAAGATTTAATAATAAATGAATAGGGGTCACATATAAGCCATTTTGGGAAACCAGTGCTATGTTAATTTCAATGGTGTTATCTGAAATTTCTGGGCGGGGGAACACTGACACAGGGTTCTCCCGAGGGCTTTAAAGCACAATGGTATCCTAATGCTATATTTTCTACAATTTTGCTATCTTGGAAGATTTAATAATAAATGTATAGGGGTCCAAACATTTTACACAAATTCCAAAACCTCACCTAAGAACATCCGTAAAATCTACCTTTACCAAAAACTTGAACCTGAAGTAGGATAGACAGAACAACAGACACACTGACGCACAAAAGGATGCACAGACCAAAAAACATAATGCCCCTAATTCGGGCATCACAATAAATGTAACATCTGCATCTGGATTATAAGCCATCAATCTAACACTAACATTGTGCCTTAATATAACCTTTGAAGCATTTGCTAATATAATTTCCTTTTTCTTGTTTCTCAGATTTTTAAATACATACTGCATGTGATGTCATATACCATTATGAATTATAAAAATTAATACAAGGATTGTAAATATAATTGATGTACACTTGTGTGTAAGAACCTTTACCAGCATATTACTCACAGGAAGGATAGAAAAGGAATTCAAAGCAGTCTGTGTTTTGGAAATTAGTTGTGTTGGTATGAACAAGTAATTTTTCAAAGGAAGCTTATTTGGGTTTTTTTTGTTCAATTTTACATTAATTAGGCTGTTAGTTTTCTCGTTTGAATTGTTTTAGATTGTCATTTCAGGGCCTTTTATAGCTGACTATGGGGTATGGGCTTTTCTCATTGTTGAAGGCCATACGGTGATCTACAATTGTTAATTTCTGTGTTATTTCTGTCTTTTGTGGAGAGTTGTCTAATTGGCAATCATACCACATCTTCTTTTTTTTTTTTTTATCTGTTTGGGTTTTTAAAACATCATTTCATATCCTCCCACATCTAATTGAATGAAATAGTCCCTGAAATACTGAATTAAATTGATCATCTACCAGTTACCATCAGATAAAAAGTATAAGACATGTACATGATGTAAAAAAAAACATTTAAAATTGCCTTATCGACAGTACAATAAATATTAGAAAACTAGTTTGTCTAGAAAACTGTTTATATTAATTATAAGTACCTCTGAAATACCCAATTTGGCAAAAAAGTCAGCATTATCTTGAAGATTCTTCAGTCGAAGTTGTTCATAACTGCTAACTCCCTAAAATCAATATAAAACATTAATGCTTTATAGGCTATGAAATCAAGAAAATAACAGAAAAAGTCAAATAATAAAAAACGGACAGTGGTTTTCATGTCTGATGTATTTTTTTTTCTGATTGTCTGATTGTATATGTACTGTACATGTATTGAAGTACTTAAACAAGTTTAGGAGCACAAACATGTGTATGCCATTATAGGAGATTAAATAAAGATTGACATACATTTTTTCAGATATGAAATGAAAATTGGAAATTATGTTAACCATGTTAACCACTCAAATTTAAAAAAAAAATCTTTTGCCTTATTAATGATTTAATCTTACATTGACTTGAATGAAAAGCTGTCTCATTGGCACTCATTTCACATCTTCTTATTCATATGTATATAAATAGTTTTCATGATTAATTACTAATAACAGGCTATTATTTGAACTTGGAATTATTTTTAATTATGGAATTTGCTTGATTTCTTATTATTGAATTTTTTAATAAATTCCATGTTTATTCTATACTGAAATGTTCTGTGCCGCGCACAACACTTTCTATTACAAAGAAATCATATATTTTCAATAGAATGCACTGTGCTGCGCACAACACTCTCTAACCAAAATACATTGTATGGAAAGTGTTATTAACCACTCAAAAGATTATAATACCAAATAAACATGAAATTTATCAAAAATTTTAAACACAAGAAATCAGGCAAATTCCATAATTAAAAACAATTCCAAGTTCAAATAATAGCCAGTTTAATTTAGATTCCTTTCAGTTGAAGATTTGATCTTACATTATCAATGCCATTTTCACCAGCATGGACAGCTAACGGAGCTGGAATCTCACAAATATTTTCTTCCTTCACCGAGATTTTCTCTTCTGTTTTCACATCCAAAATTGTATTAGTTCTAGGAACAAGTCTCTTTCTATAATCTTTTGGTTCAAGCTTCTTTGGTTTCATGGTATCTTCTTCTGTCTGCAATGTCAAGTATAGATATTGTAATATATGTGTATATCATGTATATTAAAATATCTTTTATACACACCAATTTGACTTCCATTTAGAATTACAATGTACAATCATTTGACATCATCCACAAGAGATTTAACAGACTCAAATTTCGGGATAATGGAAATTTAGGTCCATCAAAATTTACTGACTTTAATACTTTATACTTTAGGAAGTAACATATATATATATTTTTGAGACAAATTAAATATTTGTCCACTTTAAATGGATTATATCTTAAATATTTAATCATTACTTTTGATTGCATCAATAAGCACAAAAAAGGTAGGACTTTGAAACTACATAATTTTTTTAGCCGGTGTTTTGACCCCCTAGCTGCTGTTTTGACTCCCTGTGGTGAATTTGAACCACCTACTCTAGACCTTTAATTAATAAAATTCTGGCAATTCAAACTCTTTTTGTGTAGTTAGAATACACCAATAAGTATTTAGTATGTATTTAACTTGCTGGAAAAGATATTTTGAAAATTTTACTTTGCCATGGTATATTTTTTCCCCCCTTGCAACTTTTGGTAGACAGTTTTCTAAAAAAATGAATTAATCAATTAGTTGCTAGATTTAGATTGTTCCTTTGGAAGACTGCCAAGGATCAAACTAATAAGTTATAAACAAGCACTGAAGCAGGTATTTTCACAATAGTTACCAACCATAATAAAATAGGCAAACTATTTTATTAAATGCAAAATTAAGTCCCTGTGCCTGTGGTACAAGTTGTAATTTTGCGCTCACCTTGCTCCGCTTTGACGTAACGACCGGAGGAGATAATGTTGCAGCTTTTCTTTTCTTCATTGAAAAATTCCTAGAGGTTGGCATGTTGTTTGTGTAATTTTCCTCTACAAACCGCGTCAAAAAATTGTTATGAAACAGTTCCCGCCAGTACTTTCGGAATTCATTCGGAACATCATTTCGTCTTCTTACTTTCGTATCAATTTCCCCAGAAAGGAACACCTCACACATTCCCTAACAAGAACATAAAAGCATAACGCTTTGGGCATTATCCATATATAGAATAATTATGATGACATATGAAATCAAGTCTATGAATTTTAAAGTAAATGACATTGCAAACTAAAAATTGTATATGATCTATAAGAAAAAGATAGATTAATTGGTACTGAAGAAACTGAGGAGAAAATGAACTCCGAGATTTTCTATTGCAAGTAAGGGTAAAAATTGATACTCACATTTTTGATAAGGGACGGAAGGCAGGCATATCAATTAATTCTGTTTTGATTTGTAAATAGTAATTTGATACATGCTGGGAACAGTATATTCTATGAGGGTTTTGATGGGGTTAAATGCTTAAAGAATTATGCCCTTAAAAAATGAAGATTAGAGAAAAACGGGTAAAAAAATGATGATTAGAGAAAAAAGGGGTTAATTTTTTTAAGATTAGAGAAAAAAAAGAATGAAAATTAAATGTTTACAGAATAACAGACCCCCATCCAGACCCTCGATCATCTATAACTAGTCAATATATATATGGTCCTGATATTTTGTTTATATAGATTAGACCGTTGGTTTTCCCGTTTGAATGGTTTTACACTAGTAATTTTGGGGCCCTTTATAGCTTGTTGTTCGGTGTGAGCCAAGGCTCCGTGTTGAAGGCCGTACTTTAACCTATAATGGTTTAATTTTTAAATTGTTATTTGGATGGAGAGTTGTCTCATTGGCACTCACACCACATCTTCCTATATCTGATACATGTATAAATATCATGTCTGAGCTCTCGTAAGTCGATCATATCTTTTGCTTGATCGATAATGGTGGTTTTTAGTATGCATATATATACATGTATGGTGGTTGGATTCTTTTTATTGCACTCAATATGTGACACTTTAATAAACAAATTATTCCGAGTCATTTCATGTTTAGCTATCATCAACTAAATTACTAAAAGTGAGGGCCCTCATGGGGTTTTTGATTATGTGATTACTTGGCCGTTTTTTTAATGATTATTTGATTATTAAGCCAAATATTTCATGATTATTTAATTACCTAGGACTGTATCTTTAGTTTATGATTATTTGATTACTAAAGATAAGCAAATATTTAATGATTATGTGATTATATTGGCAAAAAAATGGTGATTATGTGATTACTAGGACCGATTGGGAATACTAATTAGTTATTAAAAGAACCCCATGTATTTCCATACCCACAAGGTTAATCTTTTGTATTCGAAAAAGAATTACGACATTCTTCAAACTGAAAAAAATAAATACTGGTAAATAAAAAAAACCAATTATATATATATAGATATATGGATTTTTTTTTTATTGATTTCTGTATTGTGCTACATTTTTTCCAACCTAGAGGTGTTATACGTCCGGTGCATCACCGTGCACATCACTGAATTGTATGATATACGTCTACTGACTTAAATTTTATTCATTTGAATTATCAATTTTTATTAAATAGGTCAGTTTATATTTTGTAAGATTTTTGAATTCTAAGAGAAAAGAATGTTGTAAGAACTGCCTTGTGTCTATTATTTGTTTCCTTTTTTTGAATACTTTTAATCAAGTTCTGTTTTATCATTATTCAGATTATTAGGAATTTGATATAAATACGATATATAAAATGTACCACATAATTTGATTGTGTTTTTTATTCGTTATTTCGGGACATTGCGTTATGGGTTTACACATTGTTGAAGACTGTACGGTGACCTAAAGTTGGTGACTCCGTGACGTCGTCTTTTGGTCTTTTGTGGAGATTTGTCTAAAGATCGTATTGAAGAACATACCAATTCTCCTTACTCATGTAACTGTTATATAATTTTGAAAGGAGGATGATATTAACCAAAAACTAACACGTTTTAGGTTTTACCCCGTCACATTTTGTAAGTGCCAGCTTGTCCTAAGGCAGAAGGATGTGCAGTAAAAAGTAAAATCACAATCATATTGAACTCAGAGGAAAATCAAATCGGAAAGTCCAAAATCACATGGCAAAATCAAATAAGAAAACACATCAAAAACGAATGGGCAAGAACTGTCATATTTCAGACTTGGTACATGCATTTTCAAATGTAGAAAATGGTGGCTTAATTAAACCTGGTTTTAAAGCGCTAAACCTCTCACTTTAATTCAGTGGTTGTCGTTTGTTAGTGTATCACGATATTTCTTTATTAATTTTTCATTTATGTTTTAGATTATTAATACATAGAATATGGAATTATTTTTCTTCATTCCAGTTTTCCCATTGGCAATCACAACACATCTTGATGAAGGAAACAATTTGTAATTTTGTAAGGTGGCTTAATGTATGTGTGCTCGATTTAAGGATACCATCAAGTACTGTAGTATGACTTCAAATGAACTAAATTTAAAATTTAAAGAAATACGACTAGTTCAGAAGTAAACTACACTTTAGAAAACAGATGTTGAAATATTAACAGATTCGATACTTTGACATGTATGGCACGAATTTAAAAAATAAATCACGTAATTTCTTGTCCGATATTCTAAAGGTGTGTGGTTTTTTTTTTTAAATAAAACACACATCCGATCAACCACAGGTGCTTGAGGACAGGATCCTGTATGAGCCCTATATAGTCCCTCCCCCCTTTTTTTTTTTTTTTTTTAATCATTTATCTCAGATTTTTCGATATATATCACTTATTTGTACCATATATATACTAATATACCATATTTATACTCTAAATATGCATGTTTACTATCAACGTGAATCTCGACATAGTCGAATAAGTGATATATATCGAAAAATCTGAGATAAATGATTAAAAAAAAAAAAAAAAAAAAAGGGGGGAGGGACTATATAGGGCTCATACAGGATCCTGTCCTCAAGCACCTGTGCGATCAACCCCAGGACTTGCCAATCTATTTTAAGATACATGTAGCTTGAAATGATATAATATATGGATAATACAAATTTGTAGGACAAACTGCATACATGTTTTGATTAACCGACCTAAAGACGAAAGGTCAAAATGAATTCGTACGAAAACTTCTCTCTAAATTTAGTATGCAGTTCATGTAAAAGAGTACTATAAATATTGTACACGTAAAACTGTGAAATGTCTTGACACAAATTCGGTGAAAAGTTATCAAAAGGTCATTCACATCAAACGAATGGAAAACAACTGTCATACCCCTGACTTTAAACCTAATATGAATGTATATGGTGTGCGCAAGTGTCAAAAAATATTTGCGCTATGTCAAGAACGGTAAGTTATGTTCAGTAATATTTCAGATTAGAATTATTTTATAACAACATCTATATAAGGCCGTACGGTGACCTATAGTTGTTAATGTCTGTGTCATTTTGGTCTCTTGTGGAGAGTTTTCTCATTGGCAATCTTACCACATCTTCTTTTTTATATATAGTTTGTAATTTAGGAGTAAGGTTAGAAACTGCATTCCTGTTAGATAGTTAATTTACTTTTCTTTAATCTTTAATTTGTCCAATTTTGATATTCAAGTCTTGCAATGTTAATTATATTATCATTAAAGTCGTGCCTTTGCATGACTAATTTTAAAGTCATCACATAGATAATTCATCAAATTAATAGTCAACATTTAAAAACTACAATTTCTATACTGGCTATTCATTTATTTCTTGGATACTTGTGCTAAAGTAGCTGTTTTCTAACATAATCAAAATGTCTGGTAAGTACAATAACCCCAAAGGTAAGTTTTTTTCAGGTTTTTCAGTTTTATTGTATCCAGGGACTTTTATTGATTTTAACTGATTACTAAAGCCGCCTGTTCAAAGCTATCACTCAACAATAATTTAAGTTTCGTATCTCTGATATACGAAGCTAGAAGTTATTTGCGTATTTCACAGTACATTGTTAGACCACTTTCGAGTTCATCCGTCACCTGAAAAAACTCGTCAATTATACGCGCCTTTATCACCGTCATCTGTGCGTTAAGGGGCGTCGTCACTTCCTTACAATGTTGAGCGAGTGGTAGGAAAATTATAATTCTATATTGTACGAATTATTCGGCAAATTGAATTCTGAAAATAGATAATCAACACTGCTGTCATTAGGGAATTGTCAGTAAGTACCTACAGAGCAACCATTATTTCTAGTTTATCCTGCACAAAAACGATCACTTAGACGCTTGATGAACGTAAATAGTGCAGGGATACAGGCGAGCCCCTCTATCTGGTAAATAACGTCATAAAGGCGTGCATAATTGACGAGTTTTTGCCGGTGACGGATGAACTCGAAAGTGGTCAAATTATTAGTTGTTAATATAAAATTGTTATAAGTGACCAGTCCCGTAAGAATGGAAAGTCCCTGTTGAATTCCAAAGTAAATCTGTAATTGAACATTTCAAGTAAACCCATAGATTCTTTTTTAATAATTTCTACTATAAAATACTTTATCCGAGTAATCTCTCCTTTTATCCGAGTTATCTCCCCTTATATGGCCAAGTTGAAAAAAAATGAATCAAAACTGCTCTATGGTCGGGTTGTTGTCACTTTGACACATTCCCCATTTCCTTTCCCAATTTAAGTGTTGTTTATTTTAAAATTATAGTCGTAAATATGATAATAGTTATCAAAGGTACCAGGATTATAATTTAGTACGCCAGACGCGCGTTTCGTCTACATTATACTCATCAGTGACGCTCAAATCAAAAATATTTATAAACCCAAACAAGTACAAAGTTGAAGAGCATTGAGGATCCAAAATGCCAAAAAGTTGTGCCAAATACGGCTAAGGTAATATATGCCTGGGATAAGAAAATCCTTAGTTTTTTCAAAAGACACGACTTTTATGATATAATTAACATTGCAAGACTTGAATATCAAAATTGGAAAGATTTAAACACATAATTTCCTTTATCTACATGTACATCAAAAGTCTTACAGTCACGTGAATTACGTACTACTCTAGAAATTTGCACATTTCATTAAAGATATAGACCAATCTGTAACTTCAGCTCCAAGATGAAGGAAGAAACCCGAAGCCCTCCTAGAGAGAAAACCTCCTATAACTATCATAACGCTTAATTTGTATGTTTGAAGGCACAGTTATATAAAAAAAGAAGATGTGGTATGATTGCCAATGAGACAACTATCCACAAAAGACCAAAAATGACACAAACATTATAGGTCACTGTACGGCCTTCGACAATGAGCAAAGCCCATACCGCATAGTTAGCTATAAAAGGCCCCGATAAGAATGGAAAACAATTCAAACGAGAAAACAAATATATAACACATAAATATTTTATTAATAGTCGTGTCCAACAAACGACAACCATTATTTTAAATGCAAGAACAATCTAGAGAGAATCAATTTCAACCAAATATTAAATTCATCATCTCGAAAATTATCTATTTTGACTTCTTTTTTTTAAAACTTTTAAAGTGACTTCTTTGTTTTAAAATGGTAGATACACAAAGACGTTTTACCTTGGTCAGTTGATCGACACAATAAAATAGAAAGCGAATTATTTCTAGGATACGGATACATTTAGCCATTAATTGCTACGGCCAATATTATTCGAATGCTTTTATTTCAATATATTTAGGGGGAGGGTTGAGATCTCACAAACATGTTTAACCCCGCCGCATTTTTGCGCCTGTCCCAAGTCAGGAGCCTCTGGCCTTTGTCATATGTAGTCTTGAATTATTTAAATTTTAGTTTCTTGTGTACATTTTGGAAATTAGTATGGCGTTCATTATCTCTGAACTAGAATATATTTGTTTAGGGCCAGCTGAAGGAAGCCTCCGGGTGCGGGAATTTATCGCTACATTGAAGACCTGTTGGTGACCTTCTGTTGTTGTTTTTTTATTTGGTCGGGTTGTTGTCTCTTTGACACATTTCCCATTTCCATTCTCAATTTTACTTTATACTTAAACATTTTCCCGAACTAAAAAGAGAGAACACTGTTACATACATGTATTTAAAGTAGAACAAATGAGACAAAACTAAATGTATACTCATTCTATCGAGATTATTATAACAAGTTGTTTTATATAAATAATCTCAATAGAGTAAAAAGACCGTAGCAAAAAAAGAAGTGCACCACCATATGATTTTCTCTTCACCAATTATTTTGTTACAGTCTAATAAACCCAAAAATCAGGTTAATAAAAAAAGTTTAATTCTAGAAATTTTTGGCTCCTCAGAGGTGTACATCCTTAACAAAAGTCTTTTATATCAGAATTGTTCGGGCTTAAACAGAATGCGAGAATGCTTGTATTTCAGATTGAATGTAGCATAATACATCGAAAGCAATTATCAACACACTATTAGCTTTTGATTTCATAGGAATATCTGTCATTTAATAATTTTCATATCAAGGTCGAAGTAATGCAAGCAAACTGAACTATCAACACAATAAATGAAGTTATTGAACTTCGCAAAACACAAGGCATAACATTATAGCATTTCCATATTTCCGCTGCAGGTTTTCTATTTCATTTGAAAATAATCAAGCATCGTGTTCTTTTTGTAGGTTAGCTATTAACATTGTTGGTGATGCTCGTAATTTTGCGTCACAGAAGGTAAAAAGTATTCAAAAAGTTTATTTAAATATGTGATTTTATGTCCGGACGAAGAAGTTTATGATAAGTTATCATTTATCGCATCTTCTTCTTTCTTCTTGTAGGTTTAATGTTATCAATTTTGATGCTGGCCCTATTCTGCGTCACAGAAGGTGGAAAGAATTCAAGAAATCCATTCCAATATGTGATGTTCTGTTCGGACGGAGAAGTTCATGACAAGTTTTTATCTAATCCCATCAGATACACCTGTAAACCAGGACCAGGAAGAAATGTAAAATGTCAAACTATATGTAAGTATATATTGATAAAAGCAAGTTACAATAGTAAAAAATCTATGAACTGGATACACAATTTAAAAAAAAATTAAAAAATATATTACCCAGACAGACGACAACTGAAGCCAGTGAATTCCTCAAACGTAAATGCTAGTGAAATAATGAAATGTAGTTTGGTTCAATTTTGCCGAAAAAGGTTATATGAATAGATTTTCGCAGGTCACATCGATACTTGATTAGATGGCGTCTAGAGAAAGATAAGCACAAAAGTTAGATACATATAATCGACCCATCGTGTATCATTGGCGGAACCAAAAGGGGGGGGGGTGGGGGTCCGGTGGTTGGAACCTCCTTTTTTTGGCCGATCAATGCATTTGAATGGGGACATATAGTTGAAACCCCCATTTGTCCTGGGTTGGGACCCCCTCTTTTTAAAATTGCTGGAATCGCCCCTGTGAATTGATTATTTTTGAACGTTTAATAAAAAAAAAGAAGATGTGGTATGATTGCCAATGAGACAAATGTCCACAAAAGACCAAAATGACACAGACACGAACAACTACGGCCTTCAACAATGAGCAAAGCCCATACCACATAGTCAGCTATAATAGGCCCCGATATGACACTATAAAACAATTCAAACGAGAAAACTAACGGCCTTATTTTTATACTAAAATGAACGGAAAACAAATATGTAACACATAAACAAACGACAACCACTGAATTACAGGGTTATGGACAACATTACAAGTAGACGTGGCCGAGTACTTGTACATCCCGACAACAAAAAGACACTAGGAACAGATCTGAGAGTAATCGCAGTTATCTGAAAGCTAGTTCAAAGCCACTAACAACTAATAAAAAAATCATGCATCTAAGACTAAACTATCAATCCGTACACATTCATCATTCAATGGATTTAGTGTGAAGACGCGATAAACAGTCAGAGAAAAACATGACTTTGTATGTTATAAATAAAATTTAAGAATTTGATTCAAATTGGTGAATATACATTTGACAGCTAAAGGTGCCCTTTTAATTACATTAATTTGTTTTCTATTTGTTGTAGTTTTTAATTTGAAAGGATATTTTGAATGTCCAGGAAAAGGCTTTATGAGTGGCTTTGAGTTTACTATTGGATATGGTGAGAACATTCGTTGCTGTCAGGACAAAGGTATATTTATAGTAAAAATAACACTTACACAGTTTGGTTTGTCTTTTAGCGACACAGCATAAATATACTATTCGTAAATGGGTCGTTGTGAAAAGTGAATATACTATTCGAGAACTATATATATAAACATTGTTGACTCAGTAAAAGTAACATCACCAAACATTCCTAATCGAAGGTGAAATATTCAAATTGATACCATTTTTATGGAACACACTTTTTACAGAGGAGCAAACACATACACTCAAAACAAAACCAAAATGCAATATGGATTGTTAATCAACTTTACTCAAAACATACTTCAAAATATTAGAAACTATTATAAATTAAGGAATGTATCTCCCTCATGCAAAGCTCTGATTCCTTTCACGGATTTGGCTATACTTTTAGAACCTTTTGGATTATAGCTCTTCATCTTTTATATAAGCTTTGGATTTCAAATAGTTTGGCCACGAGCATCACTGAAGAGACATGTATTGTCGAAATGCGCATCTGGTGCAAGAAAATTGGTACCGTTAATTTTATTAATGCACTTATAACAGGTCAAGAACAAATTAATAAACTGATAAATTAAAACAATTTCATAACTATTTATAGAAGGTTTACTTATATTGCAAACATTTATATTTTATAACAAATATTGCAGATATCACATACTCAAAGGAAGATTGCACAGTACAACTTAACAATGATTTGATAAATGGGCGATCATACAGAATATCTAAAGGAAAAGTGCTGGTTGGTTCGAAAACCTTAGATGGCGGGTGTGTATGATTTAATGCATTATTATATTTTTTTTTATATATAGTGGTATTGTACGTCGGATTTTATTGGTATACTAATCAGATAATTAACATGTTTCAAATAGAGATAAAACAACTATATAACATACACATTGAAATACTTGCAAGATGATACAGAGCTGTATCTCTCTTGAAAATTAAAGCCATGCATCATCTTATTTATTAATTGAAAGAGATTTATATTTTTACTTTTTCGAAAAAGAAAGAGGATTATATATTGGTTTGTTCACCTGTATAGGGGCGGATGCAGGAATTTTCGAAAATGGGGGGGGGGGGGGGGGGGGGGGGGTGGGGGTGGGGGGGGTGCTAACCCAG
Source organism: Mytilus trossulus (assembly GCF_036588685.1). Lineage (NCBI taxonomy): Eukaryota > Metazoa > Mollusca > Bivalvia > Mytilida > Mytilidae > Mytilus > Mytilus trossulus. The sequence goes on along the minus strand of NC_086381.1, from coordinate 62,396,924 downwards.
GGCAAAAGGGGGGGGGGTGCAAAGCATATGTCCCGATACAAATGCATTGATCGGCAAAAATAAAGGGGGGTGCGCACCCCCGGAACCCCCCCTCTGGATCCGCCACTGTATAGATAGTAGCAGTTGAAAGGGAAACACAACGCATGCACGAACATATTGATTTATAAACATGATAAAAGTAAACCATTATACGCCAATGTACGGCCTTTAACACGGAGCCTTGGCTTACACCGAACAACAAGCTATAAAGGGCCCCACAATTACTAGTGTAAAATCATTCAAACGGGGAAAAAAAACGGTCTTATCTATATAAAAAACGAGAAACCAGAAACACATATGAATTACATAAACAAACGACAACTACTGTACACATTAACATACAAACTTAAACATACATTTGATAGTCGCATGTTTTTAGTAGTCGGTAGTGAACTGTTAATATACATATTTTAAATAAAACGGTGTCGGGTTAAACAAATGTATTGTTAGCTCGTCAACAGTGACCCTTGCGGTTGCGAGTTCGAATCCTGCATGTGCTCCACCAGCATTAGATTTTGTCAGATTTGATTAATGTCCTTTTTTTTTTTTTAATTAAACATAGATAATTTAAAATAAATATGATGTATGATATTTTATTTTAGGAAAACCTGGTACAACACGGAGTGCTCGTTTCGTCCAAAAAGAAAGTATTAAAAGAAAAAAAAATTCTGCCACACCGAATTAGTTTGATCGTACAAAATGTATTTTTTTTATTCATCTATGTAATTGAAATAAAACAATTACCTTTATTAGTTATATAATTTGGTAGCATGTAATGTCATCTTTTTCTTGGAATTCGCACAGATAGAATGTTGTATAAAACTCACCGTAGGTAGTTTGAATTTGTGATTTTACAATTTCCTTCAGTATTTATGTCAGAATTTTTGGATGCAATAGTTTTTTTTTATAATTTCTTATATAGATTACTGAGATTATTTTCAATATATTTTAAGAAAATGCTTAAAATACATTGATCATGTTGATGACAGCGATTTTTCTACCTGAACCAATTTTATTGTAATCTTTGAAGTTGAATAAAGCTGTTATTGGTAATTCTGCCGATAAATTCATCTGCATAAAAAAAATGGAGCAAAATGTCATAAGAGATAAGACATCCAATTTTCATTGAGTGGTCAAATTTCTATGATACTTTGCATGGTGAATCATACCTTGATAGGTATTGCAAGACATTTATAATCTACTAAATGTGTTGTCTTAAGCTTGCCCAGTTTTGACCTCCCCACTGTGATTTTTTAGATAAAGAACAGCAATATAACCTTATGGTCTTCTACTTTTTGTGACTTGTTCACTATGTTTGTTCGGATTTTGTGTCATTGATGGATACCCAAAAAATATTCCTGCTAAGCCAATAGACCACTTACGAGTTTGTCCGTCAGCAGGAAAAAAATCGTCAATTCTGCGCGCCTTTATGACGCCATTTCCCAGATAGAGGGGATCGTATGTATCCCTGCACTATAAACGTTCAACAAGCGTCTTAGTGATTCTCATTGTGCAGGATAAACTAGAAATAATATTGTTCTGTAGGTATTTAATCACAATTCCTTTATGACAGCAGTGCTGAAAGACAATTATGAAAACTTGATTTGCCGAATAATTCGTGCAACATAGCTTCATAGTTTTCACACCGATCGCTTAACTTTGGAACGGAAGTGACGACGCCCCTATATCACAAATGGTGAAAACAAAAGTTTTGACGGAAATGCATCGAACTCGAAAGTTGTGTTTTCGTTCTTAATTTACTTGGTTTTTTTTCTTCTAAATTTGAAATTCCGTTGTACATGTTGAAGATTGCATTTCTCAGTTTAAACTTGACATTTGTAAATAACAACTAGGCATTGTTCAAAAAGAAGAAAACAAATATAACTTGGAACTAAGAGATACAAAGTATGAAGAAACAAATGAACGAATAGAAAATTACTACGTAGAACCGATGAATGTTATTTTTAAGCGAATAATATCAACTTGGAACAATAAAAAACGTTAACTATCAAATAGCATATTGAAATACAAAAATTCAGCATGAACATGATGAAATAAAGACACGATTACCGCCTGTTGCGAATGATTGAACTATCCACACTGATCTGAAGTCGAAGATAAAAACAATTATTGATGACTGTACGACAGTCAGCTTAGACAAACACATATACCGGTTTATACAGACATTTTTTTGTATTGCTGTTATTATTATATCTATTCCCAGAGAAGACACATACCACGATATATTCAGGGTAGCTTACATTGAAATGTAGCATATGTATTTGCTTAAGAGGGAAATGAAGAGTTCACTTGCATATTCGAGGAAAACGGTCAAAAATATACAAATACAAATAAATTAATCATTTTTCACTATTTACACCTCTAGGTCGATGCCACTACTGGTGGACGTTTCGTTCACGTGGGTATCACCAGCCAAGAAGCCAGCACTTTGGTGTTGATATAATTATCAATTATCTGGTCATTTTTATAAATATACAATATAATAATATATAATATTTCGAAAAACTAAGGATTTTCTTATCCAAGGCATATATTACCTTAGCCGTATTTGGCACAACGTTTTGGAATTTTGGATCCTCATTGCTCTTCAATTTTGTACTTGTTTGGCATTATAATTATTTCGATATGAGCGTCCCTGATGAGTCTTATGTAGAGGAAACGCGCGTCTGGCGTATTAAATTATAATCCTGGTACCTTTGATAACTATTTACACCACTGGGTCGATGCCATTGCTTGTGAACGTTTCGTCCCGAGGGTATCACTAGCTCAGTAGTCAGCACTTCGGTGTTGACATGAATATCAATTATCTAGTCATTTTTATAAATTTCCTGTTTAGAAAACTTTGAATTTTTCGAAAAAACTAAGGATTTTCTTATCCAAGGCATAGATACCTTAGCCGTATTTGGCACAACTTTTTGGAATTTTAGATCCACATTGCTGTTCAATTTTGTACTTGTTTGGAATTATAACTATTTCGATATGAGCGTCACTAATGAGTCTTATGTAGACAAAACGCGCGTCTGGCGTACTAAATCATAATCCTGGTACCTTTGATAACTATTTACATCACTGGGTCCATGCCACTGCCGGTGGACGTTTCTTCCCCGAGCGTATCACCAGCCCAGTAGTCAGCACTTTGGTGTTGACATGAATATCATTTATCTAGTCATTTTTATAAATTTCCTGTTCACAAAACTTTGAATTTTTAGAAAAACTAAGGATTTTTAGCCGTTTTTGGCACAACTTTTTGAAATTTGGGATCCACATTGCTGTTCAATTTTGTACTTGTTTGGAATTATAACTATTTCGATATGAGCGTCACTATTGAGTCTTATGTTGTGATTGTGAGTTTGTCTTCATGTCCGTAATGTCGCAAAACAGTGTTAACGTTGTTTCCCGTATTTTTGACGTTGTGTGATAGTGATGTGACAGAGAGAGAGGTGTTGCCGGATGGACAAGATGGCCGAATGTTTGTACTATCGGAGTGTATGCCGTGTATTTTGTATTTTATGTAACGTCTGTATAGTACATGTCATACATGTAATTTGAATAAATCATCATGACTGATATGTTCTACAAATATGGTGTTTACTTATAAATTATGAACGCTCGGAATTTTACGTTTACAACATTGGTGGCAGCGAACAGAAACGAGTCTACGCAAACAGATGATTTATATTTTATACAGACGGAATGCATTTAAAGAGGGGAGGAAATATGAAATTAAACAATGAAGGTACCGTAAACAAGTTTATTCGACACTACGATTGTGACCAAATGTATACATTACAACAGAAGGACGATACGGCACTGGAATACGAAGATTCACCATTTTAAAATTGATATTGGAATTAAAACAGATTCGACCACATAATTCACAGAAAAGTATTTAATCGGCAAAAGTGGAGGGAAATTAATTAAATCTTTTTGTTCGGTGTTAGCATTAAGAATAAAATGATATAATTATTATTTTAAGGTGCAAATTTGAAAGAAATCAACATTGTTACGTTTATCTATAAATAATTGTGTTTGTCTATAACTTATATTCGTCAGCATTTTGATATATATTAACCATGAGCTGGTGTGACTTACCAGAGTTTGACGGTACTGAACTTTTTGAAGGTTTCTGGATGAAATTTTCTATCTTTGCTGAACGTTTTAAATGGTCATCTAGTGATATGGCTTTTTATTTGGTTACTTCACTGAGAGGTAAAGCTTTAGAATATGTGTCGTATTTAACTTTTTGGAATTTTGGATCCTCAATGCTCTTCAACTTTGTATTTATTTGGCTTTTTAACAATTTTGATCTGAGCGTCACTGATGAGTCTTATGTAGACGAAACGCGCGTCTGGCGTATACAATTATAATCCTGATACTTTTGATAACTATTTACACCACTGGGTCGATGCCACTGCTGGTGGACGTTTCGTCCCCGAGGGTATCACCAGCCCAGTAGTCAGCACTTCGGTGTTGACATGAATATCAATTATATGGTCATTTTTATAAATTTTCTGTTTACAAAACTAGAATTTTTCGAAAAACTAAGGATTTTCTTACCCCAGGAGTAGATTACCTTAGCCATATTTGGCACAACTTTTTGGAATTTTGGATCCTCAATGCTCTTCAACTTTGTATTTATTTGGCTTTTTAACAATTTTGATCTGAGCGTCACTGATGAGTCTTATGATGACGAAACGCGCGTCTGGCGTATAAAATTATAATCCTGGTACTTTTGATAACTATTTACCACACAGAGATCTTTATAATGTATCTGTTTTGTATTCTGCTTTGAAAAGTCGATTTGGTGATGTTGAGACTGCTCAGATTTGTAGAATGAAATTGAGAAATATAACTATGCTTACAAGTGAAAGCGTTCAAGAGTGCGTATGTAGAACTGAGATAAATGTTCGGAAATCGTTCCCTGGTGTGGACGAAGATTTATTAGTGAAGCTGATTACTGAGTATGCTATATATGGATACCCTGATGGTGACATTGGATATAGAGTTCTGACTAAAGAACCGTCAACAGTTAGTGAACTTATCAAAGAAATAGTGTGGCAGGAACATTGTAGACGATCTTTAAAGTCCGTAGAAAAATCGCGTTGCACTGAAGACAGTAACTTTGAGAAACATTTTGAAATAGGTAATAAGCGTAATATGAATTTCACAGAGAATGATGTTCGGAGGAATAAAGTTTCTGAAAATACTGACGTTGATATGCAAAATGACATTAGTTTATATTCTAGTAACCAGAAATTGGAAAAAGACAATTATACTGTTGGTAAATTAAATGTACCTAATAATTTCATTTATCCGAGTGAACAGTATGTTTATTACGTCGGTGAATCATGAATTGTTATAACCTGTACAAAATTGCAAAAATTACACGACATATACATTGTATAATAGTATGTGGTTTGTAATTTCTTGCCATGATAGCGTAATTGTAAACTAGTTGAATGCAGTAGAAACCAAATTTATATAAAGTAACTTTCTATCTTGTTATTCAGTTCAAATGTACCATTTAGCACACATATGTTGCATTATCGAATGATCATGACTAAAAAGTGGAAAATATTACAACGATTAACGATAATATCCTTCAATGTTAATGTGTTGGAAAATATAATTGCTACCAAAACGCTGGTGAAAAATAAAATGCACTTTTAAAGATTTATTTGTAATTGCACAATATGCAAAAGGCGTAACATTTAATCTTGCTTATGATTTTTAAACAACCTGTTATTTTCTCGTATGTCTGGTTGTTTTGTTTAAATAGCGACGGCAATTGGTAAACAAGAAGGCAATTCAGACAGCTATTTGTTGCAGTTATTTTAGCTATGGGTAAGTTTGTCTATTGATATCATTTATTCATTTACTTTTTAAAACAAAGTCTACAGTAGTTTAATACATTTTTTTTTGGTTACACCGGCTAATGGTAAAGTTATTTTTCAGAAATTTTCTACTTCAAAATTAAAACCTATTCAGCCTATATGACTTAAAGTTAAGATATAAATTTGCCGAAGTTTATCAAAATCTTAATCACAACCAGGCACAATTGTCATGAAAAAACTTGCATAAGCTGTGGATTTTCCTTTAATTTCTAAACCAAGGTGTAAAATATTCTACAATAGTTCATATTTTGTTTGTTGTTTGCTCAGGTCAACGAGACAAGGTCAACTTTGCCTGAAGAGAATTAAAACTCATGTTAAGCATACTTTCGCATGTTAACAATTTAATTTAAAGCATTCTTCTTTTCAATTCAAATGATAGATGTTATAAATATTTAGTTTTCTAAACAATTTCAACTTGATTTTGTATCTAGACAACATGTACAAGAGAAGATGTATTTATTTTATAAAACACCTGGTATGCAAATTTTCTTAATATCATCTCAACAAACAAATGTCCCTTTCAAAGGACGATAAGCTATTCGCAAAAACAGGTTTAACACTCTTTTCTTCAGAACATATCCGTACTTCAATATGGCAGTTATCGTTCAATTATTCTGTTGATTGATAACGTTTGAGCTTGTCAGTTTTTATGTTGACTTCACAGCTTTTTTTTATTAACTCGCCATGGAATTTTCAATTAAGATTTTTATACTTTTTTTTTTATGGTGACCAACATAAATGTAGAAATGCCGTGAATTCATGTTTATTTGGAAGATATATTTAGTTCATTTAATAGCTTCAATATACATGTAAGTTATCATGCAGTTGTTTTATGAATCTAATATTCTAAAACTAATAGTTTTTCCTCTCCAAATTTATATTTATGTTCCTGCATGAAGATAGTTATCCACTTTTAGTTTATAAACTATAAGAAAACTTCTACCAGAATTGTTTGCATGAAGGGAACATAAGCCAATATTGTTTGATTCAGAGATACAATGTAAAATGTTCTCTTGTCAAATATTCAATAAAGTTTTAATCTATTAAGAAAAGAATTAAAAAAATCAACTGACATACTATTTTCATTTAATCCTTAGATGCATATGTATAACAAAATTTCAAAAATGATATTCATGATACAGATGAGGGTTCTTAAGGAGAGCCTTTGTGTAGTGGTTAGCGCATCGGACGACTTACACAAAGGTTCCCGGTTCGATCCCCGCTGCGGGAAGAAAATTTCAAGGACTGATATGTCGGCTTTCCCTTGACACAATTTCTTAAGAATTGTCTTGAGAAACGATGAAAGTGCATCGGAAGGTGACGATAAATGGCTGATCCGTGTTAAGAGAGACAGCCATATATCTTGCACGTAAGAGAACCCTTGTATATTCCGAGTAAGAGCAGGCTAATGCCGCTACAAGGCAGCACTCACACCCGCAAAGTGAAAAGGGATTGATATAAATTGCAATAACTTGTTTCCCTCAAAAGACAGTACTACGAGTTTTTTTTCCATGCTAAAATACTAAAATAGTTTTTAACCTATCTGTAGGTTTACTATTGACGTTTGTGGCGCTGTTCCTATCCAGCGTCACAGAAGGTGGAGAGTATTCGAAGAAACTTTACACACATAAGATGTTCTGTCCAGATGGTGAAGCTCATGAACAGTTATTAACTTATCCTATCCGATATACCTGTAAACCGGGGCCAGGAATAAATGTAAAATGCCAAACTATATGTAAGTATTGTTAAAAAGAAGTTGCGATTAGTACCAATTCATAGTGTTCGTAGTGTCTCATTTTGGTGATGTTCTTATTCCTCATTTATAGGCATTATGTTTTTTTCTGGTCTGTGCGTTCGTTCGTCCACCCGTTCGTCTTTCCGTCTGTCCCGCTTCAGGTTAACATTTTTGGTCGAGGTATAGTTTTTGATGAAGTTGAAGTTCAATCAACTTGAAACTTAGTACACATGTTCCCTATGAGATGTCCTTTTTTGTTTTGATGCCCAATTAGAAATTTTACCCCATTTTAACGGTCTTTTGAACAAAGAACATGCTAGTCTGTGTACTATGGACACATTCTTCTGATTAATTAATGCATATGTTATTATTCCTTCGAATATGAATTCTGCATTAAATCCCTTAAACAAAAGAAGTTACCGGTATGTTGTAGCGAGGTTAATTAATTACCGTTGGCGATATATTTGATTAAATCGTTCCTAATTTAATCAAATAATCAGTTCCATCTTCAACAAAAGAAGACAGAATTTTTCAAGGTGAAATATGGGCATTAACAATTAATTCAAAACAAGGACTCTTACATGTTTTAATTGAACCTACATTGAATGTTGAAAAGGATAACTGCAGAATCAAGACGTATTGCAATTTAAATGATATATTTCAAACAAATAAAAAATAATGGTTATATATGTGTATGTCGTGTACATGTTGCAATTTTGTACAGGTTATAACATGTACAAAAATATTGTAATGTTATAACTTGTATAATGCAAAAATACAAGTTATAACATGTACAAATTTAAAGTATCTCGTACATGTTACAACATGTTCGAAATATTGTTTAAAAATGGTTTTAACTTGTACAAAAATTAAGATGAATCTGATTGAAGTAAAATAGACATTTAAATTCATTAATGAATAAAACAACAACAATCAGAACGTGTTTTTGTCTTGAGAGGACAAATGATGATCACAAAGTTTCAGAAATGTATGCTTTATGACTTATATTGGCATAATATGTTTTCATGTAATTGTATGTTTTATGCAGTCCACCATGGCTAACATCAGTTTGACACTATTTACTTAACTCATACATTTCCTTAATGACAATACATTAGATACTAGTAACTAAATTCATCTGAATTTTTTATGAACAGTTGGAACGATATTGCATCTATTGAAGAACTATGTGCAGCTCTTTCCCTAAGATGATACCTGCTTCGTGTATCATTTACATCATAAATGAATTGCATGAACATCTTAAATTGTATAAAACTTGCATTACTGTATTCAATAATGGTTGAATTTAAGTTTGCTTTTTGTGAATTCATGAACTGAAGTACATAGTCATCGTAATATCGACTCTGGACATGAACTGTATCAAGAAACTACAAAACACACTAACATGAATGAATAATAAAAAATGATGAAAATATTATTAAGGTTTATGACATGTGTTGCAATTATATAAACATATCTTTATTTTCAAATTTGTACAAGTTAAACCCATTTTTAAGCAATATTTTGTACAGGTTATAACATGTACGAGGTACTTTTGCGCATGTTATAATCTTATATTTTTGCATTATACAAGTTATAACATGTACACTATTTTTGTACATGTTATAACCTGTACAAAATCGCAATTTGTACACGACTTATATATATGCAATGAGGCATCTATCCAAAGTTGAAAGATATACTATTAACAAAAAAGTGAAATTTTCATATGATAACTGATGTCTTTTGACGAAAGAAAACAATAAACCATCCTCGAAATTCAAGACAACAATCATTTCTATCATATCGAAGGCTAATAACAATACATTATGTTTTCATTTGATGTAGTTTACAACTTCAAAGGATATTTTGAGTGTCCAGGAAATGGCTATATGAGTGGTTTTGATTTTACACTCGGATATGGTGAGAATATTCGATGCTGTCAGGACCCAGGTATATATATACATGTATGCAAAACTAAAGTGAAATAACACTTGCTATGAAACGTCGCACGATACTGGTATCACCCAACGTTACACACTCAAAGACGTAAGACAAAATAAAAACGTTAGAATGCATGCTGTTCAGATGGCTTTTTACAATAAATTTTAAAGGATTGATTTTTTTTCCTAAGAAAGGATTTTTTTTCTTAGATAAAAGTTGTTAAGCTTTAGTTTTATTAACAAATTAAGAATAATAAAGTAACTTAAATTGAAACCTTTTAATTATATACATTTTAATTATAAGGGCAATCGATTTCTTTTTTTATGGATAAACTATGCACTGCAAATGCACTCCAGAATAGCAAGGCAAAAGGACTACGGCATATCTAGCATGGCAGTTATGCACAAATATATGCAAGGGAATTTGCGGGAACAATTATTATAGCTGTTTTTTTCTATTAATTTGTATTATAGCGGATCCGACTATTATTGTCCGGAAAACACTTCAGTTCCGCGAGGAAATCTCTCTCCCACCCCTTCTTTGTGAATCGGTAGAGCTTCAAAATAAAACATTAAATTTAAAGTTTTCCTATTAAGCAACAAAATGAAATAGCCGTATTCCAAATTGTCTGTGAAAACCGCAATCATGACAATTAGACGAAACGTTAGAAGCACATTTTATTAAATAACGTCAAAATAGTATGTGGGGACATTGTATCGGACATTTTAGTTTAATCTGATATCTTGTATATTAGATTTAATTTATGGGAATTGAATATCAAAATAGAGATCAATTTTGTACTTTTATCCATTTTAAAAAAATTATGTAGCGAATGGCACTGTATTAAACAAACATCATGAAAACACAAAAAACGTAACCCTACGTTTAATTTGGTTTGAAGGGGACAAAATGTCGGACATTGCTAATCAACTCGAATAAAAAGAATTTGTTTTTAAAATTTCCGGATTATTGCATGAGGCGTAAGTGTGATCTTTGTACAAAATAGTAGTATAAGAATTATTTACTTTCGACATGGGGATTGTTCTAGAATTCCCTTTTTGGGACAATTTAAAAAAAAAATACGGCAACCTTTTGTGCATGGCACACATAATTTGTATCATCTTGATCCCTTTTCTTATATTTCTGTCTTTTCGAGAGAGAAAAATCGACATTACGTCATCGCCAACTTATAAATTGCTTGTTCTAGACAAACTTTTATATCGTTTGGTAAAAAACTTTATATGTTTTTTACGGTATTCAGAATTTCACAAAACTAAATGTGTAACGCGGGATAAGGAAATTGTATTGCAAAATAAAGGTTTTATTGAGTTTTAAATAATGAAAATGGTCTGTTACATATACAAAATTATCTGAAAGAAGAGTTTAAAAGCTTTAAAATGATATACAACACTTTATAATATCAATGTTTATGTTTAAAAAATAACAAGATGAATGTGTCTTGTCCGTGATTTCACCAAAGTAACACCAGAAGCGTGCGACGTTTCTAACAAAGTCGTTTCTTTAATATGTTTAAACGGCACCTAATTATTACAGATCTTTAAAGAATCGTTGACATTCGAGAATTGTTACCATTGTTTACAGAGTAAAGGAAGTCGAGACATCACCAAATTTATAAACCACCAGTCATAAGAAACCTCTAAAACCAGAACGAATGTGATACATTGAAATGGAGGCAATGTTTCTATAACAAAGGATTTATAACCAATAGAAGGAAAACATAAAGACAATAACAATCAAAACCAAGAAGTTAACAAAGACTCACAAAATAAAGGACCTTTACATCAACAGTTATGAATAATATTTAAGAAACAACACGAACTCCACTAAATACCGGGAGTGAAATCAAGTGCTCTGGAAGGGTAAGCATTTCATGCACCATATACGGCGCCCGTCGTTTTATTTCTTTGTTCAGTTCGGTAATGATGAAAGGTTATTATGACTGAAGAAGAATACAATTTGACACTGAAAGCACTGTGAATGCTTGATTCGTTTATCACAAAAACAATCCAAATTGATCTTCGTATGACAGGTCAAGAAAATATTTAAATGTCTGTGTCATGTTTAAACAATTGCAATTCCATTTGTTTTCATACTGAATCATTAAATTATTGCAGAAATCACATACTCTAAGGAAGACTGTACAGTGCAATTTAACAATAATTTGATAAGTGGAAAACCATACAAAATATGTAAAGGAAAAATAATGGTTGGTTCGAAGACCTTAGACGGCGGGTACGTATTATTTCTTTTAATATTTCTTTTGGACAAATTATCAATCGTCATAATTTGTTTCTTTATATTTAACTCAAATAAAAGTGTATACACAATGTATTATTAGTTACATGGCATGTAAGTGACCTAGTACGATATACATTGGATCAGTAAATTCCATATGGGGTGAGAGCACAGCGAAATAACTATAGTCACCACGTGTAGTCGATTAACCAATCGTATCCCTGTAAATCTATAGAAAGTAAAATTATACATAATTTTGCAGATATACTAGCTGCATTTAACATTCATCGGATTTGAATTGTATATCATAAGTTAAATAACATGTTGGCAAAATAAAGGATTTGTACAAATACATCATGAATTTGTCAAGAATATCGAAAGGTATTATCGTACGGATATATTAGACGCAAATTGTGTTTTGAAATTTTGAAGAAACCAATCAAAGATTACATATTTTTATGTTCAGCTGTAAGAAAATACTGTGAATTTAGTGCTACTGTTCGGTATTTTCTTGAATTACCAGTGTATAGGTAAACAATCACACATGACAACAATAATTGGAGTCAACGAAAATATATAGTTCAGTTCACAGTAACTGGTAGAACACATGAAGAAGTCATGCAAATTTTATTCATGAAAATGTTTAATAAACTTATAATTGTATCGCGGAGTACACTGACCAAACATATGCACATGCCAGTCGTCTTTTAAATTTATGTTTGAAGACGCGCTTCCATGAAGCTTTCTAGAAAAATCCAAGACAATATAAAAAGGCAATCGAAAATCCTACATTCAATAAAGAAATAGAAATACTACACTAGGACAATCAAATTAATATCTGATTACAAAATTTACAAAAGAACGCTAAAAAGTGATTATATTTCCACAAAATAGATGAAACTGCACAGGAAGAGTAAGGGGGTTCATATTCTACAAGTTATTTAAACTATTGCTAAAGTAAAACTGATGATCCGTCGCACACGAAAATATTTTACTCGAGATTTGGATAATGGAATCATGGATACAAGTAGCTGATCATATTGTATGGACGTTTGCTAATAATTGTAGACTGTATGGTGGCACTACGATGTCATTTGGTCTGATTAGTGGTTGTCGTATTGAAAAAAACATATAATATCCATAGCGATACTCTGACTTAGACTCTGGCATTTACAGCTAGCTAAACCTCTCACCTTTATGACAGTCACTTAAAGTTTCATTGTATTGACATAGGCCGTGTTCACATTGACCTAAACTCGGTGTTGTGTTAGTGTAACTCACACATAAACAAAATATAAGTACGTTCCCATTGATAAAACTCAATGTTTACATGTAGTTTAAATCATGTTTTGTCTACATACAGTCAATAGTGGATGTAGGCCTTGTGTAGGTTATATGTACACAAAACTAGGCATTCAGAACTTTAGTTTTCCCATGTATATTTAAAAAAGAAACGATTTTTATATAAAATTGATACTTATAACACTTATTAATAAAGTTCTGTACAGAAATATTTGTCTAAACTTGATATATTTATTTGTTATAAAACACTTTACGTAGCCTTATTAACTTCTAATCAAGACTTATCCATTATCATTGCCGAACACATAATTCATTTGAAAAGGTCGTCCCGAATCGACTGGACGTACACACTGACAGAAATATTTGCCACTGGATTTACTTAAATAACAATTCACCTATAAATGCATTACAGAAAAGGGTTCAGAGGTTTATTGTTTGTTTGTGTAGTATCTTAGATCCGTTAAAATACAATTAGAAATAAATTAAAAAAAACATTACCCCCTCCCTTTGCCAAATACTCCTTGGAAAAACTACCATTTGATACAAACAGAAAAAATAGAAATGTAGTGATTCTTAACATCGCAATTCGTTTTCTTCGTCTGTGAGCACGCTGATGCAGCCTACGTTTTTAATGAGTAATCGAGACATCTTCAAACTACTGCAATTCATCCAAAATTACTTTCTGAAAGGAGCAACTACTTTACAGATATAAAAATCCACCCCCTTTTTTTTTTTAAAGTCGAATGATCGTTCCCTTACTGTTAAAAAAATTGTTTAAAAATTTGAATTCGATTTTACTTTATGAACATTTAAATGACATATAGTTTACAAGTGTGAACAAATTTTATGTACAGGTAGCTAAACAAGGTGTATAGATGTGAACAAATTTAATGTGAAACTAGTGTACATTACATTAAACCAAATGTAAATATGTTTACTGTACACGGCGTTTGATGTGAACACGGTCCAAGATACTTTAAGTATTTGAATACTAGCCAATAGCATATCTACCATATAATTCTTTTACAAATCTTTTACAAAAAGGGGTTTTAGCACAACTGGTTTTCTTTACCAAAAGAGTGTTTCCAAACTTTTATTTTTTTTTATATTTATATAATTTGTATATTTCAGGAAAACCTGGTACAACACAGAATGTTCATTTCGTTCGAAACGAAACTATTATTAAAAGATAAAGAAATGAACATTTGTTCAAAGGACCTTATTCAACATTTCAAATATTTAAGTTCATGTTGTAAGTAAAACAAATGCAAAAATAAAAATAAAAATTGTTTGACACATTGTTTTATATTATAATTATCTAGATTCTACATCCATTGCTTGTGAGCTTCATTATCTATCCTTGTCAATTGATTTTAGTTTGTTATATTGCTCTATGCTGTTGCATTACTACATTAGGTTTTTGGATCGTTTAGCGATAGAAAACGTCATTAACTCCACCAGTTGTGTATGTGCATTGTCAGCGACAGAAACCTGTTACTAACTGATTGTCTTGTTTTCAATAATATTTGTGTTTTGCTGCTGATTTTAGGTTTAATACCACCAAATCATGGTACGTCATATCCGGTTGCATACGAAAGTAGGTCTAAAAAAATATTCCCTCGAATTTGACCGTTGTAGGTAATTAATCCTACATTTTATTGCAGTAAAACTATTTCTGTGTCATAAACATATGTCTGGGGTATTTCAAAAAACCATTATTTTTTATTTGTAATTTCTATAGAAAATTTTATAATCTTGAGGTTACATGGTGACTAAACCTTGTACACATATAGAATAAGGGGAGACATTTGATTGGTTTACTTCCAATAATGGTTATTTTCTTATATGCAATGAAATGGTATGTGGAACTTTTTCTATAGAACTGGACAGGATAAAACTTTACTTATGCCAAGTATTTCTTTATTTGAAACAAAGATAAATTCTGCACAATTTTTTGAAAAGTGCAAATTTAACAAAGACTAATAGGGGAAAATCAATGGTGGTATTACACCTTTAAACATTAATCTATTTTTTGTTTTTATTTTGTTTTTATTTTGTTTTTATTTTGATTGTTTTTCGATTTACATATTGGTACAATTTCAAGTTAACTATACTATATGCATGTGTTGCTAATTTTTGAGAAAAAAAAACTTACAGTGACATGAGGCAGCTCACATCTATATCAATAAGGCAATGATTGATGGTTGTCTTATCAAATATCATACCATATCGTTCTTGTTTTATATGTTTATTAATGGCAAACATTTCAACGAACTCTCGACTAATACAAAACACCAATATTACCTACACATGTTACAAGACTACAACTAATGCACATCTTCTACAGTGTTAATGTGGTAAATAGTATGTAAAAGAGGGACGAAAGATACCAAAGGGACAGTCAAACTCATCAATCTAAAACAAACCGACATCGCCATGGCTAAATATGAAAAAGACAAACAGAAGAACAATAGTACACATGAAACAACATAGAAAACTAAAGAATAAACAACACGAACCCCACCAAAAACTAGGGGTGACCTCAGGTGCTCCGGAAGGGTAAGTAGATTATATGTAAATGATTCAGAACAGTCATTCTAAAAGAACGGCTATCGTAATGACTTTGAATGTAAACCAGACCTTCGTCCCGGTTAAGATTTGAAGTCACTCTTTCTTACTTACACAGCATTGACCAACATAGTCTAAAGAGAAGAAGATCAATCGATAAACATCTTGAATAAAATTAAGATAGTTAGCACCAAATGAGTTCAACTAAAAGGGAGTAGATCAAATTGGGGAATGATAATAATAGAAGTTGGATAAATATGCAGCCTCCGTTGTAATTACTTCATTAATAGGAACTTTAAGAAAAAAGTCATATTAGTGTTTTAATATGATTAAGGTTAAAAAATATTTTTAGCACGTTGATGGAGGATATCTGTTATCCAAAAAAGTTACATATGTGTTATTATTTTTTTTTTTTTTTAAATTGGTGTTATACATGATGCCAACAAGAGTGAAGTTAGTAAATAGTAACGCTTGTTAATGACACTTATTCAGCAAGATAAACTGAACTTCAGATCAACTTCAGATAATGAATATAGAAATGTATAGTACAATTGGAAGATAACGACTTATTAATGTTGACCTTTCTTGTGTAAATGTTATAACGAATGCTTACATTATAAGGAATGGAATTAATTGTAGCAAATCTATCCGACAACCGTATTCGTAAGTTATGCTACAGAATATATATGATAAAGGTTTTGATCATGGTTGTTATTAATATCGAATTAAATTCTTTTTTTTGGATAGACAAAATACACATTGAAAATATAAACTGTCAATTTTGTAGAGATCCTATTGTTATCTTGAAAAAAATGTGTAATATAATCAGTCGCAGAGGAACAACCAGAACTTTGTGGTTATTAATTTTACACTCAATTTGTAACGACTGAATGACACACATACACACAACCACAATAGTTAGATACAAACAAGGTCAGCTGTTATTTGACTTTTTACAGGAATAATTTCATTATATTTAGAAACTAATTCCATGAACTTTAATTAACAAACTCAAACGCTGTAACTGCGGTACATGAGCACCAATTATACATACAGGTAATACAAACGAGTCGAAACTAAAAAATACATAGAACTATGCAACTACCGAAATTGTTTTTTGTAAAGATCATTTAAACAATCCCCTGGTTTTAGCAGCGTTGAAAAAGACTCCACGATGCATTTGAATGATTTAGTTGATGATTCGGCATACTTTTTTAATGTTTGCCTTTAGTTATCCACATTTTAGCATACATACAGAGACGTTCACATCATCATATAATCAATTATGTTATACATTAATAGATATCACAATTGCAATATCCTATTCAATTAATTGGCATGCCATTCTCGTTGAAAATAATTTGCTTTCTTGCATTTAGTGAAAAGGAGTTCCTTGGTATTTTTCTACATAGTAATGCTTTGTTTGTCTGAAGCGGTTGTCCAATCATGTATGTTTATTCCAAACGATTCCCAAAAACATAATAATGCATGTTTGAAATACTGGACAACTACAGATATGACAGTTGGCTGTATTTTCTCACCCAAAAACTTAGAGTTCACTGGAAGGACCAAGATTTTCCAAAATGAATATCTAATAACGGTCAACGTCACTGAGAATACGACTATGGTAAGTTAAGAAATATAACGGGGTTTAAATCCTTTGAATATATACAATTGTTTGCACCTGCCCGTAGTTAGGAATGTGATGTTCATTAGTTGTCATTTGTTAATGTGGTTCATAAGTGTTTCTTGTCTCTCTCTCTCTCTCTCTCTCGCTCTCTCTCTCTTTTTTTCCAGATAAGACCGTTGGTTTACCAGTTTGAATGGTTAAAACTAGTAATTTTGTTGCCCCTTTATAGCTAGCTGTTCGATGTGAGCCAAGGCTTCGTGTTGAAGACCGTACTTTGAACTACAATGGTTAATTTTTTTTCCAATCGTGACTTAGATAGAGAGTTGTCTGATTGTCACTCATACCACATTTTCTTATATTTATGATAAAAAGATTTTCATGTATAGTTTATTTTTTGTTTCTCATCTTTTTCGTCAACCTCTTTCCCATTAATAACTAGAATACAATCACGATATCTAGTCTCCGTAAGCAAATTAAAGTAACTATGCCTTATTTTCAGCATAGAGTTTTAATATTCGTAATACGATAATTAATACTGATTATAATGTGTTCGGTTTTATCTGCTTTCAAATTTTTCTATTTGAACCCGATCTGGCTTTTACACTACACTATAAAGTAGTGGTACTCATGACGAGACAGTGGTCGAAAGATTTGAAAAAAATTACATTCGGAAACAATATGTGACATATATACTATAATTGATATCTGTATCGGATTCGACCGGACATTGAATGACATGGAAAACCAAAACATTCTTTTACAAGGTGTCTCGTAAACTTTAAAATTGAAAAAAAGTTTAGTCATGACAAGATATATATAATCTGCATGCTTTTATATTTAAGGAAACTTTTGAAATATGGTTAAAAAGAAAAGATGGTACTTGTTTTAACAACTGTTGCTGTAAGTGCTTATTAAATCGCATCTCAGAATATATCAATAACATAGTTGAAAAATTCTCTTAAACATCAGCAAACCTTTACTTTTATCGCCGAAAGATGAATATCGATTTGACTAAATGTAGATCCTAAGTAAGATTTTCTTTTTATGATCTGACAAGATTCCCTATTTTTTTCTTTACCGGTGATTATTATACAGCTAACATTTTTGCCTCCAAATGTCTTGTGTCACGACAAAAAAAAACACAGATACAAAGGACTGCTCTGTAGACCTCAATGAAAAATAGATATCAATTAAAAAAAATATAGTTCAGACAAATATCTGAACTAAACTGTGAACGATAAACCATGTCAAAAGTACTACAAATCAGTTAAGTCTGAATTGGACAATATTTGTGCTAGTCTGAATTGATTTTTTTTTTACAAAAACACTCAATTAAAGTCACAATGTAAAAAGTCAACTGTTAAGCATACACATTATGTTTGTAAATGGTAAACAAAAATATAAAAATTATTTGGAGCAACAATGTATGATGTGATTTATACTTTCATGTAATGCTATATGCCACATGTGTCTTATTAGTTACAGATGATCCCGTAAAATCTAAAAGGTTTCTTTTGGATGGTAAGAAAATACACTTACATTATATAACTAGCAAATGGCGGTAATGTATCAACATAATTATTGAAATATACAAATCATTCCTGTTATTGTCCAATTATACACTTTATGATTTTGTTAAAAGAAAAGAACATAGATATTACCAGTTTATCAATTGCTGTCGTTTTTGATAACGAATGTTTAAATCTTACAACACATAGACAAATATTAATGCTAAGTGATTTTGTTTTCTAACTGTAAGACTTAGCGTGAATGTTATGGAAACAGATCGTATCAAGAAATTTTCAAAGTGAACGTATTATTAAATGAAATGTGTGTTAATTACAATCTTCAAGATTTCAACAAGGTTATATTAATTTGGTGAATCTGGGGCTTAATTCTTTGGTTTTGAGTCTAGAATATAAGTATGACAACACACATGCACATACTAGTACAAACAATAAGTGTAATTACCATTTCTTTTACTTATAAAACATGTTTAAGTAAGCAAAATGTCCATTCATGGACGTTTTTTTAACTTGTTAGGTGAATAAATCAGGATACCATTGATGAACAACACAACTACGTGTACACGATTCTTGGGTTTAATTCAAAATATAAATTGGATGTTTGAAAACCACATTGGAATCGAACATGGCCTTTCTTACACATGTCAAGACCTTAGAGCCAATTATGTAAACAATGTTTAACGTAACGACGTAATGTTCACCGATATTTTATTGAACCACAAAACGTTTTGTTTCGTCATAATGTGCTATATTAATATGAGATTGCAAAACCTAAAAAATCAGGTTTAAGAATAATAATAACAATGTTAGTAAAATTGAGAATGGAAATGGCGAATGTGTCAAAGAGACAACAACCCGACCAAATAAAAAAACAACAGCAGAAGGTCACCAACAGGTCTTCAATGTAGCGAGAAATTCCCGCACCCGGCGGCGTCCTTCAGCTGGCCTCTAAACAAATATATACTAGTTCAGTGATAATGAACGCCATACTAATTTCCGGATTGTACACAAGAAACTAAAATTAAAATAATACAAGACTAACAAAGGCTAACTAACAAGTGCATGTTTTAAACGTGTTTTTCCTTGTTATTTATACAAATAAATTTTCAGTACCATAGAAATAATTTATTACAAATTCTTGACTTTTATTGATAGCTAAATGCCATGGAAATAGGTATTGTAATAATGGTGGATATTGTCACAATAACTACTGCGTTTGCATACATGGTTATTACGGACATTACTGTGGAAAACGTATGTTATTCTAACAAAATTACGTCAATTTGAAAAATACGCAATTAACGTAACTTTAAATGCGCAATCCTTTGAACATACTAACTTTCAAACCATAGTTTTGTGTATAACCCTAAAACGTTGATTATATAGGTTATTTACTAAACACGCCGAGTAGCAAAGATAATTTTAGTTTTGATATATGTTGTAGAATAGGTATCGCGATTTCTGCAAATTAATTAGTCATAGGGACATTAAGGTGAACCAAATATGGCAAGTGACTATATAAAAAAACCAAATGTGTGTACCATCATACCCATATTTATAAATAGTCATGACACTACTCCACATTTCCCGCCTTAAATTCTGGTACAACTACTAAATAAAAACACCCCGTATTGTGTTGATCGTTATTTTGTTTTCGCTTATATTATACATAGACGTATAAGAAGTAACAATTAACCATACAATCTTCCGTTTATAAAATTTTAATCAGTTTAGAAGTGTTTTTTTTAAAGTTTTTGTTGTATTAGCGATAATCCAATATTCTGCATACAAATGTTTCTTTCTCACTGTGCTCACTGAGTATATATAAAAAAAAACATGTACACACATGTGTACAACTGAATTCTTGAGTTTTTTCATACTGTTTATCTTTGCTGAAATAAATAAGAAATGTAGAGGGACTGACAATGGCGTAGATTTAAAAAAACCCATTGGTGACACTACGGCTTTCAAGAGTGAGAAATCTCCAAACCGTCTCATCAGCTACAAAAACTACAAAATGTTACACAAATCAAACGCACAGAACATCGATCTAAATCATAATTACAAACTTAAAACCAATATGATAGAGAGCCACCACAGAATAAAAGGTTCCTGACTATTGTATGACTCCTTTTTCAGGATATGTGTGTTAAAAATTCAAACTCCCGTGAACTGACAATTATGTTTCAGCGCTAAATACATGAAATATTAGGAAACTGTAAAATCAAAATGACTATAGTTCATTTTCATTTTACCGACTTTTGACTCCGGATTCTATAATTTTTCGACGGGTTACCTACTCTATTGAGAGTACTCGTCCAATTATGAGCATCCACAAGAAAGAAACAATCAAATATATAATCGTTTTGTATGTATTTTTGCGTAGGGGGGTTTCTGTTTTCCGAGAATCCAGTCATGAATAGAAAGCTGCGAACAGTTTCCCTCTAAATAGTACCGATCAGAATTTTGAACTTACTTATTTCTGTTGCTCGTGATTGGCCGAGAAGCAGGATGTCTTATTACTAAAAAGGTTGCATGTTGATAAAATATTAATTCCGGAGTGAAAAGAATCGGTTACATTAAAAAAAGGTTATTCATCAGACCGGCACGTAACATAAAAACTCTTAACAGTAAGACAAAGACTTCTTTTTTTTGAAACCGTACCGGCTCAAGCAAGAAAATCAATCTTATTAAGATGACCAACGATAATCTATTAGCTTTGGGAATGCAAAGGATTCAGTATTTGATAAAAAAAACTAATTTTCTTAACAGACGATCCATGTCATCATGTGACATGCTATAATGGTCGACATTGTAGTGAAGGTAATTGCATATGCCCAGAAGGCTATTATGGACACCAATGTGAACATGGTAAGATACCTACAAACTCACCGTTTCAGAATATTATGCATTTTGGGTATTATTTTCAAAAGCATACATCAAAATGTTATGATTGGTTTGAAACCTTCTTATTAAACCAATAACGTAGCGATGTTTTTATTTGATGTACCGATAGTCCTTAAAATTCTTAACGGAAATTGCTTCAGCAAATACCAATATCAAAAGCTAAAACATATAAAACGAAAATATAACAACTGGCATATACCTGACTTGGTACATCATTTATTTTTACGTTGAAAACTGAGGATCCAACCTGGTTTTTATAGCTAGCTAAACTTTGATATAACAGGTATATCACTTTTCCAGTCAACATAACTTCTTTAATAACATACTTTTAATAGTATTTGATGTATATGAATTCAACCTTCTAAAATAATGTTATTATTGCGAGGTTGTCAATAAAGGGAAATCAGTTAATTAGTATTAGACAACTGTAAGACGATATCGTTATGCTATTTTAAGTAAATAAATATTTTACTATTTGTGCGACAATTCTATCGATCAGAATATAAATTTATGCATTTCAACAGTTTATTATTAATTCAAAAACTAAATGGAAATAGGTGATGTATCAAAGAGATAATTACCCGACCAAATGTCAGAAATCAGACGAAGATAACAAATTTGTCCTCAACACTGCGAGAAAACATCGCATTCGAAGATTGGCACCGGCTAGCCCCTAAACAAAAAATGTTTAGAAAAAATTCGGACATTATATCAAACTATAAAACATCTAAATGCGCAGATGCTAAGATAATCTTAGCAATAAGCATGCATCTCATGTCATGTGAATTCATACTCAGTCAAGACAACACACTCGGGGGAGGGTGACCTATAGCTCATGAGTTAATTTATAGACAAGACGAATACAGTAATATCTAAGGAGCTTAGACAGTAAAAAAAATTAAACATCCTTCTGTTCATGCTACATTTGAAAGAAAGGAACAACTATTTGTCAATGTATTATATTCGCAGTGATGTCCGTAATGGGCATTTAAACATTTTCATTTTTTTTGTAATTTTATATTTCAAAATCGATAATGCAATATAGAATAAAAATTCATTGTCATTGTCAGATTTATTACATTTTTTCTTATCAATTCATGAGATAAAAATAGATTTTTTACATAGATAAGATCGTGGGTTTTTCCGTTTTAATGGTTTTACACCAGTAATTTTTGGGGCCCTTTATAGCTTGCTGTTCGATGTGAGCCAACTTGAAGGCTCCGTGTTAAAGGTCGTAACTTGATCTATAATGATTTACTTTGTTACTTGAATGGAGAGTTGTTTTATTGGCAGTCATACCACATCTTCTTATATCTATTTGAAACGTAATTTATCTTGAATGTATAGAATTTCCTTGTCATAGAGTGACCTGCCAGCATGGAAATTGCACTAATGGTTCATGTACTTGTGAATCTGGTTATACTGGACAGCATTGTGAAAGTAAGTAATCATTATCAATGTTATTTGAACTGATGGGGCGGGGATTACGCTTTAATTTGCACAAGGAATGTCTATTTGAAGATGTGTGATTAGGATGACGACCGTTATAATTATCATTCTACTTAAAATCACCTATTAGTATCACCAAACAAACTTACAATGATCATTACTGGACACTTCATTGGTGAGTTCATCCAAAAACACCTATCAGTACATGGACTTGTCTTATCGGGGCCTTTTATAGCTGACTATGTGGTATGGGCTTTGCAAATTGTTGAAGGCCGTACGGTGACCTATAGTTGTCAATGATTGTGTCAATTTGGTCTTTTGTGGATAGTTGTCTCATTGGCAATCATACCACATCTTCTTTTTTTATATTGTCAATGATGAGCAAACCGTTTAAACTCCACCCAATCAAGTGAAATAAATCAAGTTATTTTAAAATGATATCATTTTAAACGTTTTTGGACATGTCTTCAATTACATTTTTTTTTATAAAGTAAGCATTCATAACATATTAATTTTTTTTCTAATTGACAAAATATGATACAACAAATAAACGACGTCATCGTCGAGAAGATAGTAGTCTTTTGAGGATTAATCGAAAATATTAAGAGCTACAATCAATTCATATATGTATGAGATTAGTAAAACACTTTCGAATGATGACACTTTCATTTCAATGACTTGTTCTTGCGCGGACCCTTATATTTATAACAAACTCCCAAAAATATGAGAGTTCTATCAAGATTCGCTTATTTTGGGAGTTTAAATCCATAACGTGATTAAGTAATACACAATAATAATAAAAAGTTGCTGGTGTTTGAAAGACTAGTATTTGGCGAATGCATGATCGAACTCAATTATACTAGAAGCAAAACAAATGGTCACACCAGATGGTCTTATCAGAATGACATGAGCTGTTTAACACTAAATTTCTGTGTCTTAAAATATGTAAAACCAATCCATGCTTTCAAACGGAAGAACTGAATTTGAAAATTAAAGGCGTGTCAAGTTTTCCTTCTGTTTGTAAAAGTACTTTATTAAAAAAAAAAAACCTCTAGTGTCGTTGAACCACGGATTTTACAGATTTTAATCGGAATCCAAACTAACATAATTATTATATCTACATCAATTTAGATAATGATGTAATTGTATGTATCTCATTTCTCTTTTCTTTCTTTCAGTGAATGATCGTAAGTTTTGGTTTTCAATCTAAATTGATAAAAACTATCAAGTCTCAGTTTTGCAAACATTGAAAATGTATAATGATTATTGAAAAACAATAAAATTTTCAGTTTACCATTCTGGTTCACCAGATGTTTATTTAAACAGTTAATAAAATTGAATGTAATAAAATCAGCAAAAATAGATCTCTTTGTCTTCCTTAATTTTGTAAAAAATACACGCTTATACATTTGATATTTTTTACAATACGATGATAATTTCATAGTGCAGTACACTAATATAAATGGGTTGTAAGTATTCGTTTTCATAAACCACATGTTCCTCATATAGAATAGAATGCTTCTTTTTGTAAATTTTATTGGGTTGTAAAAGTTTTGCCCAAAGTAACTTTCGGATGAAGCGCGTAAGCAGTTCATTCTAAAAATGTGCACACGGTCAATGCTTTAACAACCCTTTGAAATTACTAAAAGAAGCATTTAAAACTTATAATTAAATTTGTTTGCTATATAATCATGTAAAAAATTTGATTAAAACTCAATATTGACTTATATCATAACCATATTTGCTTGCCATCGTTGTGAATGTTGGAAAGGCTTTGCATTTGTCATAGTAATATCCTGCTTCATAGATTAAAACACTCGGCCAATTCGGCCAAGTCTGAAAGTTATCATGATAGAAATTTTTTGAACATGCATATCTTAAGAGTACCAGTTTGATATTCAAGATAAGCATAATTTAAACGAAAAACCCAAAAGAGACATACTTTAAATAGGAAATACAAAACCACTTTTCATTTTTTTTTCTCTTACTAGACTGTATTATTGACCCCTGTAATAACCATGGAACATGTAGTAACAGTGCATCAGGGTATACATGTTCATGTAATGCTGGTTATAGCGGACAGACTTGTGCTCAAGGTATATACATTCACATACAACACGGCTAACGTAACGAATATGCTCTAACAGCACGAACAAGGAGCTTGGGGAAAATGTAAGACAAACTAGTTGAATAGGTTGCTGTTTTGTCCTGACATTTCTATGACATGTTCAAACAAAAGGAACGTTTCCATCTTAGATTAATACGAAATGTATTTGTAAAGGGTTAGTAGCTACAATTCAATTCAGGTGAAACACATCAAAAAGCTTCTAAACGCTTACAGGAATTTAAACCATGATGATTGTATTTATTGTACTAAATTAACTTTTGTAAAACATCTAAAATGTAGAATCAAATAGAAATAAATAACAATCGAAGCTATTATCCGTTTGAGCACATTGGATTAAATTCATTTGATTGACAATCTACACTAATTTATATCATTGTTATCAATGTGATGAAAAAATATAATCTTGGTAGTTTTGGCCAATTACACAACAGTGTTATTATATTGCATTATTATAAACGTTTTACTGTTCTCACGTATACTAACGAAAAGTATAACAAAATAATGTCAACATATTTGATATGCAAAATGTACAGTGAATTACCTTAAACATTCGTGGCTATTTCGTAAAATGAATATGTATGAATTTCTATTGTAAAAATATTAGAACTTGGCAACCATTCGCTTGATGTTTATATCTTTTTGATAAAATCTCATTTTTAAACTTTTTTCAGTAACACAATAGTTTGATTTGATTGTATTCATATTTCTGTGATAACTTTTCTGACGATAATCACGATAATGTAATAAATGTGTTTCGTGTAACCAAGTATAATTATTTTTGGAAATACAATGATCATGATTGTTAACCTTTTCATACAGGCCTTCTACCTTCCTATTGCATTTCGTTTTGAAGCACCACCGACGATCACTGGTTTTGATTTCTAAGGTCATATACGTATTAAAATTTAACTGTGTAACCCTTAACAGGTTTACAGTAATTCAATGTAAAATCAATGCATGTGATGGTATTTTGAATATATTTTGTTTTCCGAAACGAATATTGTAAAACTTTTGTGTTGTCTTTTTTTCAGTCATAAATCGTAAGTACCAGTATAGTATTGCATATTGCTTCGTTCAAACCGATAGAAGGTTATATGTATCCAACAGCAACACGACTGCGCATCATATTTAATTTGCTATGGAAATACTTGAACAGAAGTATAGTATGGCCTTGTTTGTGTCGTCTTGAGACACTTGTAGATAAACCCAACTTAACGTCAACAAAATATTGAGTGAAGAGTGAGATCCAAACTTTATATCTTTGATGAATCACAGATGCTCATGAAAAGATAAGCAGTCAATGTTTCCTATGTCTTTAAAAGAGTAAAAAGTCCGGCTGGATGTTAAAAAAAATAAGGTCGCTTTCACAATAGAAAATGCAAGTAAAATTAAAATGGTGTCTTTCGTCGCTATCTCTATATATCTCTAGACTTGCACTTTCAATCTTAAAAAAGTATATCACAGCGATATACTGTCGCACAGGATAAAGGTGGTATGAAACACACAGCAGAGTGAATGTGAACCACATATAACTGGACAACAAATTCTGAATTGGAAGCAAATAAACACCCACAACATAGATACCCTTATTAATATTGGTTGGCTGGACGCGTTTTCTGTCTAGCAAAAAGAATTTAAAGTCATAAGAAACCTCAAATCAAAAAATAAATAATGCATATGTTTTTTATAACTCAATGGATAGTTTTCATTGTAAAACTTATGTACACTACTTTTTTCTGAAGCAAATTCTTTAATTTATTCATATTTAGAAGAAGTTTACTTTATTTTTCCTTCCAGCAAGCAATTTCCCCGATATATTTTCCGTATGCAAGGTGACCTCAGTGTGACCCATCTCGAAAAAATCCGGTGACCACAATACGCAAGGATGTCCTTAAAATAAACTATTATCTGAATTTACATGTTAAACACGTGCTCAATTTCCATGCTTTTTTGTTTATTTTTCGTCAATTGTTGACAAACAGGTGACAATCTTTAAACTTCGGCTTCAAAACACGAACTTTAATTACCTGCCATATTTTCACAACAACACTGACCGATTGAAAAAAAAGATTGACGATTATACGAAATTTACACGAAAAAAATGATAAATTCGAGCACAGAAGACTAAGTTTATGATGTTTGTATGCATTGGTTTAAGAATTGGAAGAACATTATTGTTCACCGGTCACTCGTTTCTTATGACTTTAAAAAGACAAACAAAGGTCAAGAACTTTGAGGATTTAAATAACTGAAAGGTGTTGCCATACACAAAATACTTTATTCATACATTGGATTTAGTATTTTTAACAGCCAGTAATTGCTTTCAATTTTAAACGCAGTTCGATTGGCAAGCAAAAAGCAAACACCTTTTTCAAAGTTATTTCTTTTTTTTTTCAATACTTTTCCCATTTATGCCAGAAATAAAAATGTCACTCGGCTAAAGTTTTACATACACTTTTTTTTAAAAGAATTACTGTTTTGTTCTCTGACATGGTATTCAAGGTAATATTGATAAATAAACAAAACTGACCTGCAAACATTACAATTTGCAGATTGTTTATCAAACCAATGCAATGGACACGGAACGTGTTACAATAGTAGAAGCGGATATAGCTGTATATGCAATACTGGTTATGAAGGAACTAACTGCGAAAGAGGTATGAAGACTATTTTGTCTTTTATATTTTGGTGACACTACAGATATATAATAGAAAATGAAGCTTTTCCTTTTTATTAAACTAGAAAAAAGACATAATTTTTCCCTAGACGACCAAGGTCAGGTAGCACATGTTTTATGTCATACATTTGTCATAAGGTACTACAATTTTATCCTTCACAAATTTTCATAACTTTCAAAAAAGTCTAAAATTAAGATTTTTACAATAAATCTTATATACCAGAACAAAAGGTATTTTGCACCGTCAATACTTTCCCTCGATTTTGGAATTTTCCCTTTTTGTAGATATTTGATATTGTGGTAGCCCAATAAAACATTAAGGCCTATAGAAATTTTGCACTTCATCGTACATTTTAATTATGGGTTTGAATAAACCATGTATCTCACGAATACATGTCATAATGAATCGGCAGAAGTTAGTTATAAATGAATAACACAGGCGTAATGAGATATGAAACAATTTAGTAAAAATTATTATCCTCTTTTTTGCTGAAAACAACCAGACTGAGAGCGACATTAAAAACCACTAAAATAGAGACTCCGTACTTTGAACAAGTTCATATAAAATAATGCGGGGTTAATTAAGGTTGTGAGTGATGAACCGCTCCTAACCTGTTTCTGTAGTGTAAGAACTTAACATAACAACAAACTTTACTTAACACTTGAAAAAGGCTTTTCATAATATAAGATCAATCATAACAAAAAGACAAAACCAAAAAAATCGAAAACAAAAACAAAATACTAAACAGAAAAACACGAATAACTGATACTTAACATGTTTACGTATTCTTAGTTGACGACAAATATTTCATAACCACTGTACAAAAAAGTATTTTTCTATTTAGATTTCGAAACCATGTCATGCTCATGTTACACATTCCGTTTTCCAGCAAATTTATCGAAATTTCTATGATATCAATTCAATTATTTAATCAATTTCGACTTTTCTTATTTTTGTATGGCAGTTGTTATATATGTTTATTGGTTATTTTATGAATTTATTGAAAAATAAACAAAAACTTGTATTTGTTATTCTATTTCAGTAACTGATCGTAAGTATTATACACACTAGAAGCAGCTTTTTTAACCAAACTGCTTGTCAAAAGTCTAATTTGTAAGAAACTGTTATCAATTTTAGCTTTGCATTCGCTGGAACTGTCATGCTAACTGGACTGGAAACTGATCAATCTATAGCATAATATTCACAGGTATTCCCAGGTATTCGATTATTGGTTTCTGTTTCTAAAATGTTACGTTGTTATACTTGCAAAAATAACATCACCAAATAGAGACAGCCAAAGTGATAACGAAACTCATGAATCGATGAAAACTGACAACGCAAAAATAAAAGACAAAAAATTGTATAGAAAACTTAAAATCTGCACAAACCCAACACTGGTAATTTAAATAAAATAAAATTATAGTTTATACATATTTTGATAAATTCCCATGATTAAACTTCCGCTGGTTTGTTTTCATTAATGTTAAGGTGAGCTTGTTAGCTTGTCAGCTTGTCAGTTCTGTTTTAATTAGAGATTAAGGGATAGGTATTATATCATAGATGGGAAACAGCTTGATGACAGCATAGGTGTTATCAGACATGTCAGAGAATCATCTGTATATAATTTTGATAGGATGGTCAGTTGTCGTTTGAGCATTGCATTGTTAGCAGTCATATTTTTACTTGTGGATAATTTATTCATACAATTTTACTTTTTGTTCTCTTCAAGTGTACAGTATATTAATTGTGAATCAAAACTGGACATTATATTTTAGTGGATTAATACGTTTTTTCATTGGACTTGTCATCTGAAAACATATTCATATAGGAGTGCGTTCGTACCAAATGTACCATGGATAATAATTTTTGTACTTGTTTTTAAGTTTCGTTAATAACGACTTCATTGATCAACCTATCCTAGTGATTGTTTTGAATTTTTTATTTGTTTTTGCCGTAATGGGTCCGGTCAGTCGCAGACCTTCGGGACAACCACAATACGACCCGGTATTGAAAGAAAATTGGACTCTATTAAGACTTCGCCAAGAAGTAACTAGATTAAAACTTAAAGTGCCAAAAAACGCCAAAGGTTGACCTTAGTGAAAATTCTTAATAGTGTTGAAGACTCTTCGCAAAGTGCCAATACAACAGAAACAGTGGATATATCAGACATAGCAGATGAAGCAAATACCATATATGGTGGTGCGCGATCCCATAATGCACCAGTTAGGATTCAAGAGGATCACGTGGCTCCAACTACCACTTCATCAAATGAAGGAAGAACTCTGATAAACTTCGTTTCGAGACTATCGTCGACCGTACAGTCTCTACAGCAAAATGTGTCAGCTTTAAACGGAGTGGTACAACCTAATACTCATCAGGAAGAAGTAGCTGTCCCTACTTTCACTTCAACCGGAAGTGGGCATAGTGAAGATATAAAGAACTCGGTAAATTCCCATAACTTGGAGTCGGCATATGCATCTTTAAATAGAACCACAATACCAGCAGCGGCAGCTGGAAATGCAAACCAGGAAGCGAGAAGTGTGAGAACGTCTAGGGGATATTCAGCGGAAACTCTGCCATTCGTGGAGACTATTTCTCCCCAGCTGAGAAAGAACATAATATCAGATGGAGAAATTTCGAAAGCTGGCACCAAAAGCAGATCAGATACCCACACCTTGCCTAGCTCCAGCTCCAGCTCATTTGATGATGGTATAATTAAACAAGTTGAAGAACTATGGAAGGCATCCTTACGTATAAGTACTAGAAAGACTTATAATTCTGGATTTCTATGTTTGAAAACATTTATGGCTATGACTAATCAGCATCATATAAATAGTGTGCCTATAAAAGATGAAGATTGCTTAATCTATTTTGTAACCTATTGCAAGAATTCTCTTAAGCTAGCCCATGCTACAATTAAATTGGATTTAGCAGGAATTAGGCATATTTATCTAAGAATAGGATATCCTGACCCTTTGTCAAATTGTGCACGCTTAGAGTGTATATTAAGAGGTATTAAAAAGTCTCAGAACAATGTTAAACAAAAGAGATTACCTATTACATCTCAAATTTTGAAACAATTGTGCTGTATGTTACAGCAAGGAGTTTTTTCTCCATCCGTCGACTTAATGTTACAGTGCTCTTTTAATCTAGCTTTTTGTTTGGATTTCTCCGATGTGGTGAATTTACGTATAGTAGTAAAATTGTCAGGCAGGACACACTTTTAATTCAAAACATTGATTTCGATTTAAACTTTCAAAATTTTACAGTACATCTGAATTCCTCCAAATGTGACCCATTTCGAGAAGAACACTACTATTTTCGAAAATGATATTTTCAGCCCAGTTGATTTGATGAGAAGATATATACAAGTAAGAAAAAATCATGGAGCTTGGCCAGATTCTTATTTATTTGTTAACGATGAGTATAATAACGCTCCTTTGTCTAGAAATACATTTATAGCTCGGCTTCGAGAGTCCCTGTTCAGATTAGGGTATAATGATAGTAAATTTTGTGGTCATTCTTTTCGAATTGGTGCTGCTACATCAGCTGCAGCGACAGGGGTTGAGGACCATATTATTCAGACTTTAGGAAGATGGTCATCCGATTGTTATATACGTTACATTAGAACTGACACAAAAACTGTTTGCAAAGCACAAAGCAGAATGTGTTGTTCCTAAATTTTTGATACATGTTCAGTACTATATCAAAGAGTTATAAAAACTACATTTTGTTAAATCTATATAGTATGGTTTTTTATTTTATGCGTTTTCATTTTCATATATAAATTCCATTCAAGTACTATTCTCTTTATGGTATATGGAAAATGTTGTATTATCATTATTATATATATATATATATTTTTTTTTATATGTATATGTATCATTTCTTGGAGGCTTTCACTCATGCTACTCGTTTCAATTTGGCCTACTTAATGTCAGGGAAATTATTTTCTCCCAATTTCATTAATACATTTTATTATTTATTTAGGCTTTGTTTTATTTAAGGGTGATAATTAAGTTATGTTTTTGTACCTGTTGGAATCTACCGCAGGAATTCTCATTTTTCAAATGTATACTTGTCTGGGCTCTACCAGTCAGGTTCTAATAGTACATGTTGGGATCTACCGCAGGAATTCTTAGTTTTCAAAATTCATACTTGTCTGGGCTCTACCACTCAGGTTCTAAAAGTACCTGTTGGGATCTACCGCAGGAATTCTCAGTTTTCAAAATTCATACTTGTGTGGGCTCTACCACTCAGGTTCTAAAAGTACCTGCTGGGATCTATCGCAGACATTCTCATTTTTCAAATTTATACCTGCTTGGGCTCTACCAGTCAGGTTTCTTAAATTAATTTTTCACCTGTCAGGGCTCTACTGCAGGTTCTTAAATTGTATAATTTAGACAATTTACTTTTTAATTAATTTAAAAATTGTTTTGAGTAGGTAGTGTTTTCATATGGTTATTTTTATTTTTATTGTAAGTTTTAACGAGTAGCCCCCTAGAAAGCCAAATGATACATTTATTATTATTTTCATATGTATTTAGTATAAAAGATGTATTGTGAATATGATTTTAGTATACTGTGTATACAATAGTGTTTTAGTATATTAGTTTGTTAATAAAATTAGAATAGTTATTATAAAGTTTTGCGTATGATATCAGTATCCAGTACGGCAAGATATATGTTCCATCCTAGTTGAACATTTCCTTTTCTACTCTAAGCATCTATAGAAATATAGATAAATGTGGTATGATGCATGAGACTAGTTATTGTCTATAAGGACACATCAACTGTTCTTGTTGTATGGTATATATGTATGAGACTTGTTAGGTATTAGGAGGAGATTTCTACTTGTTCTATGTGGTATGGTTCTTGAGACTTATTTATGTACTTTAAGACATTTACATTTGTATGTGGTATGGTATATAAGAATTGGTAGCATTTATTAGGAGACATCTATTGTTCCTTGTGATAGGGTATAGGAGACTTGTTAATGTGCTTTAGAAGACATCTACTGTTTTATTGGTATGGTATATTAGACTTTTCAGTGTTCAAGGAGACTTCTATTGTTCTGAAAGTTATAGGTATAAAATGTATGTTATGGACAATACACTTTTGAGTGTGGTACTCTTTTGAAGCAGAAAATCAACAAATCTTCCCAACCTGGATATTTTTTTATTTTTACTTTCTTATGATTTGATGACATCCTGTCCCTCAATGACACGCATTTCAGAAGGTGACTGCCTTCATCAGGAACAATCAGTTCCATGGATTTTAAGGACAAAGATGTGCATGATGTATAAATGCTCGAATGCTAAATGATCCTATTAACCACGATTGTTTAACGAATAGCGAAATGTACATAAGTTTGATTTTTCCAGAGGGAAATATTTGGAAATGTATTAACACAAAATTTAAGAAAAGACAGTCATTTATCATGTCCATATCGAATAATTTACTACTTACTGAAAGTATATGCTACCTTCTAGAAAAAGATGTTCTCTGAGAGCGTTATCGAGCTTATGCTAAAAATTTTAGTGATGAAAATTACTCAAATCAGTACTTTAACTTCCTATAGTTGTATCAATTTATTTTGCCAATCAGAGTTTGTTTTGCTGTTTCCAGTTTTACAGGTATTTTAAGTCAAATATTTATCATTTATGTTCTAATTTGTTTCACTTAAACGAACATAAAATATTTATCAAATGAATTACTGGAACTCTCACATGGACCATACACTATGTTTATGTCATAAACAAGAAGTAACGCTTATCGACCTTCATCATCCAAAAACATTAAAAGAAGTTTTTGAAAGACACTTAAGAGGATCAAACCAAAAATTATAAAAACATAATAAATACACCATTTACCATGCAAAACCTTTGACTGTTAGTCTCCAGGATTGGACCGATACATGATAATTTTACTTACTTAGCCATGTTATGTGAAGTCCAGTAAATAACTTTCGACGCACGAAATTATATAAAGTTTAATGTTAATATTTATTCGCTCATCTATCTTGCCATTTATATTTGTGTAGATTGCTTACCGGACCCTTGTCACGGACATGGAAGTTGTTTTAACAGTGTAACTGGTTACCTATGTAGTTGCAATGCTGGTTATACAGACAAAAGTTGTAATAATAGTAAGACAAGTATTACTCAGGGTAACATGAAAGCTTATTATTTAAATGAAGATTGACTATAATATAATGTTTTGTCAAATTTGTAATGTAAAACCTGAAAGGAAAATTTATCTAACCTCTTTAACATTTTGAGAATATGATTGTTTCAACCGCGGCCGTGTATATCTTATATTATATCTTACTCTTTTATGAAGATTTAAACTACTGGTAGGTATTAACGTTGTTAGTGTAGTTTCTCATTTTGTCAATTACTACGCACGGTTTAAATTCTTCTACTAGCGTTTATCGAAATGGTTATTAGATCAATATGGATTAAAATGTCCAAAGCTCTTTTATTCAAACAATACAAACATACTATACTTTTACAGATGCACATCGTAAGTTTGATTGAAGAAGTTTTCTAGATTGTAGCGAAATACGTAACGTATACTTTAATGATTAGATGCATAGTTACAGAGTGTTCATAATGGTGAAAATCAATGTATTCCTTAAATTATATATATTTTTTTCGTATTAAAAAAATCAAAGCAAATGATGAAAGTACAAATATATCAACCACAGTGAAATTAATTTCAAAAGTGATGATTAGTTCCTACTTCATGTTTGGGATACTGTGGATTCATTATTTTCGTGGGTACCAATTTTCGTGGAATAGGGAAAACTTGCATGTTCGTGGATATTTAATTTCATGGTTATGATGCAGTCCACATACAAGCCTATAGTAAATTTGTCATTCGTGGAACATTTAATTTCGTGTTACCTGTAACCACGAAATCCGCGAAAATTGGTATCCAACGAAAATTAATGAATCCACAGTAATTACATTTGTAAATTGAAGTCTTTATATCTACAAACACTGAACTTTAACTAAAAAAATCCAATATCATTTTATCAATTTGCATGACTTAACAGTTCAATCTTTAAGCAATGAACAAATGTATATAACTCCGCAACGCCGAAAACGGTATTTAAGTTAAATGTTTATCAAACTAACGGATAACCTTATATTTAGATTGTTCACCTGATCCCTGCAATGGTCATGGTACTTGTCACTATACACAGATAGGATTTACATGCACTTGCAACAACGGATACACAGGTCACACATGTGATTCAGGTAAGAACGAAAAGCAACCAAATAATAAAATAAAAACAACAGTAGTATACCGCTGTTAAAAAGTAATAAATCGCTTAAGAGAAAACAAATCCGTTATACAAACCAAAACCGAGTGAAATTTAACATCTAGATCAAAACAAAGCCAAAAACAACAGAAACACTGAAGTGCTAAAGAAAAGACAAAACTTCTAATTCTTATATATAGAAACGAACTATTAGATAACAACTGCGACATCCAATAAACCTATTTCGATTTCTTTTTCATCATTAATGCAAAGCAAGAGTGTTCGTGGTATTTTCAGATACGTAAACTATACACAACAATCACCTGTATTTGGTATATGAAATGATTACAATGTGTAAATGTTTGTATGGCAGGCTTAATCTGACCTTGGCATAATTTCCCTGGTTCATTGATCAATTCTTATTTTTCATGGTCATGTGAGGGTTGATTTTGCAGTTATGGTCTGTTTTCTCAATAGTGATACTGAATTTGAGCAATCATGATTAATTTGGTGTGTATAATATGATTGTAAATTGTGCAAGGTGTGTGCCCATTGACGTGACCTGGGCATGACCAAATTGCCATGGACCATTGGTCATGTTTCGATTATGTAATACACGTAGTACACTCTTTATATTACGGACTATCGACATAATATTTTTAATTTCGTTACCGATAGTTCAAGCAGGCGACACTTTTCAGCGTTTGTTCTAGTATTATCTTATTCTGTTATTGTTTTTTTTTCTTATTTCAGTTATTGATCGTAAGTATGCAAATCATCAATAAAAATACGACGATGTGTTTCTTATACTTAAGGGCATACGATTTAGTTTATATTCCGTATCTAAGTTTTGATGAACATTTGCATGTAGGCTATTTTCACCTGATTAAATCAAATATGACATAAAAATTATACCTTCATGTTCTACTTTTTGAGAAAAATTGAGGTCGAAATTTTAGATATGTGCTCAAAATTCGGACTTGTGGACCTATTTTTCCTTCCGAAAGAAATGCATAACTTTTTTTGATTTAAAAGATGAACACAGTCTGTTTTTTGGTTAAAATATTTGTAATTTCTCTTTTAAATTTGTATCCTTTTAATTTTTCAATTGTTCATGAATGTAGAAAAAACGTCATTTTTTGCTTTATATTTATCAAATTAAAAAAAATTGCACTATTTACGTTTTCATGAAAATTGTGAGGTAATCAAACCAAATTTCATTTTTAAGTTTAATCAATTTGAATGATAAAAATCAGTCGAAAACTGCATCTTTTCCCGAAAAGTCACAGTTTGACATCGCGATAATGACATTTTTCGTTAGCAACGTCATTACATCCCCTGTAACTGTATCGTATGCCCTTAATTAAAACGTTTTACCAGAGACACATAGACAGGGAAATAACATATAATAATCACTGCACGGACTTCGGTTATAAAATGTCCAGAAAAGAGAAATGTAAAACTATTCAAACTAGAAAAGAAACGGCATGACTTTTGTATTTAACCATGAATAAAATAAAAATATGCTATGAATCGAAAATTGACAATAATAGCAATACAAGCAACCGCAATAAACAAGCGCACACAGAAGAATATGTCGGGTTAAAACATGTTAGCAAACATGGTTTTTCAATCAAGGATTGATGTCCTGATTAACAATTTTACCATAGACAAACTTGTGGATTAAGGTCTGTTGTTAATTTCAAGCAACTAATCTGTATTTAAAATATAAAAAGGGATCGCAAGGAAAATAATCAAAATATTCAAGTGCTTTTGCGAACTTGTAAGCCTGAGGTTGGCAAATGTACATTCATAGCTCGAAAAGTTTCTGTCAGGATGTACATGATGTAGTTGCTATCTTAAATTTAACTTTGCATTATATAAAGAGCTCGTCGAAGTTGGTAACCAAAGAAAAACGTAATTGAATATGCTATACTATTACACTAAGAACAAGTGTATAAAAGTAAACATCTGTTCATTTCTATTTCATTTACTGACAAACATGATCTAAATGCTCACGTTTGATTTAGATTGTAGTTCTAATCCCTGTCATGGACATGGTGACTGTTATAATGGAGTGGGTGGACATCTTTGCCAATGTCACTCAGGGTTTTCTGGAACCAATTGTCAAACAGGTAACACTACACGTTTACTGTTATTTTTGTTATTAAGTTCACAATAGAGGATTTTTAGAGTTTAATAGGTAGCTAATAAGTTGGCATTGTTAAATATTGTTAATTTGTTTTTGCAAGAGGCTTTTACTTACACATGTTAAAGATACTTTGTTACCAATATCATTCAAAGTTATTACCAGATATAGTTATTGTTATATTTCCACATTGTTGGTTTTGTTTCTCTAATTATAATATGACGTGCTGCTTTTGCTTTGTGAATAAACCCTGCTTTAAATCCAAATTACTCATTACGAGTACTAATTTATTTAGTTTGACTGTAATGTGTTGCAATTCGAAATTGACATATGTGACGTAGATACGTCAATCGTTCATGCTGGCTATTCAAAACTCCTCCCTCTGAAAATCACATTGTCAGTCGTGTGTTTTTTTCAAACAAAACTGGGAAGTTCATGGAAGAGTCTACACAAACGCTTTGCACGTATACACATCGGACAAAGAAGTTACCTTAATTGTTCTTATCAGAATCGAAATAATTTGTGCAAGCTATACCTTATTGTAGTTTTAACATTGGTAGGCATTATATTCGTGTAATTTTGCCTTCACTATCTCTCGGGCAAAGACTACGAATGTAATGCATACCCATGTTAAAACGACAATAAAGTATAGCTTGCATTAATTATTTCTTAATTATTCTACACATATTACTATTTTCATTTCACTTGACTGTGCGAGGTTTAACCGATTCGATTATAGAACACCCTTCTATCTATAGAAAAAACTCATCATTGACGTGTCTAGTCATTCATTTGTAAATTCCATTGACGACACTGATATGTATTTAGATATCAATAGCAATCAGTCTAATCGCACACATCTTTAAATAGACTCTCCTTATGCAAAGTAAAACGTACGCTCCACCCTATCAGTTGAAATCACATTGGTAATACATACATCTGTGTAATTGCAATTTTTCAGTTCCACGCTACAGCTAACAATGCATTAAACATTCATATATCATATTTTCCATTTAACAGCTACAACAAAACAGCCGATCGTTGGATCAGGTCGTAAGTATACTCAAGTTTAATCCTTAATTGAAAACAGTTATTTGTTCTTAAAGATTGCTAATACCATATATCGGCTTATTGATATGTTTAAATTCCAATTATCAACATAGTAAATCACATGTTTTACATTTCATATATATTCGTTGGCATTCATTACACATGTAAAACATAATAAATAATCAAAGTAACACATGTAAAACCATTTCAATTTTTTTAAATACTAGTACAGATATTACCAGGTCTCCCTGTCTACAAATGTAAATGCGACCATTATTTATATTATATTTTCCATTACAGCAATTTTACCTTTAGGACCTCACTCAACACCCAAAGGTAAAATATATATCAATTTTTTTTCCACAAGAGACGAAATGAAACAGAAGTTAACAACTATTGGTCACCGTACGGACTTAAACAATGAGCCAAGCTCATACCGCATAGTCATCTATAAAAGGCCCCGAAATGATAATGTAAAACAAATCAAACGAGGAAACTAGCGGTCTAATTCATGTACAAAATATTGAACAAAAAACAAATACTTTTCACATCATGTTTGTATTGTTTTTTCTTTATCCTTCCTGATTTAAATCTGGATGTTGAAATCATCAGAGGCATAGTATCTCGTAGTTGTCTATCACTATGAAATAGAAAAAAAATCTTAATAAATATACAAATCTGCATATGAGTCATCTTATTTTTCGAATTTTTGTAAGAAAAACGAAAAAGATTAGCTAATTATTATTAGTGTCAAACGCACCTGCCATATACAGTATTCTAATTCTCATCCTCAGTGTTGACATTTTAGTGATACGGTAGTTCGACTTTAAGACGATTTGTTTATTAACGTATAGTGCAAGTTGTATGTGATAAGTCAGGTGTTCAATTATATAAAAAAAAATCACGATAAATCAATTTAAAAAAAAGGATAGAGTGCACCAGTATTTCACTGATTTACAATGTAGACAGAAAGCCGAAATGCTCATCTTCAAACGGCAAAATGTTAACGATTCAAAAAGTATCCAAAATTAATAGTTATCCCACGATGACGCGGTGTGTCAGTGTAAGATCAACCCGATGGCCGGACGCCAGAGGGTAAAATAACACTGACACACCAAGTCCGAGTGGGATAACTATTTTACATCCCAGCTGTTTTAGATTAGACGAAAAACCATTTACAAATCATAAAATCTACTTTAGAACGCCACACAACCATTATTATATACTTTTTACATTACTATATGATGTATACCCTTTTTGACCCCGAACACGATGATCATGAGTGTATATAATCATAAGGTCAACTCGCCCAACGGGGCAATCGTCCCAACCTATATCGCAACATTATGAAAAAAATCGCCCCACTCTTGTATACCGACTTGAAACAGTGTAAAATCAAAATGAACAATCACTGACAACTCACTTATTAACGAAAAGGGTTTAAACCCCACTGAATAAAGGTCTGTCAACTCGCCCCACTTATAAAAATATCTTGCTTTCTTTAAGTAAGTTAAATTACTGATAGTACGTATCCAGTAGTCCTGGTGTAGTGGTTGTGTTGTGGCTTGATATGCTAATGGTCTTGAGTTCGAATCCCAGCATATACCCTTGATTTTCTCTCCGTGAATGTTGATAGATAGTCTTTTTCATATAATTGTATATTTAATTATAAGTTTTATAGTGGATTTGACATTCCCGCCAAAATGTTACAGAACAAAGGAAAGCATTCATAACAAAGAAACTCAAACTGGGGTGGTCTGGTAGGGGTGATCCGGATCAGAACAAAGTAGCTGGGATGTAAACCCTGACAAAATCAATTGCACGACATAATCGCCCACAGAACCAACGAAAATCAGATTTAAAACTCTTGACATGGTACATATAAGTGCCCCTTGTTTGTGGAACAAATAGACATGTTACGAAAAGGTATATTCTCGGCGCTGAGGTTGACAAATTACACTTTAAATTTGGGGACGGTGTCAATACATTGTTTATTGATAAAAATTAGATCATGTGCGTCTTGATGAATTCAAATCACAGTTATATAAAACATCATTACGTAACAGCCTAATATTATGACAATTGCTTTGGTGATATTGTTGGCTATCATACGACATGAAAGGTGTCCGCGTGCAAGAGTGGATAGACTAGAAAAAGGGGGGCTGAGAATTATTCAAGTTCATTCTATTCTAGATTGATAATGTATACATAGTAAGCCAGTAAGATAATAGTTTTATTGTTGTATTACAGTTCCTGAAAAAAATCAATCCATCGCTGTACTATTCCCGCACAAAAGTCTTCATAGATATAGGAAGATGTGGTGTGAGTGCCAATGAGACAACTCTCCATCCAAATAACAATTTAAAAATTAAACCATTATAGGTTAAAGTACGGCCTTCAACACGGAGCCTTGGCTCACACCGAACAACAAGCTATAAAGGGCATCACAATTACTAGTGTAAAACCATTCAAACGGGAAAACCAACGGTCTAATCAGTTTGTTTGATTTATTATCTCGGGTGTTTTTATCAGCTTCCAATGACTCTGAAAGTTTTGAAGCGCCTTATATCGTGTTCGACATATACCCGCCACTCTGATATACGCAAATTATTTTTTTTTACATTTTCTTCTCTCATCTAGTGGTGTAGCTCTTAGTTGATGCCTTTTTCAAATCTAACCCTAGCTCCCTCCCTCTCCCTGAAAAAAAAATCTGGTACCTCCGTAGAGTAGTAATAGGTACACATCTATTAAAAAGCCATTATGGTTTTTTTTTAGAAAACCCCTAGCATCGTTAGCTTAAATAAAGGAAAGACTCATCGGTCATCGGTGTTAATTTTTTTTATTGTCATTTTCTTATGAAACGGTAGGCGAATTTCAAAAACACTTTCCAGGAATTTATAAAATTCAAAATATCTGCATAAGATGGTGTTAAGGTGTAAATGCAAAGTCAATATGTAATGCTTTTGAAACTCTGCAGGAAATTCAATGTTCAACTGATGAGTAGTGAGTCATATTTTACACAAACCTCTTATCGTTCTGAACAGGCATTAGATATTTGCCACTGGACTTTATGCAGCCAATAGTCAATCAGTCACAAACACCTTATAAAGAAAATACAAATTGAGCTGAAACTGTTTAAATTAGGACAAAGTTGGAAAGAAATAAAGGAAGAAAAACATTCCCTCGAAGCTATGTGACCAAGAGTAAAAATTTACTAAACTAGAATGCAACATGTTTCAAGTTAAAATTGAGAAAAAACATGCTTATGTGTTTTAAAACAGACTCCGTTTAAGATAAAAATTTAAGTGGTAAATAACTAGATCAAAATACATACACTTCTTTGTGTGCTTTTCATAACTATATGAAATGACCGGTACATATATATTTACGAGCAGGTATAAAGCAGATTTTGATACTTAAGATTATGTGTAAGGTCTATCATATTTGCTAGGGCTCGCCGAAATATTTACACAGGTAATCTCTTTTGTGTTTTGACACTGTCCCCACATTTAAAGTGTAATTTGTCAACCTCAGCGTAGTGAATATACCTTTTCGTAACATGTCTATTAATTGATCTAAAATTGAACTGTAAAAGTGTCAAGTGTCGATCGATTTGTTCATTTACAAATATGTACATGGAAATCTTTTACAGATTTTAATCATTTGTAAAAAAATAAATCTATATTTGCAGACCATATATGTGATAAGATGGGACTACTTATCGATTTAGCTACAGGGAAAAGTGTAACCATGCAAAACGCCAACGCATGTGGTGGTAAATCATCTGATGCAGTAATCCTAAAACACTGTCAATCTCCAATATTTTCAAAATGGAAGAAGGGAATACAGGTATTTATTTTGAACTCCTCAACGTAGACCCGAATCGTCATTTCGTGATATAAAGTTAATATTTTGCAACTCTTTCCTCTTAAAATTTTAACGACAGTAATCATGAACGTATTCGATTAAACATAACACATTACCACCGTGGAATTTTAAATGGGAGGAACAATTTGTAGGGCTTTATTTTTGATATTTTGATATGTTCTACATAATTAAATACGACAAACTTAGAACTCTTGTCTTGATTTAGCAATGGTACTTTATAACCTGACGAAAGTTTAATCAACATGGCGATGTCACAAACAAATCAAACGGGTAATCTTAACACTCTTTCAAATTAATAAGTATTGTAAAAAAAATTTAAGTAAGAAATACCCTATAACTTTAATTTTCGTTATATTAATGATGTTCTCTCACTAAATAATACAAAAATCGGTGACTATGTTGAAGACATCTATTCCATCAAACTAGCGTTAAAAAATACACCAGATATAGTTAAGTCTGCCTCATATCTTGAC
Source organism: Mytilus trossulus (assembly GCF_036588685.1). Classification (NCBI taxonomy): domain Eukaryota; kingdom Metazoa; phylum Mollusca; class Bivalvia; order Mytilida; family Mytilidae; genus Mytilus; species Mytilus trossulus. The sequence goes on along the minus strand of NC_086381.1, from coordinate 62,354,017 downwards.
CTACATATAGAAATGGACAATGCGAATCGGTAAGTTTTATTACTTTCCGACTAAATAGAGGACAATTGTGAACTTTCTTTTTATCAAATCATATTGTATGCACCTAAAAATCTATATTTTAACTAAAAGGTGAACAGTCATTGTAGTCAATTGAAAAATTATATACCCATTGCTGAATGGACAGGTCATGGATTCAGTGATACCATTGGTATTTTAGTATCCTGCCAAAATGGTGTTATTGAGGTATGCGTTTTACTACATACAATATATGATGTAATACTTTATTTCTCATACTTTCATCTCGTAAAAAATGAATATGTTTAACAATTTCGTGTATTATTCATCGTGTAAAATATGGTGATGCAGTATTATCGCATGTTAGACAGCTTCATTCTGGACCAGGAAGTATTTATACAAAGTCTATTTGCTTGCGCCTGATCTTTTGGTTTTATTGATAAAGGAGTATGTTCAGTAAGACCCCTTTTTGGCCATAACATATAGCAGTTTTACAAAATTGTGAAAATGTAATCTTTAAGCTATGTTTTGGAAAGTAAAATGCTTCTGCTACATACATACGGGCTGTTAATTACAATACAATGCACACATATCGCGTAGTAGCATCATTAAGTCATGCTATACTACTAAAAACTTAAAAGTTTTAGCATTTTGGTTAATTTTTAGACGGTTTCAGTCTAAAATGAAAGTGGTCGCATTCCTGTTCATTCATAATATTGAACAAAACATACATAAAAGGTTGAGGATAAACACCGATGCGGCCACTTTCATTTTTGACAAAAAACCATCTGAAGAGTGACGTTTTTTTTGGCATATTTGATAGATTTTTCATATTTAAGCTTGAATCTGGGCATTTTTAATGACAAACTCAATTGAATTCTTTCTCATTTACTAATCGAATCCATTGAAAAAGACACTTAAGTGTATAAAAAGTTTCCAAAAACTTTCGTTAGATTGACCTGAAATTTGAGGTCAAAATCGGCCCTAACCGGACCTAATCCTTTGTTTGTTTTAACATAATTCATTCAAATGAAAAGAAAACGAATGGTTTACTGTTTAATTTGCTGTTCGCGTCCTTTCTTGGATGAAAAATTAAAATTAGAAATATACCAAACTCTAAGGTAATTTTAAACGGAAACACTCTAAACAAAAAGCAAAAACAAAAGCTCAAACACATCAAACGACATGTCAACAACTGTGATATTCCTGACTTTGCACAGGCATTTTTGTATGTAGGAATGGTGGATTAAACCTGGTTTTATAGTTAGCTTCACCATTCACTTGTGCGACAGTAGGATACAAATCCATTATATTGACAATGATAAAATTGAGAAAGGAAATGGGGAATGTGTCAAAGCAACCCGACGATAGAGCAGACAACAGCCGAATGTCAAATGTACATTTGACCAAAAATAAAGCAATTACATTTAAATAACATGCATATGCGTTTGCTATATTTGTTTCTTTTTTTGGTTATATATGCATTCATTATCTTTTTATTTTTTTGGTGCATAATATGCATTTAATATCTTTTGTTAACATATGCATGTTATATTTGCTATTGTAGATGATGTATCAGTCCTGCTCTCGTAACTTGATGGTTCAAAATGTAACAGCACCAGCTTCTGATCTTATGTACACTGTTGATTGGATGTAAATAAATGTGATAAAAACTAAAATTATGGCTTTGAAGTTCCGAAGATTAAAGGCTATATAAAGTACTGAACTACGAATTAAAGTTCACCTTTTTTTTATCATTTTTATACGCCCCTCAAAATTTTGACGGGCCGTATTATAGTATACACATGTCCGGTGTCCGTCCGTCCGTCCGTCTGTCTGTCCGTCTGTCCGGCGTAAACATGTCGCACCGTAACTTGAGAACAACTTATCCAAATTTCATGAAACTTAATATAGTAGTTTCTTATGATGGTCAAATGATCGGTATACTTTTTGGTGAAAATTAGATTTAAACTTTTTGATTTACGGCACTATGTAACTAAAGCAGGGGTGTGTTTTTTCACATCTCGCACTGTATCTCAAAAATGATTTTGATAATGGCTTAAAACTTTAAACACTTCTAAGTTATATTAATCTTAATATCTGTATACCTTTTGGTGATGATTAAAAATTTAGTTTTTGAGTTATTGAGTATTTAGTAAAAAAGGGGGAGGGTTTTTTACATGTCGCGCCATATCTCAAAATCAATTTATGATTATTGCTACAAACTTTACACATGTCTTTGTTATATTAATCTTAAGATCTGTATACTTTTTGATGATGATTCAAAATTTCATTTTTTAGTGATTGAGTATTTTGTAAAAAAGGGGGAGTTTTTTTTTTACATGTGCTGTATCTCTACAACTGTTTATGATTATTGCTTGAAACTTTACACACTTCTTTGTTGTATTGATCTAAAGATCTGTATACTCTTTGGTGATGATTCAAAATTTAATTTTGAGGTTTTTTTTACATGTCCCACCGTATCTCAAAAATAATTTATGATTATTGCTTAAAACTTTACACACTTCTTTGTTATATTAATCTTAAGATCTGCATACTTTTTGGTTTTATTTCAAAATTTTATTTTAGTGATATTTAGTTTTTTGTTAAAAAAAACCCAGGGTGGGGGTTTCCCGCCGTGTCTCAAAAATTATATATGGTTATTGCTTAAAACTTTCTCAGACACTGTTTATGATTATTGCATATAACTTCCACATAAGACGTCGGGCGTATCATGCGCTCATGGCGCAGCTGTTTATTTAAAATGTTAAACGTATTATTATCAAAATCTACCTCTTCTCGAGGATGTTTCAGCTATTCTGTGTTGACATGAGTTTTCAATATTATCACCATAATTCTAAATTATCTGCTTTAAAACGGTTTTCATTGCTCATATATGTTTTGGCTCTGAAAAGGACTGTATTACACATTCGAAGTTATGATATATCATATTCTAATATGACGTGCTTCTTTCGCTTTGTAAACAACACTGTGTGAAAATTCTCGATATATCTATACTTAGCGCAGACTCAGAGATATACATAATAATTGATGTTACAATATACCTCCCACGTAAATCCACATGTATTTGAACCTACATTGCAAACGCTTTGCCAAATTTATTGTATTACTAATTTTAATTAAACAAAAAACATTACAGAACTTTTATTCTTATTCAGATGCATAATAAAAAGAATTAATGTATTGCAACTAGTTTTGTTTATTTCCTAAATATAATAACACTGTATATTTTTTGCAATGTCAATTTCATCATGGAACACTTTCTGGTCCCACTTTCTCTACAATGAGGGGTTCATTAAGGGATGCAAATAAGCTTGATATTTATGTTACGATTTAAAAAAATATCAATATACTAATTTAGGTTGCAGTATAAAAACAATATTTAGTCAATATCACAAAAATAAAAACTTTTTTGTAACCAACGAAGTTCGTATAATATTGTATTAAAATGGAATTCTGAGGTTTTCTATTCTATTGCCTTTGATTCAGCGAGTCAACATGGCAGCTCCTTCTTTACGAAATGTTAATTTTGGATTTGACGGTAGCCTGCGAGAAAACATGTGAATTAAAAATCGGAAATATTGGGTTTGAGAATTAAACATATTTTTTCTAGCGGTTATTAACGAAATAACTAATGCAAGTTAACGATGTATGAGAATATTTGAGCTTTATCTAACAAGGAGTAAAAAAAAACAGCTCCACACACGGTATACCAACCCTCGCTTCAGTATTTAAATTAACTTATTTGTCCTATTAGAATCGAAATAATTCATGGAAGCCATAGATTTGTTGTAAATTTACACATGGCCTGGGCCGTGATATTCGTTAATTTTATCTCTCGCTAACGCTCAGGATAAAATTCGAATATCACGGCCCAGGCCATGTGTAAATTTCCAACAAATCTATGGCTTCCATGAATTATTTCTTAAATAAACTGCTTAAATTAAAAAAAAATGTCAATAGATATTCAGTCGAAATGTTTTTCTTGAATCAAATGATCATTGTTAAAATATTTTGAATAACAAATAAATCATTATGTGTTTTATTTTTTATGTACGTTACAATTTTGGTCTTCTTATTTTAAACACTAACTTTGATGTCAATATTTCATCTTTTAATCATGCTTATGTAATTAAGAAACCAAAGAATACCACAACGGTTACCATAACTAATTTATGAGATTTATTTGAAAAATGTTTACAAAATAATCCCTTTGAAAGAGAGATCAAAAGATGTCGTTGCATTTTGCAAATAAGTTGTTTTTAAGAAAATTTATCGTTAAATGCAGTTAAAATGATAGTTATGACAATATTATGTGTTTGTGTCGTTGTGTTCCTGTATATTTCAACTGAAATTCTTTTTGTGATAATAAAATTTAAATTCTAATTTAAACATAATAGTACATCGATTGCTTATCAAATAATCACTTATTACTATAATCAAATTTCTATGGCAGATAAATAGTTGTTTTCTCAACCAACCCCCAATAAAAAACATCCCATACCAAAATTAAAGGATGAATGGTTCTTACATTTTACCTTGAACACTCGTAACTTTTTGATATATTCAATCATTAAACATTTTAGAAAAACGGGTGCAAATATTAAAACTCTAGGCATTGTTGTTGTGAAAACATTGTTATTGTCCAAAAACATTGACAATAGAATTAGTCACAAGTTTTGCAACTTAGAACGTCTACTCCATAACATACAAATAATAAATAGCCGAACAAAAATGAAATACATAATAATAACATCATAAATAATATTAATATGAAGACATGAAATTCACGAGAATTTAAACGACATGGCTCATCTTTTTCTAAAAGTCGAGTTGACCGTAAATTTTTATGAAAGACATACCTACCTGATAGGTTGTTTTAATCTTGGAATACATATTCACTCAAAAGGTGAGTTTTAACTGTATTTAAACAAATAAGTTAAATTGTTGTTGTCAACTGATAAATTATATAATAAAATCAAAATGATGATCCATGTCTTAGGAAAAAATGAACAATTTCATTCGAAGTCAACAAAGAGTAATAACATTGTTATTGGTGTATATTTAACCATAATGTCTATAAACTATGAAAAGCGATTGGTCTCTTTAATATAAGACATATAATTCTGCACTTTTATAAAAAAAATAATAGCGTGTTTATGTTAATATTAAACAAAGCATTGCCGTACATTAAATTTTCAAAGTCGGTAGGTATATTTTCTTTTCTAAGTTCAAAAAATAAGGTATTCCTTTGCACTGTATAATTTTTACACGAGAGGAAATAATGTTTGGCATTTTCATATAAATAACCAGATTGACACATTGCGTTAGTTTTAATATTTGCGTGATACTGATCCATGTTCAGGGCACTGCATTTGTTTCTTAATCTTGCGTGTAAAACATTTAAATATCTCTCGCCAATATTGAAATATGTAGGGGATAATTTGTTTTGATAATATTCCTGTTTAATTTCTAATTTAAACATATTTAAAGAAAGTTAATTTCTTACACTTAAATCAAGCGAATTCCACAGCTTGATACTAGATGGAATAAATGATTCCTGATAAAGAGACAGTCTTCCAGAGGTTAAGTATATATTTTGACTGCTTCGTAGATTGTAATTGTTTGTTTCTGCAACTGTAGGGGGTATTAAATCTACTAAGTATTCTGTGGCGTCCTTTTCATAATTTGGTAAAATAAAGCTAATTTCTTAAATTCCCGTCTAATCTTTAATTTTTCCCATCCTGTCTCTAAAAAAAATGATTGAGTGCTAGCATAGCGTGTTAGACCAGTGACAATGCGTGCTGCTTCCAGTTGTATTTTTTCTTATCTTTCAGAATTCAACTGTCCGCAATTATCCCAAACTTCAGAAGAATATTCTAGAACAGGCCTTATAAAAGTTAAATATATTTTTTCTAAATATTCCCTTTTTAGTCGGAATTTCAAACGTCTTAGAACATTTAATTGTTTTGATACCTTTTCTATTAAAGAATCGACATTCTTGGTCCACTTACAATCACTGCTAAAAAATATGCCTAAATGTTTATGACTAGTAACTGTATCTACATGAACTCCGCCATAATTATAAATCAAGTTATTTTTTGAATTTTTGTTACTAAATAACATGATATTAGTTTTATTTGGATTGAATTTAACTAGCAAATCATTTGCCCAGGAATTAATATTTTGTAGATCGATATTTATCATAGATTGGAGAGTAGTTTCATCTGGAGCAGTATGTCCAAAAGATGTATCGTCTGTAATCATTCTACTCAATCCAATCATATCATCTGCAATGTCATTAATAAATAAAAGAAATAAAAGAGGACCCAGTACCGAACCCTGTGGAACACCAGCTTTAAGATTACCTAATTCTGAAGTCGCATCTTTTAATACTACCTTCTGAGTTATATTTGTTAAGTAACTTTCAATCCATAATAACAGATTGCCTTTTATACCATATCTTTCTAACTTAAGAAGTAGACCCCTTTATCCATACTCGATCGAATGCCTTACTTACATCGGCAAAAGTTAAACTTGTATAGAATTTATTGTCTAAAGCATATACGATAGAATGAAACATATCAATTAGTTGATGAAAAGTAGAGCAGCCGGGTAGGAAATCAGACTGAAATTTATACAAAAGTTTAATAGAAACTAAATGATTGAATATATAGGTTTATATAATTTTTTTTACATTTTACCTTGAACACTCGTAACTTTTTGATATATTCAATCATTTAATATTTTAGAAAAAACGGGTGCAAATATTAAAACTCTAGGCATTGTTGTTGTGAAAATTTGGTATGTGGACGCATAACAAGGACACACATGCATGTGCACATAAACGGTTTATGACAGTTATATTATATACCTGATGCAAGCAAAAGTTACGTTTGGTTCAAAAGGTTAAAAAACAAGCTTCATAATCAGGATAATCTGTCTTTTACAGAGGGTTTCAAAGTTTTTATGCGCAGTTTGTTTTTTGTATACGCACAGTTTTGATTAAGTAGAAAAACCAACATGGTTAGAACCTATACATAATTACACTATGACAAACACATTTCCATCTTGATATTCGTATCATGCATATGGTGTTTTCATATTTCAGTTGATATGTTGTTCATTTTATGCTCGTGCATGTTAACACTATACAGATTCAATATACATAAGTGTTTTCTATACGAATAAACTGTTCAAAGTAAGTTACGAAGAGGAAATATTGAAAATTACATGTTGTCGCTTTGACACATTCCCAATGTTTATTCTCAAATTTACTCCTTAAATATTATAGACACCATCTCGAATAGGTTGATCCATACGATGTTTCTGTGTTTGAACTAACTAAGGACATTTTACCACGTATTGATTGTGGTTTACCATTTACGTCGTCTGTTTTGTTAAGTACCAAACGTGACCTATTCCAAAACTCCAAAACATTACCGTTATGAAGAGTGTTTATTTCTATTAGACGTAACTTGGTAGTTGTTTATCCAACATTCATGTATTTAGTTAGGATGTTTAATTGGTAATTTCTGATCGGATATTGTGTACGTCGGATCGTTCGTAGTTCTATTTTTTTATTGATTTTCTATTCGTACGTAAAAATAAAGTTAGTAAATCTAACAGTTCATTCAGATGGTCTAAGGTTAAAGCAACTATTTAATGTGCATGACTATTTTTTTTACCGTTAGATCTAGAATAAATACCGATATAGTTAGATAATACAATTAATTACACAATTACTTACACAATATATATTAATTATATATACAGAAACATAATTAAAAACATAATCTCGATTTATATAAATTTTTAATTTACCTTTGAGGTGACTTTTTTGTGGCGTTGTTGTTACATTCGAGACGCACATATTCTATTATGATTTTGTTCTGTAAACTTTCCTAAATTACTTTAGGTATTCGTTGTTATTCTGTGACTAACATGTATTAATGTACTTTTATATTATTTGTTTATGTACATATCGGACCTTAGTGTTCTTGCATTTATTTGTACTGTTTTCCTGTCGTATAATGCTGTAAATTTCTCGTTTTCTTAGCATTGCCATAAAACGCGAGGTTTGGCTAGCAACAAAACCTGGTTCAATTCACCTTTTTTTCAAATTTCCTGTCGAAGTCAGAAACATGGTGGTTGACAATGTGCCGTTATCTAAAATTATCTAATATGTATTTTGTCCAGTTACATTTTTGTAAAGTTAAATGCAAACTCTTTATACTATGGATTGTTGTAATATTAGATAGAACAACAGAACTATGAAAACATCTCTGATTATGGTACATGTAGTATGTGTTTCTGCGGACAACCAGTATTTGGATTAAACAAAGTTTACAATATCATGATTCATGTAGTATTCTTGAAATAATACTGGATATGCATTTAATACGAAGAGGGATGACCGAGCAACAACTAATCAATCAGTCTAGTCATCGTTATACAAATCTACGTTTAGTCTTTGTGATAAATTGTTGTTAAGAATTTTCATTTAATCAAAGGAAATTGTGTTTCACATTGTATTATTTCGAATGTTCTAACAGAAAAAAAACATATCATGTGATTTGTTAATTCTTACTAGTATAAGTGGACCTAATTAATATAAAAAGTCCATTTAACTTTTTTCTAGTCTATCAAGGAAACAAATATAATGATTATAGTGTATTGCTGTGGTGTTTTGTAAATATGTAAAACTATCTTATCATATTGATGATTAGAGAGGTATAATAGATATACATTAAAATACAAAAAGTGTATTTGATATACTGAAACAAATGTAGAACATTATCATGATGATAATCAATGCGGATCTGAAAGGACATCATGATTCAATGTATCTTTGTCAGATTGATAGTATCATGTATATATTTCAACCTTCCGATTATATTTTCTGCATCAGTTCTATTTTCGTCTAGCAGTTTCCTTAGCTGTAGAATCTCGAATTTAACCTCCCTAGGAAATGAATCCGGCTCTAGTAAATGCCTGAAAAGTATGTCATTGGCATAAAAGATGTTCCGCTTAGCATTATAACCAATGCATATACCAATGTTACAGTCATCAACAGAATGACATTCACTTATTTGAAAATTCCTTTCATCAACTTTTTGACAAGTTAAATTGAATTCACATTTCTGAAATTTTTCTGTTGCAATGTTACTGCATCCCTTCTCAATATTATTAAAATAATCGAAATCAATCATTTTTAATTTATTGTTAATCATCAAAACATGTTCAAGTTTCAAATCTCCCCATCGCAGCGGTCCCAAAGGAGAATGTTTCAAATATAAGAGAAAATCAGCTATATCCATGGCATGTCTCAAACGAGATTTCATATCCGATTTAAGCATTTCCATTGTGACTTTTTCCCCATATTCATAAACAGCTGTGAGATCACCATGATTCCACCACTCGTGCTCTCGATGTAAATGTCGTAAGCAGTACCCGAGTAAACGTATCAAATTGGAATGTTCTATTTGGTCACGAATCAAGATATCTTTCATGAAATACATATGTGCTGTGTCATACCCTATTGCTTTCTGAATATTAGTAAGCCTCTTAACTACAACTTTTGAACCATTGAAAATGCCAATATTCGACGTTTTAGACCTTCCAGATCCAGTATTTGTTTCAATAATTTGGATCTGATCAATATTGGCACAGCTTATTGGATATTTACGAACAGTTTGCGTCGTAGGCGGAGTTTTTCCACTTTCGAAGAAGAGTATGTTCCGTTTGTGTCCTTTGTGGCTGTGTAACTCTAAGTGATATGGTTTCTCCATTACAAATATCACTATTTGTATGACTAAAAGCAGGAACAACAACTTTTCTAACATTCCAGCATGTATTTACTAAAATTCTGTATTCATCAAGTTGTTATTAGTAAATCTTTAAACAGCAACTATAAAAAAATAAACACAAGAATGTCGTCATGCATGATCGTGACAATTGCTTGCAAACAAAATAACTCTGTTTGGGGTTTAAATAGTTCCTCAAACAATATTTTATTTTGATTAAAAATGTATTACAAAAGTATTCAGGTTATAAAAAAATATACAAATCAAATTGCATGTCATTATTAAATGGCTCAAAAATGTACATTTGGACTTGGATGGAGAGTTGTCGTATAGGCACTCATACCACATATTCTGATATCTATTACATGTTATGTTGAACTGAAACGGTCATTCTGATCTGAACAGCTCATAAAACACTGAACAATGACTTACACAATTTAAGGGTGAAATCCTATTCGTCATGTGAAACACTAATTTATTACGTACATAATACATTTTCTACACGACCGAAACAAATAATGTATTTATCCATATAAACCTCACTCTATTTTTTTAATATAATATTAAAATGTCATCTGCATACTTTCAATTAAAATTAACGATACTGTTAACGCTGCAAGTATTTGAAATGTCTTCATAAAAAAAAGGCATCAACACTGCACTTGTATAATTTACCGTCCAAATATACCCGAAGTATAAGCATCAATAAATTGAAAACATCCCAAAATGACCGAGGGAGTTGTATGAACTACAAATGGATCGTACCCAGTTGCATCACCAGCATTAGCGCTCACTGTCATATACCTAATTACCACAAAACTAATCCATATTGAGTAAACCTGTGACAATCCAGAAATAAGACACTATCGATAACAATACAAATAAGGCGATCACAATGGAAATATAACATGCCTAATACTCAAGAACACAAAAATAGTTACCAAGCTATTCTGAGAGGCATCCACTGCGGTATACTAAGCTTCGCTTCCATTCAATCATGATCGGTTTAATCTCTTCGTTAACTGTATATACTGTTTAATGCTGTCAAAGAAGAGGGACGAAAGATACCAGAGGGACAGTCAAACTCATCGATCGAAATTATAAACTGACAACGCCATGGCGAAACATGAAAAAGACAAACAGGCAAATTAATACTGCATAAGACACAGCTAAGAAAACTAAAGACAAGAACCCCACCCAAACCGGGGGTGATCTCAAGTACTCCGGAAAGGTAACCATAACCTGTTGCACATGTTGTAACTTATCTGAAAAGAAACGTTTTCTTGAGAGAAAAAAATGTCAAACTTGGCTAGTTGAGGTTTTCCTCCTCATCATTAGGCATTAAATTTCATCAATACCACAGTCAGTCAAAGTTTTAGCCCTTATCTCTTGTGTCTAAGTTTTGAAATGACCTATTGGTCACTGTGCATAACTAAAAGGAATCTTTGACCAACTTAAGATCAAAACATGCAAATGCTAATTTCAATTTCATAGCCCCATTGAAGCTACAAAAAATAAGTAAAAAATCAATCTATATGTTTTTGTTGCAGTCTTATGTTTTCCATGTTTTCTTTATTGTATGGTTTGTACTAATGTTTGTCTGTTGATCGTTTTTCTCTTGTAGAACCATGGCGTTGTCAGTTTTTTTCCTAGGTTTCAAAGTCGCCTGGTGACTTGTTTTGCTTTTTTATTTTAGTTTCTAGTTTAGATTTTGCTAAATTTTGCTAAACTCTGCATTTACGCCTATAGGGAATTAGTCATTCGTTGCACATTTAATTTTGTTGTTAACCTTTACCGCAGAAATCTACACAAATTGAAATGTAACAAATGAAAACCAAGAGGTTAATGAAAATAGAATGACATGTTTACATACGATGTACCAGATGGCGCAAACTTTGTAAATTATTTATCAAATGATACACCATGAAACTTGAATGTATAAAACTATGTTTCTTTTATTGTTCAATAGATTAAAGTGAACATATACAAATATGGGTTCTGATTTGGAATAAGTATTTTCGTAGGTATAAAACGATGAAATAAACCTGTTTTTTTTTATCTAGCTAAACCTCTCTCTAATAGCAATTATTTGATGTATGGACAAATGAAACAGCGATAACAGGTAAAATGTCAAATATGAGGGTACTGTAGTCAACAATGTTTTATAAACTTAACAACTTTAAAAACAAATATGTAGAAAAGGTAAGCAAAGGCCATATAAATAAAGCACCGTAGCAAAAACGAAAGAATAAAAGTGTTTACCGTAGCAAAATAACACGACGATGGTATGTTTAAGTACTGATCCACGTCAAATGGATATCACCCATATAAACTAAACATTAAAAGTAATAATTTACAAAGACAAATGACAGAATACAATCACACGTTATTAAGTTGAAAAACGGCAATTTTCCCACTTTTAATTATAATTGGTACAAGTACATGTATGTAGTTTAACAATGCTATGAATGGTGTAGTGATAAGGGTCTTTGCTATAACCATTTCAGCTACATTCTATATATCAGAACTTAAAATAGGATCTTCCCATGTGGAACGGAGGAAAAGGCAGGAAGTTTCAATCTGGCTACATATACATGATATAAGTATCAATTATTTTCTAACTTCAGTTACGTTGTTTTCTGCTACTTTAAAAAAAAATAGTCAGATATAATATTCTGTCGAGAGCAGCGAAGACAACTTACAAAATTTGTATAAATTTTAGTTTTAGGACATGATCACACGCATCACGAGGACAATTCATCAAAACAGTATTATATTTGAATGGATAAAAACTGTCATATTTGTGATTTGGAACATGTATTGTCTTAGGCATAACACGTTGGATTAAACCTGGTTCCAGAGCTGGCTAAACCTCTCTGTCTCCTTTCCAAAAAGATTGATAATGCCAGATAATCCCTTCACGAATGCTGTCTTTGACACAAAAGCATACGTTTACGTGCTTTTCATGAGAAGTAGTTGAATATACATATTGTGATAAAATTATTCAATATTAAAGTTTTAAGGTGATTTTTTAACAAAATACTGGAGAAGGCAATTTAGTTAAGGTGGTACCTAACACTACAGGGAGATAACTCTGTAAACTCAGCTTAACGTTTTAATTACGTTGTGTTGTAAAGGGAATATTAAGCTTCTCAATGATCAAAATTGGTGTTTGTCAAACTGCTATATAACCAGTGTAATTTTTCTGACAAAACGGTTGGTTCAAAATTTTTGAAATTTTTATATTTTTGTTAAAGGAAACATTTGATGAAAATTAAACGAGCCAAAATAATTTTAGTGAAAGTGTTGGGTACCACCTTAAACCACATCATATGACATGACAGAGTTTTACAATGATCAATATGCAACAGAGCTAAATTATTAAAATGACAGAATTCTATGAAAAGCACAAATGTTTAAACTTACCCTATTAAGCGACACCTACAATGCCACTGTTGGTGCTACATGTAAGTCCGAAAATTGCATTTCATATCACCAACAAAGCAACAGATTAAGTGTTGAAATTCTTTCAATTAGTAAACAGATTTAAATGTATACGTGTTGACCTTTTGTGTATATCTACAATTAATTTAAGCCATGCTACGAATGTTTTTCCCTCTTTAAATCTACCTTCTCTAGACAGGCATAGTTTAAAACTTAAATGAAATAAAAGGTTATGCTAATCATGCTTGAAAAAAGAAAAAAAAGATATATAAAAGCAGTCTTTACCTTAGGCTATATGTATCAACTATTTCTGATGATGATTAACCTTCGTCTTACCATACTTTTTCTTACAAATGAAACATGATTTATTGATCTACATTTATATGTTTTTTGTTTTATTTAATGAAATAGAACTTTAATCAATATAATATGTACAATAAGGTATATATTTTGACACAATAATTTCATGAGTAACATCAGATTATGTTTGACCTTATCGGTAATTATCTACCTTCAAAAGGATTTTGTTTTAATTTCAAGAAACCCACAAGTTGAGTAACAGAAAGCAATTTATTGAGAGAGAAAACCTTAAAAGTTATATCGAGAATTTTTCAAATGCTTTGTTTGCATTTGTTGTATCTTCTTAGTTTTGTGGTGGTTGTTTGTAATGTATTCCTGTCAGATAATGTTGAAATTTTAGGAATATTGTTTTAACATTGCTATAAACATGATAGAAACGAGAGCTTTATCTAAAGTAATTCATTTTTTGTCCAAAATAGCAAATTTAGATGAAACAAATCCATATTTTCATGCCAGGACTGAAGTACGTTCAATATACGTGTTTTGAAACTGAGAAACTTTTATATTTTATAAACTGCTGCGTAAAATACATTCCTTTGTCACATGTGTAACTCTGAAACAAAGAAAACAATCATATTGCAAAACGGTTAAGCGGATATTATTTAAATGTTGAAATAATGTTCAAGACATCAAACAAACAACAAAGAATTATTACAAAAAATCTAATACACACTATGATTTTCAAATACAATGTATCGATTAAAATCTATGAACTATGATCAAATCTGAAATAATATATAATGCTTGATTAAGGCGAATGTTGTAATTGACAAAATTCGTTTTGATAATAAATCTTTATTTCTAATAATCAAACACACGAGTTAAACTTTAAACTGAAGAAAAAAATTAGTATGCTTTGAACTTTCAATAAAATATTTATCATACGTGACAGCTGCTTTAACAAAACATGAACTTGTCTTTTTTTGTTGCTTATTTTAATTCACTTTAAATCATGTTCAGTTTAAGGGTCATTTGGTATTAATTTTATCAATATAATATAAGAAAAGAAGATGATGTATAATTACCAATAAGACACATGAGACCAAATGACACAGAAAATGTACAACTATAGGTCATCGTACTGCCTTCATTAATAAGCAAAGCACATTACGCATAGTCAGCTATACCAGGCACCGAAATTACAACGTAAAAAAATTTAAACGAGAAAACAAACTGCCTATAAATTTATGTACAAAAAATGAATGACAAACAGATATGTAGCATAGAAACAAACAACAACCACCGAGCTTTAGGATCCTGACTTGGGCCAGGCACATACACACATAATGTGGTGGTGTTAAATATGTCAGCGGGATCCCAACACCCCCCTGACCTGGAAAGTTGTGTAACAGTACAACACAGGAACGAACTATAAAAGTCAGTTGAAAAAATGCTTATACTACATAGAGTGGACGCGGAAAACCATTCTTTAAAGTAAAGAAATATTTGCTGACGAAAGGTATGGATGGAGTCTCTTATTCAAACCTTTCATGTGCGTAAAAAAGGATAACTATCCGGGAAAATCATGAAAACTTAGTAAATAGTGATGCAACATTGATAGATTTACTAATTTTATATCATATTTCAAATTTAAAAAATCAGCATACATACATTTTACAATGACAAACACATCACTTGTTTCAATTTATAATTGCCATGTGTTTATATTTGTACTACGGACATTCTTTTCAGTAAGGTTAATGAGTTTTAAATAGTAACGTGTATTTGATACAGTTATTGTACTTCAGATAGTGCATTAGGACATTTATAGAACAATTTGCAGATAAGGATTCGGAAAATTCGGCATATAGTGTTAATGTCATAAGACACGCTCATCTAATCTATAATGGAATTAAATCCAGCAAGTGTATTTGACAACGGTAATTGTAAGTTTTGTAAAATGAGATATCAATTGCTTGTCTTTTTGTAATCAATACTGAATAATGTTTTTCTTAAGAAAATTAGTAAAAATTTCAAACTTAATTATTACATGTATTAGTTCAGAAGATATGCTAACATCTTTACAAATTTCAAAGTCCGGAAAAATGAACTACGACTTTGTGGTGTAAAGATTATACAGGGTACAGAGTATACACCATGATTCATAATATTGTAACGCTGCCTCCCTCGTGCTACAGTCGGCAACCAGAGAACACAGTGTCACAAAGAAAAAAGAGAGTTAATAATCTATAAAGTGTAAGGTTCGACGTCCACTGTTAACCATCGTACCAAAACACGTTATACAAAGGGAAAAACGTATACTTGTGTTATTTGCAGTTGTGAAATAAAATATCTGAATAAAATAAAGTTTCATATTTCATTAATATCAAAAATAATCCACGAGAGAATGGATCTAACAGGCTCCGTCACTGGTCTGGTCAGGTCCCCGGTAAAGGTTTGTCTTGCATAGACAAACAAAACAAGTACATGTGTATAAGTCAACAGTTAAATCACAAGGTTGTCACTTATTTTGAATAGTTCTGAATCTCAATTTAAGGAAAATACCTTCTATATTATAGAAGACAACAACTTAGTGTTACAAATTAAATGACATATTAATCATACCATAACTGCCGAAAGAACACTTTATGTGCACCTTCAATATCACTTCAATAGCACCGTCACAGGCACAGTCATCGTCACCTGCACAGTCACCGTCACTGGTACAGTCACCGTCACAGTCACTTGCACAGTCACCGTCACCACCACAGTCAACGTCCATGGCTGCACAGTCATCGTTATCAGCGTCCGTATTTACTCTTTCACCGTCACCGCTACTGACACAGTCACCGTCACCAGCAACCGTATTTAGCACTTTCACCGTCACCGGCAACCGTATTTAGCACTTTCACCGATACCGTTACTGACAGTCACCGTCACTGGCAACCGTATTTAGCTCCGTCAGCGGCACCGACAATCTTAGATAAAAACAAACTTCACTCTGTATTTATTAGACATATTCCAGCTTCTACAAAAATTTGTCACTTTCCAGTCTTTGTAAAACCCAACACTCCGTAGGTTCTGTTGTTGTTTTTGTCTTTATACTTTCGACTGATCAATGGTAGAGCTTGTTATATATTGTTTACCAACTGCTTCAACAAAGTAATGAGGAGGACATATTAAAATTGACACTCCGTAAATTTTATGGACACCATCACGAATTGGTGGATCCATATGATGTCTCTTTAACCAAACTAGCTAAGGACATTTTTACCACATGGTAGATTGTGGTTTGTCATTATGTCGTCTAATCTTTTAATTACCAATTCCCGATTGTGACTGTTTTGCTGAATGTGAATTCGCATTACTATAAGACGTGTTTCTGTACTTGTTTATCCCAAATTCATGTATTTAGTTTACATGTTTAATTCTATATTTGTAATTCTCATCGGATTTTGTCAAATGTGTTGACGTCTTTTTATTATATTTAGGTGTTACGGATAGAAAAATTAATCACCGCCTTTATTAATTATATTAAATTTTGTACGATTATTTACGTTTGAAGTTGGATTCATAACAAACTGGACATATATATATATATTACAGTTAATTGCTATTAATAAGTATTGCGATATGCATTTTGTTTAAATGAATTATCAGTATTTAGTTCTAATATAATCTTAAATCAATCCTAATTCTATCTCACTTTGATAGTTTTTCATATGTGACGTCATGCTGTTTCTAAATTTCATAAATTCAAATGTGGCATAACGTTTGTGCCTTTTCCCCATCGTATGTGACGTCACATTTTTTTTTAATTATGTTGACCTCTGGACTGATTCGGGTGTGTCTATTCTGAGTTAAACTTTAATAGCATTATGTATTCGGGTTTAGTTTTCTGTAATTAGTTAATACTTCAGTTTCATTATGTATATCTCTTTCATATTCATTTGTTAAAATTTACTGTTTGCAATAGCATGAATTGTTCTATATAAGAAGGATGTTTTTATCCCGGGCATAAACACAATGCCGTATTTGGCAAAACCTGTTCAACTTTTGATCTTCAGTGCTGTCCAACTTTGTACCTTTTTCACTTTCGATCTTTTAAATCTGGGCGTTATGTATTCGGGTTTAGTTTTCTGTAACTGGTTAATGCTTCAGTTTCTTTATGTATTTTTTCATATTCATTTGATAAAATTTACTGTTTGCAATAGCATGAATTGTTCTATATAATAAGAATGTTCTTATCCCGGGCATAAAAACAATGCCGTATTTGGCGAAACCTTTTCAACTTTTGATCTTCAGTGCTGTACATCTTTGTACTTTTTTCACTTTCGATCTTTTATATCTGGGTGTCACTGGTGAGTCTTGTGTGGACAAGGCGCGTTTTTGGCGTATTGAATTTTAAACCTGATGCTTTTTGTTATCTATTAATCATGTTTTTCTTTGTCTAATATGTTCTCCTATTTATTTGTATTGTAGTCCTGTAATATTATTTTGTCATTTCAATGTTATATTTAACTTTGCCATTACAGTGCGAGGTTTGGCATGCCACAAAACCAGGTTCAACCCACCACTTTTATTCCCCTTTAAAAGTGTCCTGTACCAAGTCCGGAAGATGGCCATGGTTATATTATTGTTCGTTTCTGTGTGTGTTTGGTTTTCATGTTATATTTGTTATTCTCGTTGTGTTTTGTCTGATGCTTGGTCCGTTTCTGTGTGTGTTACGTTTCGGTGTTATGTCGTTGTTCTCCTCTAATATTTAATGCGTTTCCCTCGGTTTTAGTTTGTTACCCCGATTTTGTTTTTTGTCCATGGATTTATGAGTTTTGAACAGCGGTATACTACTGTTGCCTTTATTTTCAAATCGTCAACCATGGCTCACACAAGGGAAATTCCCGTAATGTTGGTATTTTTTTAAACAGACGGGTTTTGACTAAAATCAGTAGATAATTAGAAGAGTTTTATTTAAGTTTATAGACAAATAAGGTAACTACCGCGGAAATCCGAAATAAGGAATCAGTACGTGAAATAAAACTTCTTAACAAACTAACATACACAAATCTGTCGTATCATTGAAACAAATTACAAGTCTAACAGTACTTGCAACATCTCACTTACATCTATCGGTTATCCTAATGAATCAGAAGTAAGAAATAATGCAGGTCATTTGTATGACAGAACCACACACACACACGCTCAATAAAAAGTATTAAGCATAATCAGAAATGCAAGAATGAATAAATAGAAGGAAGCTTGTGAAGATCATTATATGGCACTCACACACACAAACACTACTCTTAACAAAATGATTTAATTATCGTCAGCTACTACATAAATGCATCAGAAAAAAGAAGACGTTGCAGGTCATTTGTATGACAAAAACACACACACACCCTCTATAGAAATATTTTAGCATAATCAGTGTTTGACGAATTAATCAGAAGAAAGAAGGTAGCTGTTGAAGATAATGTTTATGACACTAACACACACAAACACATCATCAATAGAAAGATGTAAGCATGAACAGCTACTACATAAATGAATCTTGACGATCATACCTGTCAACTCTGCGACTTAGAAAGAAACCCTGAAATAGAGTCCGTGATTTTTTTTTATTGTTTTTCATGTTCACGTGTTTCAACTTTCTAGTAGATGTGTTGGCATACTTATTCAATGAAATGATATATGAATATTAGTACGTCATTATGTTTATTATTTCCTTTTGTCATTCTTTTTTTATTGTAATTGCAGAAAATGTTCGCGTCGTCATAGAATCAATTCGGCTATTCATGATTAAGTGCCAGTCTTCCTAAGAATCAGGCTGTAGTTAAAACATCACAAAAAAAACCCACCCAATTTGACATTGATTTCAGTTCATAAAATGTAGTTATGTACAAAAATAACATTTATTCCCGTTTTCTGTTCTGGTAATAGAAGATACAATTTGGTTGAAATGCACTAGAAATAAACGAATAAGGGAAGATAACTCTGTAATTTGCTATAATGTTCTATCATTCTTACCAATTTTCTAACCAAGTTATTTGATATTACCAGACACACACAAACGAAAGACCATTTTTTTTTAACTCAGGACGATGGTTAGTATTAAATAGCATGATTAGCTCGGTGGGTTTTTTATGATCATGTTTTGATTTTTACCTAAATTGCCTAATTCTTACAAAGACTGGCACTTAATAAATATAATTATTCATTGTATTGTCAAGCTATTCTTATTTAACATACTTTACTTGCTTCCATTTTAATTTTTAGTGAAATGGAGTACCGTGGTATATTTCTTCATACCAATGATGTGTTTGTCTGAAGCCGTTATTCAATCATGTGTGTTTATTCCAAACGATTTCCAAAGAAATAATAATAAATGTTTAGAATATTGGACAGCAAGAGACATGACACATGGCTGCATTTTCAATCCAATAAATCTAGAGTTCACTGGTAGGACCAAGACATTTCAAGATGAATATTTAATAACAGTCAACACCACTGATCATATTACAATGGTAAGACATGAATGATAAAGGCATTTAATCTCTCTAACTATGGAGTTCATAAATATATTATTATGTCCATTTTGTGTTTGACCACAAATACTTTTGTGTCACTTTTATTAATCATCATTGTTTATATCAATCCGAAATTTAGTTCATTTTTACAAATGTTTTAAAACAAACGCTTCTTCAACAATATTCTTCGTGCACGTTTAAATTGTAGAATATTTTGTCATGAACAGTTACATGATAATGAAATGTGGAAGTTGTACGTCCGGCTATCCTGTCTGGATACTGCGGACTGGAGAAACTAATTTACAGACCGGTGTCTGTTGATCGTTTGGCTTTCATTTTACTCCGACTCCGTTGTTGTGGCTGCTATGGTGTTCAGTAAAATATGCATCGATTATATTTGCAGGAGACTATTGAAATATGGGTACAAAGAAAAGATGGCATATGTTTAAATAACTGTTGTCGTAAGTGCTTACGTAATTAGAATGATAGCAACTCTGAAAATATAAGTAACGAAAAATAAAATTCCTCCACGCAGAGGTAGGTAAACGGATATTAAATCTGAGACGGTAAAACCAAGTTTTACGAAGGCTAAACTCAAAATACAATACATTTTTTTTTTATGTCAAATGGTGGATTGTACCTAAATTGATATATAATCCACCAACAATTATTCCTGACCTGTTAAAGCAATACTCGTCCTCTGTGTGGTATTTTCTGGGAATAATTTTATCTTTATTTTATATACTGATATTACATATGAATATTTCAACACCAACAAGTTATTACTGACCGATTATCTTTTAAATACACTTAAGATCACACCACTGTTTATCTACACTTCTGTAAGGAGATGCATTGATAAGGTTGGCATTGTCCGGTTTAACAGACATATCATGTTTGTAAACTGCAACAAAAAGATATTATATTTCGTTGGATTATGAAATGGAAGATTAAACTTATATGTATATATAACCT
Source organism: Mytilus trossulus (assembly GCF_036588685.1). NCBI lineage: Eukaryota > Metazoa > Mollusca > Bivalvia > Mytilida > Mytilidae > Mytilus > Mytilus trossulus. The sequence continues at coordinate 62,332,932 of NC_086381.1, read as the reverse complement.
TAGCTGAACCACATTTTGAATGTTAAATAACTCTTATTATTTACAGATGTTCCTGTAAAGTCTACAAGGTTTCTTTTGGACGGTAAGCAAATATCCTTACATGATGTAACCGAGCAAAAAGCGGCAACGTCTCTGCATTACCGATGAAATGATCGGCAAATTACTGCCCAGTATATACTTCATGAAATTGAATAGCAAATTAACTTAATAATATCAGTTTATAAATTGCAGTCGTTTTTAATACCGAATGTCAAAACTGTTAAAACACATGGACAGATATTGATGTTAAGTGTTTTTATTTTTCTGAAAGTAAGACCTTATTATGGATTTTTTTAAAACATATTGTATCTGTAAATTTATTGGACGAAATCTTTGTTTATTATAATGGCAAACATGTGATACATGTTAAACACCTTGGGGTTTTGTGAAGAAACAACAGTTTTTTTTTGTTTTTTTTTATACCATGTCCAAATGACACATCACAATCATATTTGAAATCTGATATGGTTGCAAAAACCATGTAAAGTAGATAGTTCAAATAACATTGGATTTGTGTCTAGAATGATAATTACTAGTAGTATGATGCAAACCTTAGTGTGCGTACCGATCCCCAAGGGTGACTGGGGTATAGAAATATGGTCACTTGGTCTTTTCCGACCGGCAGTAAAACGCTTGCCGAAGTGGGGCGTCCGTTTGGCTGTGCGGGATGTATTCAGTTCGCAGTCACGTCCGGTCAGAAGGGGGAAGTTAAATCCGATGCCTCGTGTAAAGAAAGTGCCACGCTCTTTGCACGTTAAGAACCCTTGCAACAACTCTTTGAGGGGTCCGTAGGTGGCATGTTGCAAGGCAAAATTTCTGTCCCTATCCAATATACCCTCCTTTTCCGGTGGCAGTCCAAATTTCTCCGACCATCATCCCAGATGGCCTCTATTGTATCAACCTACCTATTGTATTTATTGTGAACTTGTTCTCGTCCTGAATATGCATGAAATATTTGCCACTGGACGTTAAGCAACCAACAATCAATCAATCAATAGTGTGCGTACCACCTTTTGACTTTGTGGGGTTTAAATTACCTTCATGCATGAAGGGTTTTTTTTCTCGTGTGCGGAATTTAAACAGAATGACAATGATGAAATTAAAAATCACGTGTACACGTTAACTGGATTCAATTTTGAAATGGGTTATCAAGATATACAATAGATTTTAGAAATACTAAACTTGAATAGAGAAAAGGTTTCCTTCACATGCTAAGTCCCGTTTGAATGGTTTTACACTAGTAATTTTGGGGCCCTTTATAGCTTGTTGTTCGGTGTGAGCCAAGGCTCCGTGTTGAAGGCCGTACTTTAACCTATAATGGTTTAATTTTTAAATTGTAATTTGGATGGAGAGTTGTCTCATTGGCACTCACACCACATCTTCCTATATCTAAGACTTACCGGCAATTATGTCACCTATGTTTAACAATAGAAAGTAACTTTGATTCTGTATTGATCTAAATGACTTTTTTCACAATATAATGTGCTTTTCTATAAAAGTGTATGTACAGTGCGGTTACCTCATTTATATGGACACTTTCATAATATGCATTAGTTTATTTGTGTTTAGTTAATTTGTATAGTAAAAAGCAAGTCCAAGGATTATGATAACTATATGAGTTCATGTTTCAACAGTGCGTTTCCTTCTTACCATTTCTAAAAAAATGTGTCAGTACCACTACCAAATACACAATATACAATTCTTGACTTTTCTTTGTAGCTCGATGCCCTGGAGATTGGTTTTGTCTAAATGATGGACAGTGTGTTAATCATCATTGCAGTTGCGCACAGGGTTTTTATGGAGATTACTGTGGAAAAAGTATGTTAAAATTGAGACTTTTATATCAATTTAACAAATCCGAAATACACGTTACTGTGAATGCACAATTGTTTGAACATACTATCGTTTCAAAAATCAATCCATGTGTTCGTAGATAGTACATGTTTTTGTGTCCTGTTAAATTGTTCCTTTTAAAATTGTTATACGATGATGACTGATGTACCCATATTTTGACTATTTTATTAATTGTGACTGTTTATTTAACGCATCATGTAAATATAGCGGAATTTGATGAGACTGTTATTAAAGTGTGAGGGTTAGCGCTATAGAACCAGGTTTAATCCACCATTTTCTAAATTTGAAAATGCCTGTACCAAGTCAGGAATATGACAGTTCTTGTCCATTCATTTTTGATGCGTTTTGTTTTTTGATTTTGCCATGTGATTATGGACTTTCCAAATTGATTTTCCTCTGAGTTCAGTATTTTTGTGATTTTACTTTTTTCATATCTTTCGTCCATTACCCTCGACGATTGACAATGTAGATACATAACAATCACGTCCAGTAGCAATCACGTCCAGTAGCAATCACGTCCAGTAGCAATCACGTCCAGTAGCAATCACGTCCAGTAGCAAATGGAATATTATATTTGATACCTGGTGTAGGATGATATCCAGTATCACTGCACTTAAAAAAAGTCATTTGGACCCACAGGAGACCCAGATATGGCCAGGTGCCATATACAATTTATGTCCCATCATACAAATATTTTTCAAGTTTTTTAATGGATCTCTAAATTCACCGGAATACATTATGTTTCACCTACTAAGTATAACATATATTTTGTTGATTGCTAATTTGTTCTCAACTTGAATATGTATGGACATTCTACAAGCAGCAATAAATCAATCAATCTTTGATTAAAGGATAGGGCGGTAAGAACATTTTGATATGAGTAAAACATAAAAAAAATACTGAACTCCGAGGATAATTCAAAACGGAAAGTCCCTCATTAAATGGCAAAATCAAAAGCAAACACATTAGACAAATTGACAACAACTGTCATATATCTGACGTAGAACATACATTTTCATATGTAGAAATCGTTAGACTGAACCTTGTTTTATAACGTAAAACCTCTCACTTGTTCGACGGTCACATCAAATTCCATAAAATTAGCAACGATGTATGAACAAAACAAACAGACATAATGGGTAAAAAATCTGGGGTAGTTTTGACACACTAAAGATGTACAAGTCAATAAACTACATTTACGCTGATGTGCGTAACGACAAATTTCTTATTACTATAAAACGCCCGTCTGGCGTAAATGCAAAATTAAATCCTGGTATATATGATGAGTTTATTGGCATAATCAATTGATGCAGACAAAAGTATGTAGTGCCTATATCATGTTTATCACATTTTAAAAATTATATAAAAAAAATACATAGATGATCCTTGTCATGGCGTAACCTGTCAGCATGGTGGACACTGCACTTCCGGTAGCTGTACTTGTGTATCTGGTTATACTGGTCAGCATTGCGAGAGACGTAAGCTATTTATAACAGTCATTCAAAATGTTTTGGAAACTTATCAGATTTTAATATTTTTATAAGGTAAACCTACATGGTATACTGTACTAATATTTACGAGATAACTGTATTGTAGTCTAAGCTCTGACGGCAATATGATGGTAGCAAATTAAGTTTACTGGCGACGCATTAAATCTGCAATTGATGGCGACATAGCATAAACTATACAATATTTTTATCTCCTTTCTAATGAAACTGACGGAAAACCACGTTAAAACATGTAATTAAAATCTGTATATGCCGTCTGCGCTTTGCGCGTACGTCCCATAGCATCAATTGACAGTTGATTGCATGTAATCAAGTGACGTTATCCAATCGAAATGAACCTTACAAACGTTGTTGCATTAAAATTTGTCATGGATGAATGCATGTACCTCATATCCTTAATTTTTCTATGACATATTAAAATATGTATATGCTGACGAAATATGTTACTTCATATACACACAAAAAGCGACGGTTATTCGAGTCATAGTATAGATAAATATTGATCGGAATTGCAGGAGGGACACACAGTAATTTTTGAATGATGACATATATTCCAACGACCTATTTTGATATGTCTTTCAATTTTTCAAAAAATAAATAAGCCATACAGTAAATATATATTACACATTTCAAAAATAAAATTGCTGACATTTAATATGCTAGTGTGTTGTGAATAAAAGAAACACGTGCATGTTCATGATTAGTTTTGATTACCGAATTCATCTATCTAAGCATATCCTTTTATAATATTTTCTTTCAAGATCATAGTTGTGGTTTTGAGAAGAAAATCACGAATTTAATTCTTACCGTAGGTCATTTTTTATTTTCATGTGAGGAAATTTGAAGGTAATTTTACGTGCGGTGCTTTGTATAATGATTTAAGAAATGTCGATTTTTTTTCATTTATCGTTGACACCAACCCGAATTGGTTGATCCGTACAATGTATCTTTGTCCAAACTTGATATAGACATTTTCACAACGTGTTAGATTTCGGTTTGTCATTACTTCGTCTGATTTTTTCATTACCGAACGTGACTTTTGTTGAGTGTAAATTCGCATTGCTATAAGACGTGTCACGGTACTTTTCCATCCCAAATTCATTTATTTAGTTTTAAAGTTATATTTGTAATGGTCATCGGATTTTATCAAATGTCTTAACGTTTGTAGTTGTTAATCTTATTTTTCTGTTGTATTCGTGTGATATGGTAAAGATAATTGATCACCCAGCTCATTTATTAAATTTTAGTTTTGGTCTTCGAAATTTACACGATATATTTAGTTTAGAATTATTTCAGAAGAAATACCGATATAGCTAGATAATACTATTAATTATCTAATTACAACTACAATTTGATATTAATTAGTATTGTAATTTTCACTGTTAATATAACATGTTCGATAGTCATACAAATCTAATCTCGAATTCCATACATATTCTTGGGAACTTGTTTGACAAATTAATTTAGAGCGTTACCATAGGAATCGGCTAACACGGTTGTAACTACAATTTGATATTAATTAGTATTGTAATTTTCACTGTTAATATAACATGTTCGATAGTCATACAAATCTAATCTCGAATTCCATACATATTCTTGGGAACTTGCTTGACAAATTAATTTTGAGCGTTACCATGTGAATCGGCTAACACGGTTGTGGATTTTTGTAATGTGTCCGTTTTCCATAGCTAGTCACCACTTCAGTAAAATCATGTAGATCTATTATATAGTCCTTTATTAAATTTACTGTTCACAAAAGTATGATCTTTTTTAAAATTCTAAATAATAATAATGATCTTGTCCCAGGCTTATTGGTTAACATAATTTGTTTCTGACCTATAGTTTCTCTAATTTATTTGTATTGTAGTCCTGTTATGTAATATTGTCATTTTAATGTTATAATCAACATTGCCATTAAAATGGAAGGTTTGGCATGCCACGAAACCAGGTTCAACCCGCCAATTTTTTAATGCCCTGTACCAGGTCAGAGAAATGGTCATTGTTATATATATTATATAATACCCGGATTTGTTTTTTCTCTATCGATCGAATTGCATATGAATTTAAATTCACGTGAAATTAACGTGAGTGAAGTTTTCCTGTGTAATTTACATGCATTAAGTTTTCAAGCCATATGCATTCATGAAAATTCTAGACAAAAGGAAAATGTATGAAAATATCTCATCAATAATTATGATAATGAAATTGAAAACGTTTTTTTTTATATATATTACAGTGGTTGATCGTAAGTATGTTTTCATCAAATAAATGTAAATCCAAAGATAATTAGCTAAAAAAGGAAACCATATCAAACTGAAATGATATAATTGAATGTATTAAGCAATGGTATCTATAATTATGCCAACTCACAATGAGATTAGAACACATGTAACTAGTTGATTGTTTGTAAACAATATGTTTAACTTTGTATAATTCAAACGTCGGTCGAACGAAGGTAAAACATACAAACTTTCTTTTGCAATATAGAAACACCAGCCAGAAAGTCGCCATTACAGTTAATATCATATCTTTCTACAAAGTAACATTTCAAATTATATATATATCAATAAAACAAATTTGTCATTTCAAAATGATTTATTTATAACGTTTTTATGCCGCATTTTACCATATTGGTGATTATTTTGCAAGAAATGTTCAGTGTTTTGGTTAATTATGCATATTTTCCTTTCAAATGTTTGGATTTGATCGCTGCAGTTGAAGGTAAATCCAGCACGCATTCAAACTACAAAGTGTTACTATTAATTTATTAGACCGTCGCAATCAAATACAAAATTATATGCAATATGATTTCACAGATCGAATATTTTATTTTTGAAAATAATAAACTATGCACAGCGCTCATCAAATTGCAAACTAATACCATAGAACACGAAAAGGTAATGTGGAACCTGTGCCTTATAAAGAAAGGCAATCACCTTAAAGTAAACTAGTTGATTTTACAGTCTGTTGATCAGGAGCCAGTCAATTATATCAATTGAAGTATTTTTCAAATCACATTTATGCAAAACAATATATGTATATAATGATAAATTATATAATATATATATGAATTTTGTATTGAGTATGGGATTGATCTGAAATAACCTTTTTATTCTGAATTTGACAGATTTTGTCTCGACATTCTGAAAAGTCTAATCAAGGTCTCAATTTTTTCTCATTTTTAGCTCACCGGGCCCGAAGGTCCAAGTGAGCTTTTCCCATCACTTGGCGTCCGGCGTCCGGCGTCTGTCGTCCGTCGTCCGTCGTCCGTCGTCGTCCTCCTGCGTCCGTCATCGTTAACTTTTACAAAAATCTTCTCCTCTGAAACTACTGAACCAATTCCAACCAAACTTCATCTGATTGATTCCTAGGGTATCTAGAATAATTGTGTTTTAATTCCCATTTCATAAAAAAAACATGGCCTCCATGGCTAAAAATAGAACATAGGGGTAAAATGCAGTTTTTGGCTTATAACTCAAAAACCAAAGCATTTAGAGCAAATCTGACATGATGTAAAATTGTTTATCAGGTGAAGCTCTATCTGCCCTGAAATTTTCAGTTGAATCAGACAACCCATTGTTGGGTTGCTGCCCCTAAATTGGTAATTTTAAGGAAATTTTACTGTTTTTGGTAATGATCTTGAATATTATTATAGATGGAGATAAACTATAAACAGCAATAATGTTCAGCAAAGTAAGATTTACAATTAAATCAACAAGACCAAAATGGTCAGTTGACCCCTTTAGGAGGTATTGCCCTTTATAGTCAATTTTAACCATTTTTCGTAAATCTTAGTTAACTTTTACAAAAATCTTCTCTGAAACTACTGGGCATAATTTTACCAAACATAGCCAGAATCATTATAAGCCTATCTAGTTTAAAAATTGTGACCGGGCAAACCAACCAAGATGGCCACAAGGGCTAAAAATAGAACATAGGGGTAAAATGCAGTTTTTGGCTTATAACTCAAAAACCAAAGCATTTAGAGCAAATCTGACAAGGGGTAAAATTGTTTATCTGGTCAAGATCTATCTGCTCTGAGATGAATTTTATTAGATGAATCTGACAACTTGTTGTTAGATTGCTGCCCTTTAATTGGTAATTTTAAGGAAATTTTGCTGTGTTGGGTTATTATCTTGAATATTATTATAGATAGAGATAAACTGTAAACAGCAATAATGTACAGCAATTTAAGACTAAAAAATAAGTCAAAATGACCAAAATGGTCAATTGACCCCCTAGAAGTTTTTGTCCTTTATAATGAATTTTTAACAATTTTCATAAAATTTGTAAATTTTTACTAACATTTTCCACTGAAACTACACGGACAAGTTGATTATAGATAGAGATAATTGTAAGCAGCAAGAATGTTCAGTAAAGTAAGATGTACAAACACATCACAATCACCTAAACACAATTTTGTCATGAACAGTTTGCTTCCTTTGTTTAATTCACATATACCAAGGTGAGCGACACAGGCTCTTTAAAGCCTCTAGTCTTTTCTCATTCTAAACTTTTAAAACAAATTCTTAACAATTTAAATTTTCAAAACATATTTTTAACATTCTACATTCTACATATTTTTAACATTCTACATTTAAAAAAAAATGCTTAACACTTCATTTTTTATAACATATTCTTATTATTTTGAACTTGTCTTAAAATACTTTTAATATTCTTAATTTTTATTACCAAATTCTTGATATTCTGAATTTGTCTAATCAGATTCTTAATACTTAATATATGTCTTAAGCAATGTAATAAGTTTCACAAACGAATAACATTGAGTTTTAAAGATAATCCATCTTTGGGTGGTTTGAAGAGTAGGCATAGATTTTATTTTGGGACTTACAATATTTTTTGGCATAAAAAGCAGTGATTTGGCGAGTAACTGTCTTTGCCATGAACGTCAAGCATATAGATGTTTGAAGAAAAGGACGTTACCCTTCCTTAACACCTGAAATCATCAACGGTTTTAAGTGGCTTTTGTGTTGCTCATACTTTAGTTTCCTATATTATAAACTGTTGTTTGTCTTTTGTTTGTTGTTATGTTGTTGCCATGGTGTTGTCAGTTTGTTTAAGACCCCGAAGTTTAAATTTTGTATTTTGCGCATCTCTTTAAAGAAAGGATGTACATATATGTACACATTCCTAAATTTTCAAAAAGTTTTATGATTATGATACGGAAGTATTTTTAAATATTTTAAACACTTCTCAAATTGATTCTTTCTAAAAAACAAAACAACAGATAACTAAGAACTTTTTTCTTTCACAATATTCAGTTTTACATTTTTTTTTTGGTTATAAAATATATTTTTTTATCAATGTTTAAACAGCACCATTGTAGACACGCACAAAGAACATAACAAATATATGTCTCATAAAATATAGCTTTTCAATTAAAGTATTATTTGTGTACAGTACCCCAAAGTTGTAGTGTATGTTAGTAAGAAAAAATGTCAATTAAAAAGAGTAACACAAAATAGAAAATAAAGTTAAAAAAAATGTTTTGAATAAATATTTGTGTTCTGTTAAGACTGTAGACCTGATCCTTGTAACGGACATGGGAGATGCAGTAATAGTGCCGCAGGGTTTACATGTGCATGTAATGTTGGATACAGTGGAAGTACATGTGGTCGAGGTAAATATCACTACAGATATTAATGTTTTATCTCTGTCAATTTTAACACAATTCATAAGTAAGTCCCAACAACAAGAAAACAGAAACAGGGAAGACCAGGCGAACACTCAACACCGGATGATGAAGGAAAAATAACCAAAATCTGTCGCTGAAAAGGTTAAATCTATAAGTCTTACCAAATAAACAAAGTTTACCAAAATGTATTAGAGCACAGATTAAAATTGAAGTAGTAAGATTTTGAGCATCGGTAATGTGGTTTTGTACTGTATCATTTTCCACGTACAAAAAATGAAACGTAAATGGTGATAGACTGTCCCTTATTGATAAGCCCTTCGTTTTTTTAATCAAATACTAAAAAGGATGTTTACAAACAAAAATATATATTTTATAAAACTAATAGTCTTCTCAATATTTATTGCAGTGGTTGATCGTGAGTATTTTTTTCCAAAACTACATGTATTTCATTGATATAACGTATACTGGTGTCATTTGTTACTAAAATCATATTTGAAAAGTATTAAGCTAAGATTGCCTATTTTGTATCTATTGACACATGTTTAACTCAATATTTCCCATTATATTCGCCTGCCTCATTTGTGTTGGGTAGAAAGGCTTGTATATTACTTAACATTTTTGCGAAAGTCGTCATAACACAATTTTTAATGAATATCTTTCGGTTACGTAACATTATATATCCAATATAAACAAAGAACATATAGATTATATAAAGTAATTAAATGATTGAGTGGTAACACCTTAGACTTCATCAATATACACAAAATGGTGATGCTACAGCGAGAGACTATTCAGTCTTTTGTATTGTATATATCTGCTATCTAAATAGTATAAGAATTAAAAGTATTTTAATGCAAAACATGTATATTTATTTCGATAATCGATTGATTTAAATGTTAAACAGCACTCACCCGAATTAACCATTCAGCTACCGAACAAGACGCAGAAAGGCTATAAAAAACCTGTGATTTATGAAGAAAGACAAATGTTTTCAAATAAAGGTGAAATAGGATCTATTTGTATAATTTATGAGTTTCCAGTTTCCTTCAACTACGAGTGTAAGCAATTATATCTTAAGCATGCTCATGACAGATTTTTAATTCGCGGCATGTTAACTTTTGGTTGTAGAAATATTTTACATAATATCCATAAACATTAAAAGGTACTGACAAAAACAGACATTTAAATATTAATGAATCATAAAGTAGATGTCAACGGAAAAAAAGACTTATTTTCTTCCTTTTTTTCCATTTTTGTCAAGACTGTAGTCCTGATCCCTGCAGCGGCCATGGGACATGCCGTAATAGTGCTTCAGGCTATACATGTACATGTAAAGTTGGATACAGTGGAACAAAGTGTGACAAAGGTAAATACAATCAAGAAAAGGAATGAAAGAAATACTTATATAAATAAGAAGATGTGATATGAGTGCATATGAAACAACTATTAGAAAGGGAATTAACCCTTTATGCCAACAATAAATTGGAACTTGTAACTTGTTAGCTTTAATTATGTTTTATGAACTGATTTCAACCGTTAATCATCAATTTCTTCTTCGCTGAGTCCTTAGAGAATTTTTCCCAACGCCGTTCTGTTTTAATAAAGGGTTGTGGAATCTTTAATTTTGAAAGGAAAGCAATTCCTTACTAACACCATATGGATACTAACCATGTATGGTAACTAACTCTATATTTAGGACACCATTTATCAAATATGCAGTCACCACGTGTAGTCCTGTAACCAATTAAATCTCTATAAATCTATAGGACATACGATAAAAATATGTGTATTTGTTGATAATACAATGAGAATGGTTTCTTTTATCCAATTTTCGAAATCTTTTAGTTCGAAAAACATTGTTTATAACTTATTTTATTTATAACATATGTGCACTGCCTTTATTTGAAGAATATAAAGGTATAATTCAATTTTTTTTCTGCTAGTTTGATTACGACCACTACGGTCATAAACGGAAGTGTATTGCTAAATTACCGTTATTATTTTAAACTGATCCTCATTTTTTTTAATGTATCATCAATATTTTTTGATAATTAAAAAATACATTTTGGATGTGACACGTCTTCTGTTTGGCTGACGTTGTTTAGTTTATTAGCTCAAAGACATATTTAGTCATGTGATCGTGACGTCATCAACGTTTTTGCATGGTTTACTCCGGTTTAAAATGTAATTTAGAATTAAGTTATTTGAAATAATTTAATATTGTATCTGTCTATTCCAAATAACATAAAAAGGTGGTACTTAAAAATAACCCTCTACGCAGTTATTCAGTGTGCACCACATTATTTTATGTTATTTCCTCATAGACAGAAAAAAAATATTACAGTCATTCCATTAATAAATATTTTGTCTCTTGAAACGAACATTGTTATTCCTATTTATATTGTATTCCTTTTTACTTTTCAGTCATAAATCGTAAGTATAAATACGGTATTGCATATATTTTCGTTTTCGTTTCAACTGAAACATTTCACATTTACAGAGAATCAGGTTTGTTCTTTGTAAATGTTGTTTTTTAACATATAACATATAGACTAAAATATATAATATACTAGTATACTGATATTTTGCCTTGAATTAGATAGATCCTATGCATGGTCGCAATTGTTATGGTTTAGATATATGGTACTTTGAGTTTGGTCTTGTTTTATCATTGTATTCATACTTATCCGGTCATTTGAGCTCTATCTAAAGAAGAAAAAAACACGTTTCAAATCTTCTATATTATTCAAATCTTTGAGGTCACCTAAATTTTACTGTGACATTTCACACTCTTTTCTGTATTGATTTCCAACTAATGATGACGTCCGTAAACTTTTTTTAGTGGTAACTTCAAGTTCAATACTTGGAATCCCTGGTTCAATAATGCCTTTGTTAAAATCAGCCACCTTCTGCCAACAAACTAATTCTTGATAATGATATCAAATTAGAGATACATATAACATTTGCAAACCCAGCTGACTGCATGAATAAAAAACCCAATGAAAAGTTAAAAGGATGTCGTTTGATGTAAAGATATCTTTTAACTGGCGCTTTATGTAACTGAAGGTCACAATGTGAAGTAGTTTAGGCTGTCTGTGGTGTCATTTACTTTAAATTTGAAACAGATGCAATAACAAAACATTGGATGTACATTGATAACTAATTGAAACCAAGCAGCCAATGCTATTTACTGTTCTCATTTGCATATCATACGATGTGTCACAGAGTATATGCGCGTTGAAGCAACGTAATACTGGGTTTAAATATACATCATAAACAAAAAGACAAAAGACAAAACTTTTTAAGATATATGCCTTTTCCCAAGATTTTTAATATTTTCAAATTGATGTCAGCAATGAAAATGCAAACATGCTACCTTTATTTGAAGTGATTCGAAGCATTTTTAATTAAAAGGAATTGCTTTATTGTTCTATGATATGACATACAAGGCAATGTTGATAAATGTACGAAACTGAAATGCAACATTACAATTTTCAGATTGTCTATCAAATTCGTGCAGTGGACACGGGTGGTGTCATAATAGAATAAACGGATATAGCTGCAGTTGTTATACTGGTTATGAAGGAACTCACTGCGAACGTGGTATGCAAATTATTGTTATCTTTGAAAACATAACGGATATATAAATGGTATTATTGAAAATGATAGTCTGTCCTTTTATCAAACGAAGAGAAAAGAGAAAGAACATGTATTTTCCTGGATGACAAAAGTCTCATATAACATTGTTCAAGTCATAAGAAACCTCAATCCTATCTTTTTCTTCGTAAATTTAAAAGAAAAACGTATATAATGATGATTTCCACAACAATATATAATAGACAAAAAGTTGTTTTTACCGTCAATTGTTTCCGTTGATTTTGAAATCTACTATTAACCTTTGATATTGTTTATTGTTTATTTTATGAATTCATCATTGTTCATTGGAAAATTTTTAAAAAAATTGTATTTTGAACATGTTTAATTCTTCTTCAGTAACTGATCGTAAGTATTATAAATGTTAGTAGCAGCTTTTTGGAACATCATGGTCTATTAATAGTCTTATTTTTTGGAACTTGTTTCACAAGTTTTTCTTCTATTTTTATTGAATTTGTTTTTAATCTTACTCTATTTTTCTTTCAAAGACATAATCATAAAAAATAAACGCCTTTTCAAAGAACTTTATTTGTATATAAACTCGACTGATTCACTCACAAACAAATAACAGTGCTAAAGACTTTTATGATATGTTTGTAAGTGACTTGGTTCATACACTTTCAAATGACGTTTAATCCTTTTAATTCTTTAAACTTTGTGATAATGATTTTTTTATCGCAAGGAAATCGTAAATATGTGTTATAAAATTGGTCTGGCGCATACATATATTTGTTTGTTAACGCAAAAATATGTAGTCAAAGACATTTGCTTTATGATAAAAAAGTAAACTAATAAAATATGTTTTATCATTCAACGGAATGCTTGGTGTTTATCAATAAATTTAACGCTGAAAACAAAGTGAAAATGAATAATTTCCACGTCAAACCGGATGTAGTTATTATTGTTACATTGGTTCGGAAAAAAAGTTCGGTCAACGTTTTCTATTAAAAAAACCGTCAAGGTCCACTACCGGAAGTCCTCTTGCCCAATCATATAATCGTATTTCCTAAAATACTAATCAAGTAAGAATTATTACCGAAGAGAGAAAAATAATACCAAAGTGATACTGAAACTCATGAGTCAATGAAAACTGAGATTACAATGGCAAAAAACGAAAAACGAGCAATGGACAAACAACAGCATTGAAAACTTAAAATAGTTGAGGGAGTTGGAACTTTTTTGAAATACGTTATTGATGTCCCAACACAAGATTTAGTGACGAAATGTTATGAAACATTTCAGTACCGACGCATTAACAACAAATTCAAAGAAGATGATACTATCAATGACTAGCTGTCAATTTACAGCGGTATTGCTCTCGTGCTTGAAAAATCAGATCGGAACTGTACTTAAATATTTTTGTTTGTAAATGTATTTTTCAAATCAGTGTTTTTTGTGCTATTTCCAGTATGATAGGTATATTAAGGGGGTAGACCTAGGTTTAAGGGAAATTCATCAGTACGTTTATTTCCGCATTTTCATAAATATGTCCTAAGCTTCTATGGTACATATATAATTTCCAATCTGTTTCAGGTAAAGACTTAAAATACATTGCCCAAACTAGACTTTTACAAACGCATAACTTAATTAATGAGTAATCTCCCTGGACCAAGTTCTACCCACTGAAGAACACTATTGTCACATTAAATGCTTCCAAATTATATATACTTATTCAATGTGTAATTAATTTATACTATCTTCGAGTATATTGTAATCACTAATCATATGACACAAAAAAAAGAAGAAAGGAGTATATTTGAACGTATTGATATATGAATAAGCACATACATCTGGTCAAACATTTGTCAAATGCATGATTATCATACTTGAGAAATTCGATGTGGTTTTGAAAATTAATTTAACATTTAACACGATACAAGTGATGATACATTAAGGAGATGTTGCATGATTGCAAGATACCAGAGGTTAAGTGACGATTATGTCAGCACTATAAGACACTGCAGGGCCTTCAACAGTTAATTTACCTAGAAATTTGAGAAAACTTTAACATGTTTAAAGGAAACTTCAAATGATAAAAGCAATATTCATCATAAAACAAGCCAATAAATTAAAAACAAATATAACAGTAGTAATCCATTCGTTTGATGTGTTTGAGCTTTTGATTTTGTCATTTAATGAGAAACTTACCGTTTTGAATTTACCTCAGAGCTCGGTATTTTTGTTATTTTGCTTATAACCATAAAAAAAAACATTGACTTACAGGCAGGTACAGAAAACATCGACGGAGTAAAGCATGTTAAGTAAAATCCAATTAATGTGTTACTTAACACATTGACTAAAATTAATTAGGCTCCTATAATTTTCATTAAATTTTGACAAAATATTTACTTTGACACTTTGTCAAAAACATAAAAATTAAAATAAAAAAAAACTTGAACCACTCACTTTATCGGAAAATTTAATTGGATACATTTTTACAAACACTAATTTTGATAATTGGGAAGCCCAATTTATCATTAACTATAGAATAAATAGAACGTATTTAAAACGTTCAGCTGATTTTTACTGAGATATCTCCCTGTAGTGTAATGTATAACTTCATCACTTCGAATGCACAAAATTATAAAAAGTTGTATTTTCATTCGTATGCGCGTACCTCTTATATTTGTGTAGATTGCTCACCAGACCCTTGTCACGGACATGGGAGTTGTTTTAACAGTATAACTGGTTACCTATGTAGTTGCCATGCTGGTTATACAGGAACGAGTTGCAATAATCGTAAGAAAAGTATTTTTCATGGATTTAGTTATAGTTAAATATATAGAAAAAGATAGAACAATATATAAAGTTTTGTTAAATGTGTCGTATAAAAAATAATTATCAAAATGTAAATTTCTATTGATCATACATCAAAATTCTTTTAATACATATTTTAACTACTGGTACCTTAAAAAATAATGCAATTACTATATGCATATAAAGTTTTAATATTTCTATCAGCATTGTCGCAATGGTATTTCGATCAATGACGACTCAAATGATCAAAGTTCATTTATCAAAAAAAAGATACACACATATTATTCTCTTTCAGGTGCACATCGTAAGTTCGATTAAGGAAGATTTCTAATATGGTAGTACGATAAGTAACGCATGATTTGATTATTAGATGTATAATTACATTTTTTAAGAGTCTTTATGGTATAAATACCGATATATACATCATAATTCAAACACATTTTTCCGAACAACTATTTTTTTGCTGAGAGTTGCCGTGAAGCGGTTTTTTTCGTGGTTGTAAAATTTCGCCATTTTCATTGAATAAAGTATACGACATTTTTTATTAGGAAATATTTTGGCGGATTTAAATTTTTAAAAGATACCTTTACATGTAGTCTTTTAAATTGGCGTATATTCTTTGGCCATGTTCTATCTGCGAAAATAATCGAAAATTTACTACCCGCGAAAAAAACCCGCTATACGGTATTTGTCTATGCCTTACTAACTGGAACAGGATAATACACTTTCAATACTGATTGAATATCAATAAAAGAAACATATATTTTAGATAACAATTTAATGCAATGAGGATTTTATTCTGTACAGCAGAAATCACAGCGAATAATGAAAGCGATGTATTTCAACCGCAGAGAAAAACAAAAAAACGGATTTGTCAATTTTTAATTCTATTGGTCCCTGCTTCTCTTTTGGGTTGGATACATTTATAATTTAAAGTCTTCATATCTGCAAAAGTTAAACTTGGCACTGAAAATAAGTTCTAACATTTTAACATTTTACATGACTTACCAGTTTATTTAACCTTCAGTCCTTCAATAAAATGTATAAAACTCCCAAACGCCAAAATTATAATTTTTAGTGCAATGTTCATTAAACTACGTACCTCACAATATTTATTTCAGATTGTTCACCTGATCCATGCAATGGTCATGGAACTTGTCACTATACACAGATAGGATTTACCTGTTCATGCAGTAAAGGATACACAGGTCAAACATGTGCTTCAGGTAAGCATACAAACAAACTAATAAACCTTCTTCGAAATAATTTTTTGTTTGTTTTGTTATTACATAACTTTGTATTATTTATATAGTGTTCGTTGTGTTGTAAATTACATATTTTATAACAAAAATCAACTGTATTTGGTATATAAAATACTTACAATGTAAACATGTTGTCTGACAGGGTTAATCTGACCTTGTCCTCATTTTCATGGTCAAATTATTTTCATGGTTATGCTTGTTTTTAAGATCTGGTATGTTTTTCAATAGTGATATTTAACATGAGCAATCATAATTATTTTGTTTGTACGATATGATTGCAGATTATATATCGTCGCTGGGCTTCTAAAATGTTGTACATTACAAATTGTTCAAGAAAAAAATATCTCACAAACGGTCTTTGAAAATTTTGGCAAAAAGCATGCTTCCAAAATGTGGTGAATGAACTTGAACATTTTTGTTAATAGCAGTGAAGTAAAAACGTTGACATTTCTGGATCATCCAACAACTTAAATTATTTTCACAGACATAAAGAAATGTACAATTATTTTTCCCAAAGCTATTCTACAACGATTTTCAAGTTTTCAGACAACATTTTGGAAGCAAACTTTACAAACAACTGACATTGGCAATTTTGTAATATGTCTTATTTCACACATTTTTATTGGTTCAACTGTATGCTATTTTGTAATACCAAAGATTTCCACCCGCCCAGACTATTGGTGTCAAAAAGTATTTTAAGCCAAAAAAAGTCATGTACAACATTTTAGAAGCCCAGCGACGACATGCTTTTGTCCATTGACCTGACTTGACCTTGACCATATTTCAATCGGCCATTGGTCATGTTACGTTTATGCTATGCATGTAGTACACTATTTATATTACGGAATATCAACAAACTTGTTATCAAAGGTACCAGGCTTGTAATTTAATACGCCAAAAAACGCGGGTTTCGTTTAAATAACATTTATCAGTGACACTTAGATCAAAACTAGTAATAACGCCAAACAAATAAAAAGTTGAAGAGCACTGATGACCCAAAAATCCAAAAACATTATGCCAAATACGGCTAAGGTAATCTATGCCTGGGATAAGATACATTAAATGTGATTACGATAATTTAAGTAGGCGATAATTTTATTTTATAATTTTACATCTTTTTTTTAGACTTCTCATATAAGTAATTCATTTTTCATTTCAGTTATTGATTGTAAGTATGGACATTATCTATGACAATAATACAATGCAGTATAATTCCTTATGAGACAACGAGTTGAAATATTATATTATGGTACAACAATTAACTCCAATTGTCCTTTTGTATGCCTGATGATATCAACTGTACATTCATAACTTGAAAAGTTTCTATCTCGATGTAGTTGCTATCTCAAATTTTTACATTGCATTATTTAAAAAGATCATTCTAATGCAATTAGTTTGTAACGATTATTTCCATTGGACGTTGATAAATATTTTGAGGGGTTAGATTCCACGTTCTACCAGTCCGTAACTAAGAAAGCCACCATTTTGAATTCTGGGATATGTAATTTCTCAAAAAATAAACAAGATATTCGCATTTTGAGCCTCAAAATCTTCTTTTAGTCTATATTGAAACCATTCTGAAGCGTACGAAAAGTAAAAATATGTTTAGTATTGATGTTTAACATCCAGAGTTAGCACATGACGTCACATTGTTTAGATGCTAAAGACAATGCAACAGTTTCGCGGACTTTTTCATTTATGCCATTTTTAAGCCAAAGTATTTATCAAATGACATTTATTTTCATATGTGGCATTAGAATGGAGATAACTGTATTGTATTTTAAGCTTGGCCTTCGTAAAACTTGATTTTACTGTCGCAAATATCCGTTTACCTATCTCCGCTCCGCGTCGCTAGGTAAACTCAATTTGCGACAGTAAAATCTACGTTTTACGAAGTCCAAGCTTAAAATACAATACAGTTATCTCCTAATTTACCTAGGCATCAAAGTAAAACAAATTGAGTACTATGATATATAAATTCACAAAGACCAAATGTAGACAGTAAACTAATCATTATAAAAACAGCTAGATAGAATAAAACATCTGTTTATTCCTATTGAATTTAGCGAAAAATACTATTTTAATGAATAAATTTGTTTTAGATTGTAGTTCTAATCCTTGTCACGGACATGGTGACTGTTATAATGGAGCAGGAGGACACCTTTGTCAGTGTCATTCAGGATATTCTGGAATTAATTGCCAAACAGGTATCACGAAATAATCAGTTATTTTTATAATTAAATTTTGCATTCGACAGTGGATTTTCAATTCAATAGGTAAACCATGAGCTGCCACTGGTAAGTTATTTATCGTTAGTATGCCGCCCATGACGTCGCTGATATGTACTTATGCAATGGCATGTATATCCCTAGTTTATAATAACACTTTTATATCACTAGCGAGTAGCAGGATAGGAAGATTTATCACAACAAATGTCAAAGAAAAAAGCAAACAATAGCTATAATTGTCTGATATCGTTTAAATCATGGAAATAACCATAGTGCATACAACTTGAAATATATTGTGAGGAGGGAAAAAAACATATAAGTCAAAATGAATATTTCACTGTATCTTGTCAAATCGTGGTATTTTTAAAAAAAATTGTTAGAATTTGATATGAGAATTAATAATGTCTTCATTGTTTATGAAAATATATGACTGTTTGATTTTTCCATAACAATGACTAAGGAATAGAAACAAAGAAATGAAGATGACATTTTATTTATCACAGCAAAGTGAAACACGATTCTTTTAACATGTTAAAGGGGGTGTTTAAATCCTCATAAACAATATGGTACTTTTTAATTTTTGAAAATACCCTTTCAGACATTTTGAACAAGCTCTGCCTGTTGACAAATTTTAATTATAATCTTTATTTTTATATTCTGGTTTTCTATTTAACAGCAGCAACAAAACAGCCTATCGTAGGATCAGGTCGTAAGTATGCGGAAAGTTATTCCTGGAATGATGAAGCGTTTTTTAACGATTGATAATTCCACATATTGACTAAATGATATGTTTCAATAACTTTAATCAACATGGTTAATCACATATATATAATTTCCCATCTATTCATTTGCAGGCAAAACCATTTTTTGAAAATACTCTGCATAGACAATACCATGAATGACAAGCCTACAGTTGGAAATAGCACTTTATTTCATACGAAGTTATAATCTGCAATACAATACTCCATGTTAATCACATTATAATATGTGAACTTTGTTCATATTATCAGCAGGTGTTGTCTTGTTTCTATAATAGAAGGATATACCGCTCTATGTATGCTATACTTATAGTTTGTTTATTTTAATACTTATAAGGTACATGTACAAATAAACGATTCGCTTATGCTAAAATCTGAAATATACTGGACAATATACGATAAAAATTTTTTGGTGTTACTTAAATAAAATTTAAGACTTGGTACTACAAATAGTCCCTCAAACACAAAAACGCACGTACACCGAGGCAAATATTGACTTAAAAGCTGTAAATCGTCCCAAAAATAGTTTTGTATACATTTTAGTTTTGAGAAGGGGCGTATCGAAAATATGTTAAGATATACTAATAGATGGTAAGTTGAAATATAACACATTGAATGGTAAACGACATAAAACTTAAATACGATTTTTTTTCTTTAAAATTTTTCACATATCTATAATTGTGTTTCCCCTAACAATACATACTATTTTTTTGTCGATTTGTTCTTATGCACTGCAATTCATGTATTTGTCTTAACTGTATATTGGTGTCTAAACTTGGAACGAAATGATTACAAAGTAGTGTTTGTAATTTCAGCAATTTTACCTTTTGGACCTCGAGCAACAACCAAAGGTAAAATATATCTTTTAATATTTATTAAATGTATTTTATACTGTATCCTTCATGGTTAAACTCTTAATGCTTAATTGGAGGCTTGTATGTTATATGAATTTCTAGCGATAACAAGGCTATGTTGTTTTAACAACATGAGAAATTGGAATGCAAAATTGTGAAAAGCGAGCATTGGCGTATACTGCTTATTAGGCAAAACACATGAGTAAACCGTAAATTAATCTATTTATTATTCGAATTGCATAATTTAAAGATATCCCACGAGTATGTTCACTTTTCAGTGTTCAATGACATTATTTTGTACTATTACGCGGTATAGTATCTCGTCGTTTCCAGGTGTTGCGTTTTCTCGCTGTGTTGAAGACCTACTGGTGGGACTCGACCGTTACGTTATCTGTTCTTCGATCGGGTTGTTGTCTCCTTGACATAATTTCCATTGCCATTTTCAATTACATAAACTTTTATTATTTTCTTTAAATCTCTCACCAGATCTCCATTTTAATTCTATATTTTTCGAATCTTCTCTGTTTCTTGTTAATTTTAAATCGCGTTATCTCGTAAATCATGTACATATATCCTCTATCATTAGTTTTTATGTCGTTTTTTATATTCATTTCAACCTATAAACTTTAGGACAGATAAACACCTTTTAATGTATTGATTGATTGATTAAATGATTCGTGTATAGCGGAACTTTGAGAACTAATGAACAATTTTGTGGCATGCAAACTCATAACTTGGCACAGATAAGTGCCCTGTGTTTGTTAAAACATAGATAAACTAAAACAGAACTGTAAAGTGTCAATTACTAATTGACCTGTACATTTACAAATTGATAAACATATGAAAACATTACTGAAAATTGTTAAGAATAAATACATATTTTAGATCATGTCTGTGATAAGATGGGACTTCTTATGGATCTAGCTTCAGGCAAAAGTGTAACCATGCAAAACGCTAAAACCTGTGGTGGTAAATCGTCTGACGCAGTAATCCTCAAACACTGCCAT
The DNA here is from genome assembly GCF_036588685.1 of Mytilus trossulus. Taxonomy (NCBI): domain Eukaryota; kingdom Metazoa; phylum Mollusca; class Bivalvia; order Mytilida; family Mytilidae; genus Mytilus; species Mytilus trossulus. The sequence continues at coordinate 62,311,355 of NC_086381.1, read as the reverse complement.
TCTCCAATATTTTCAAAATGGAAGAAAGGAATACAGGTTTTTATTTTTAACTCTTTTTTGTACACGTAGCTGGTCATTTCGTGATATAAAGTTAATAATAGTTTTGTAACTCTTTCCTTAGAAAATGTCACCGACCGAAAACATAAATGAAATCTTTTAAATAAAACACATTTTCGTTTTGTAATTTGTAACTGGAGGAACATTATGTTTTTGATTATAAGCATTTTTCTACATACTTAAACAACCAGCAAACATGTTATAAGTATTGTTGTCTTGATTTATCAATGCTACTTTATGAACTGACAACATCATTGCGATGTTACAAACAAATAAAACAGTTAATTGTAATAGTCTTTTCAAATAAAAAAAAGTATTGTAAAACTCTTTTAACATGTTGAATAGAAATATCAACACTTCCTTAAAATAATAAATAAAATTTTAAAATTTGGCCTTTAAACATGTTTGTGATTCTAGCGTCACTGATGAGTCTTTTGTAGACGAAACGCGCGTCTGGCGTATATATAAAATCTAAATCCTGGTATCTATGATGAGTTTAATTGTGAACATCAACGAGCGCAATGCAGTATTGCGAAACAAACAGAAACACATTCTCCATGTGTTGAAACTTAAAGGGGTTAAATGAATTTCTGTCTCTATGGAAATCTTTTGAGGAACAATTTATAGTGGAGAGGCAACTCTAATATCGTCTCGTATTTCAACTGAAAAAAGATCTTAATTTTTTTTTTTGAAAAGCTATAAATAACATCTAGATATCTACGTAAGGAAAACTAGGAATATGCTATCATCTTGATTTAAATTTGAAAAAAAGGTATAAAATATTGCTCCTCATTTTTATACCAACACTGCTAAGTTATAGACATGTCAAGAAGATTATCGAAATTGTTTCTCTCTTATGAATACTTGTTCACGCATTGTAAATGACTACATATTGTAGTTTTCACATTCTGTCAATGATCTTAAATGAGAATAAATATATGTTAAGTGAAATGAAAGTTTACACAACTTACATTATTTGCAACTATTTGCAATAGTTCCTCTGGTATCTTTCGTCCCACCTTTATTTATAACCTCAGTTATTCGTATTAATGTTTCAAGTGTTTATGACATACCCATCAGTTGAATTGTGGTCACAGCTATTAAAAAATTGAAAATGAGAATGGGAAATGTGTCAAAGAGACAACAACCTGACCATATAAAAAACAACAGCAGAAGGTCACAAACAGGTCTTCAATGTAGCGAGAAATTCCCGCACCCGGAGGCGTCCTTCAGCTGGCCCCATAACTAATATATACTAGTTCAGTGATAATGAACGCCATACTTATTTCCAAATTGTACACAAGATACTAAAATTTAAAAAAAATACAAGACTAACAAAGGCAAGAGGCTCCTGGCTTGGCACAGGCGCAAAAATGCGGCGGGTTTAAACATGTTTATGAGATCTCAACCCCCCCCTATACCTCTAGCAAATGTAGAAAAGTAAATGTATAACAATACGCACATTTAAAATTCAATTCAAGAGAAGTCCGAGTCTGATGTCAAAAGATGTAACCAAAGAACATAACAACAAAATGACAATAATACATAAATAACAACAGACTACTAGCAGTTAACTGACATGCTAGCTCCAGACTTCAGTTAAACTGATTGAAAGATTATGATTTCATCATATGAATATCAGGCACAATCCTTCCCGTTAGGGGTTTAGTATCATACCATCATAACATATATGAGAAGAACATAACCCGTGTCATGCCAACAACTGTTTTTTTGAATACATGTGTTTAGTTCCAATGCAAAGACCCTATAAGTGAATCAATATTAACGCCAAAATATGCAATCTTTAATGACCTGACAACAGTATTGTAACTATATCCCTTCTTGATAAGTCCATTTAAAGGTTTTTTTAGTTTCTTAGGTGAATACTGACATTGTTGTGCTTTATAAAGAATATTTCCATAAAACATATACATGTTCATAATGTTCGAAACGAAATATTTTAACCACCATTTCAAACTTAATGATTTTCTTTTAAATGTTATCGTTATATATGTACAATGTAATCTTTGATTTTTTTCAATTGATCAATTAAAATACCTTTAATAGTTTTTTCAAGTAATGATGACGTCGTAAGATATTGGTTTGTTGATATCATTATCAAATGCAAGCGATGTATACTTTGTATGATTTTTTAATATTTTTAATTGTTTTCATCTTAAATTTGTATTTCAACTAAAGGTGAACAGTCATTGCAGTCAATTGAAACATTATATACCTATAGCTAAATGGACAGGTCATGGATTCAGTGATACAATTGGTATTTTAGTATCCTGCCAAAATGGTGTAATTGAGGTACGTGTTTTTCTACCTACTACTTTAATATTTTTAACTTCATTTTACATATTCGAATATTGTAACAATTAAACTTTTTTTTATACAATTTCATTTATCATTCAAATATGATGAAAATGTTTGAATAAGGGGACGCAAATTGATTGCGGGTGAGACAGTACTACACTGGGAATGTTAAGAACATTTGTGTGTGTTTGCGCTTTTCCCTTTTGTCATGAATATTTTCAGTGTCAAATGTGTTTGATTTTTTCGTTCCTGTTCAAAAGCAAAAAACAAAAGTGATTGCAAGACCTTCATAAACCGTAGAACTTTCTCAATTCTATTTTACTCCAACACATGATACTTTGCTTGATTTTACACGCTTTTGGTCTCGGAAACCAGATGCAGCATAGCAGATTCTTAGTATCATGTCGTCTTGTTCACTGAGAATGCATACTTTATTCTTACTTTTTAAATTCAATTCCATTAAAATTTCGAAAATACATGTATATGTGTATTTACTAATATCTTTTTTTGTTACAAATGCATTTTTCTATAACTGATTTTTTTTGTTACATATGCATTTACTATATTTGATTTCGTTGTTATAATACATTTTCTATATTTGATGTTTGTTTTGACATACACATTTATTTTGGCTACTGTAGATGATGTCTCAGTCCTGTTCTCGTAACTTGATGGTTCACAATGTAACAGCACCAGCTTCTGATCTTATGTACACGGTTGATTGGATGTGAATAAATGTAATGATTAAAGGCTTCAAAGAAAAAAAAATTAAATTAACATTCACTTTGTTGTTTAATATAAGATAAAAAATATATTGTAATAAAACTATGCATCTTCTGTTGGAAGTATGTCATCAATGGCATGAGCTGCATAAAAGTCAGCAATTCTATTGACATGAGTTATTAGTGAAATTGTCATTATTACCAATTGACTGTTTAATGATATTTGGATTTCTTATATGTACATGTGTTGGCTCTGAAAAGAACTTAATTGCAAATATGTAGTTTCAATGTGTCAAATTTAAGCTGCATAAATTAAAAAGAAGTATTTTTTTAAACCAGTAGATAATCAGTCAAAATGTTTTCCTTGAATCGAATGAACATTTTGAATCAACTTTGCACTACTTATATAATAGTTCTTGAAAAACTGGTCGTTATCGTGATATATGGACTGCCCACGGGACAGTGGTATTGACTAAGATAGTGATAACGACTGAGCCGAAGGCGAGTTCATAATCGCTGTCGCAGTTTATACCACTGTCCTACGGGCAGTTCATGTATCACGATAATGACCAGTTTTTCAAGAACTATTATGTTTATTTCATTGAGAAACCATGTTTTAGAAAATTCTCATAAATTCAAAATGCCTACAGCGAACTCGAGAAGTTGTACGTTTGCTATGGCAAAGATTGAAGACCAGTCGTAGTAATACTGCCATTCATTTTAGTGCAATTTTTCAGTATATAAATAATTCATTAAGTTATCTTTAATTTTATAATTAACGAAAACATATAATAATCAATTCAACAACTTGAAATATAATATTAAAAACAGGAATATGTTTTATAAAAGGTTCATATCTCTAAACAGATAAACCACGCCCCATCGGTCATTTACAGAGAGATCATGCCCCAACTGTCATGATCGGACATAAACCACGCCCCAACGGTCAATTGTAGACGAAAACCACGCCCCACCGGTCATTATCATGTAAATGTTCGTTAACGACCGGTTTTCTGGTCCATATTTTCTGTTAATGACCGATGGAATTTATAACTGATGAATAATGGATTTCATGTTACCCCTTTTAATCCAATGAGAGAATCTTATTCTCAACCGATATGAGATAAATATTATTTTTATTTATTTTATTAATTCAGTAAGTCATAACTTTGGTCCCCTTATTAAAAGAACTAACTGAACTGTCAATATTTCATCTTTTTTTTATCATATTAATGTGATGCAGAAAATATTGCAACCATAACTTCATCATCTTATTAAATCGAAAATTGTTAGAAATTATTTTACATATGGATGTACTCCAAAATTAACAAGCTTTTTAAAAATCTGTTATGAATTTATAATATATAAATAACATGAATAAAGAAACAATAAAAGCAGACAAACAGGGAGGTCCGTGTGCTTGTTTCCGAGATACAAGCCGTAGAACATTTAGAAGGAAATAATTCTCTTTGAATTTTTCATATATCTAATATTTTCACCTTTTTTGTTTAAATAACTATGAGAAAATAACAAGGATTTATAAGATTTTGAAATATGGCTTTTTGAACTCTATGTCATAAAATTATGAAACGAAAAGTAGGGGTTAGTGGGCAAAACGTTTTAATTGCATTACAGAGGATTCCGAAAATCGGGCAAAAATTCAAAAAATACATTAGAAAACATCCTTAAAATGAGAACAAGGTGTGGCAGCATTTTAGATATAAAGTGCTGTTGGGAAACTAAGTGGTTAAGAGCAGTAAAAAAGATAATAGTGCCAATATAAAGTATGAGGATAATGAGAATCATCGAATTTAATTGCAAAAACTTAACATTTAAATGGCAATGGATATACAAGGAGAATCACAAAGAAACACCTTAAAAGTAAAAAAAAAAGATTGATATATTTATATAACCCAACAACATAGAAAAACACACTTTAAATGATGTCAACAGGTCTAATCAACACAAAATTTAACTGCAATGATACTGGTTAAAAGCTTAAAAAAATAACAAAATTGCAAACAACTGAGACTAAAATTAATTAAAAAAACATCCCGAGAATTAAGTGTTTAAATTCCATGGACTCTTATTTTAACCTTACAATACATATGAATAATGTTATGTTAAAGATCATCCATAGCTTAAGTTGTTTTACCGATGGTTTCAGGATTGATTGAATGGGGGAGGTTTTTCTGTGGGCACACCTAATATCCATGGTGATTATGGCAGGAAAACAGATATATATGCACTATCTGACTTATGTACGATAAATAAATGTGAAGAATGAGCATCATATTTTACCGACCACACTGAATTGTAATATATGCGTTCAGATTTTAATATGCCCTATGACTCATTCAGGTTGAGAAATAAGACTCAAAGAACAATTAGATATAAATGTTAGAAATCAAAATTCAGACACAATAAACTATTGCTGTAACTTCAAGAAAAAAAACCCCACAAATGAGTAGTTAAGCCGATAACAGTGTTGGAAAAATACAAGTCACTTTGGTAGAAGTTTATTGTATCAACTTAATCGCATGAACTGTTCTGATTAATCTTTTTTTGAATGGCAAAACTTTTTTTTAACACAGAATTAGGATTTAATTCTTTACTCTCCCGACTCCATTGCGATGTACGTTGCTTGAAAGCGAATGTAATTGAATATAATATAAGAATATTTTTTCGTTGATCATTTGATAGAGTAAAAGGTACTAGGTAAAAAGTTGAAACTTACACGAAGAGAGCAAACAATCGTAAGTCATGTACAGATAAAAATAATATCAATACATTTAGTTCACAGTATGATTTCCCATTCAGTGTATCAGGAACTTAGTATTCAGATTGTCAATTGTATAAGACATTACATTACCATTTAACTGTTTTATAGCTTATCAATGAAGCAAATATAGTGAATTCTAGTTATAGTGTGTTAATTTCTTTAAAATATATGTGAAAACTTTGTTTTCATATTGAAGAGGAGAGAGATCTAATGTACATAAGCTTAAGAAATGGTAGTATTTGATATACTGAAATAAATGAAGAACATGATATTCAATGCGGATCTGAATGGACATCATGATTCAAAGTATCTTTGCCTGTCAGATGGATAGCATCATGTATATATTTTAACCTTCCGATTACATTTTCTGCATCAGTTCTATTTTCGTCTAGCAGTTTCCTTAGCTTTAGAATGTCGAATTTAACCTCCCTATGAAATGAATCCGGACTTAACAAATGCCCGAAAAGTGTGTTATTGGCATAATATATGTTCTGCTTAGCATTATAATCAATGTATATACCAATGGTACAGTCATCCACAGAATAAAATTCTCTTTTTTGAAAATTCCTTTCATTAACTTCTTGACAAGTTAAATTGAATTCACATTTCTGAAATTTTTCTGTAGCAATGTTACTGCATCCCTTCTCAATATTTAAGAGAAAAACGAAATCAATGACTTTTATCTTATTGTCTATCTTCAGATCAAATGTTAAGTTTCAAATCTCCCCATCGCAGAGGTCCCAAAGGAGAATTTTTCAAATATAAAGGAAAGTCCGCAATATCCATCATGTCCATGGCATGTCTCAAACGAAATTTTATATCCGATGTAAGCATTTCCATTGTGACCTTTCACCAATATTCAGAAACGGCTGTTAGATTTCTATGATTCCACCATTGGTGTTCTCGGTGTAAATGTCGTAAGTAGTACCCAAGTAGGCGTATCAAATTGGAATGTTCTATCTGGTCACGCATTAAAATATCTTTCATGAAATACATATGTGCTGTGTAATGCCCTATAACGTTTTGAATATCAGAAAGCCTCTTAATAACAACTTTAGAACCATTGAAAATGACAATATTGGACGTTTTAGACCTTCCAGATCCAGTATGTGTTTCAATGATTTGAATCTGATCAATATTGGAACGTCTTATTGGATATGTACGAACTGTTTGCATAGTAGACAGATTTTTTCCCTTTTCGAAGAAGAGTATGTTTCGTTGATCTCCGTTAAATGAGCAGGCTTCTCTGTCACAAATATCACTACTGTTATGACTTAAAGTAGCAGCAACAACTGTCCTATCATTTCCGCTTTTATTTATGAGTTATTCATCAAGTTGTACTAGGACAATAAAAAACCAGCAGCTTTAAAATAATAAACAAAAGAATATCGTCATATATGATCGTGACAAATGCTTGCAAACAATTGTTTACTGCAAACAAAGTTATTCTGTTTGGGGTTTGAACAATTTATCAAAAAAAATTTAGATATGATTAAGAATGTATTACAAAAGTAATTATAATACTAAGTATATACAATTATACAAAACAAACATGTACATTTGACTTGGATGAAAAGTTGTCTCATAGGCACTCATACCACATCTTCTGGTATCAATTATTTATTTTATTTTGAACTGCAACGGTCATTCTGATTTGAACAGCTCATAAAACACTGAAAACTGACATACACTATTTAAGGGTGATCTCAATCCTACTCGTCATGTGAAACACTCATTTATTTTGACACATACATAATATATAAGTCTAGACGTCCGAGACAAAAAAATATTTATCCATATAACCTCACTCTTATTTTTTATTATAATATTAAAATGTCATCTGCCCACTTGCAATAAAAATTATCGATACTATGAACACTGAAGTGTTTGATATGTCTTCATAAAAATAAGACACTAACACTTCACTTGTCGTCCAAATACATCTAAAATATATGCAACAATACTTTGAAAACATCCCAAAATGACCGAGGGAGATGTTTGAACTACAAATGGATCGTAACCAGTTGCCTCACCAAATTAAGTGCTCACTGCCATAATATCTAATTACTGTGGATTCCTTTATTTTCGTGGGTACCAATTTTCGAGGATGAAGGAAAAATCACATGTTCGTGGATATTTGATTTCGTGGTTTTGCCGAGGTCTGCATACAAACCTATAGAAAACTTGTTATTCGTTGAACATTTAATTTCGTGATTCGGCTGTACCCACGAAATCCACAAACATTGGTACCCAACGAATAATTATTGGGTAAACCTGTGACAATTCGGAAAAAAGACACCTTCGATAACAATACAGGTAAGGCGAGAGCAATGGAATTGTAACATGTCTGAGACTCAAGAACATAAGACACTATCGATAACAATACAGATAAGGCGACCGCAATGGAATTCTTACATATTTAAAACTCAAGAACACTAAAATAGTTTCCAAGTTATGATGAGAAGCATCTACTGCGGATTACAATGCACCGCCTTCATTCAATCATGATCGGTTGAATATCTTCGTGTACTGTGTATACTGGTCAATGTTGGAAAGGAAGAGGGGCGAAAGATACCAGAGAGACAGTCAAACTCATACTTCGAAATTATAAACTTACAACGCCATATCTAAACATGAAAAAGACAAACGGACAAATAAATAGTACACAAAACACAACATAGAAAACTAAAGACAACAACCCCAAACAAAACTGGGTGTGATCTAAGGTGCTCCGGAAAGGTAAGTTTAGCCTGTTCAACATGTTGAAACTTACCTGAAACGTTTTCTTAAAAAATTTTAACAAACTTGGCTTTTTTTCTTCATCATTTAAACATTTAATTTTATCAATACTACATTCAGTCAAAGTTTCAGTCTCTTTTATGAACTCGTTTTGAAATGGCCTATTGGTCACTGTGCATAACTAAAAGAAAACGGCTGTCTCTTTGAACAACTAATTATATAAGGATCGACACAATTCTATTTCATAGTCTCATTGAAGCTTAAAAATAGATACCCTCTAAAGAGCCATGCGATGTTAATTTTGTTTTGACTCAGGTACGAATGTCTTTTACTCTTTTTTTATTACTCTTTAGTTTTTATATTTCTGAACTCTGCATTTACGCCTATAGGAAATTTGTCAATCGTTGCACAATTAATTTTGTGGTAAACCTTTACCACAGAAATCCATAAAATTGGTATGAAAACAAATAAAAATCTAGAGGTTAATGAAACTAGAATTACATGTTAACATACGATGTATAAAAGGTATGAAACCGTGGATTAAACCTGGTTCTATAGCTATCTAAATATCTCTCTTATGTTCAATTATTTGATGTAAAGACACATGCATTAGAGATTACTGTCAAACATAGTCGTACAGCAGTCAGCAATGTTTTATAAACTTAACAACTATAAAGACAAAAATGTAGAAAAGGTAAGCAAAAGCACCGTAGCAAAAACGAAAGACACACTAGTAACCCGAATTTAGCATGAACGGACAAAAACGTGTTAACGCTATTTAAATGAGATTAATTGTCATTTGATAAAGATTGACAACATTTAAAAAATATTGTTAATTGATTTCAATTCATTTCAATTCATTTTCACGCCAGTCAAATAGATAGAACATCGTTGAGACCCGCGCTTTGCACAGGTAAATCACTCAAGCAAAACAACCTTGATTTATGTATCTTTTTTTTTGAAATTTTATCGAAATTTAGTTAAATGCGTGTATTCTTAGTAAAGTCGCATGCTTTAAAATTTTAAGGACCGTTATAGCTTGCTGTTCAATGAGGACAAGGCCCAAAGCTCCGTGGTGAGGCCGTACTTTTGACCTCTAATTGAAATATACCATGTGACTTGTCGGAGAGTGTTTCATTTGCACACATACCACATTTCTTATTTATATTAACCGGGAGCAGTTTAAAACATTTTCATTTAGATAAAAAAAATATAAAAATTCAGTGAATCAAATGAATTTGTAGCATATTGTTACATTCAAAAGTATTTTATTTTGATTGATAGTATACATTATTTGTATTGCATTGGTCCACAAATATTTTAAAACAATGTGTTCTTAGAGATGAAATAACTCTATTAGCGCGTTTGTACCCGTTTCAGTGCTCAGTATATACCCTGTTACTTATTCGTTACCTATTCGTTACCTATTCGCTTATAATACGTTTGTTGTACGTTGCACCTTTTCGAAAAGGATTTTCAATTGTATCTATGTCTCTGGTGGTAACAAAAAAAGTAACGAATAAGGAATAGGGAATTAGTAACGAATAGGTAACGAATAAGGAATAGGGAGTAAGTAACGAATAGGTAACGAATAAGGAATAGGGAATAACTAACGAATATGGAATAGGGAATAAGTAACGAATAAGTAACGAATAGTTAACGAATAGGTAACGAGTAGGGAATATGGAATAACTAACGAATATGTAACGAATAGGTAACAAATATGGAATAGAGAATAAGTAACGAATTGGTAATGAATAGGGAATAGGGAATAAGTAACGAATAGGTAACGAATAGGCAATAGGGAATAAGTAACGAATAGGCAATAGGGAATAAGTAACCAACTTGACGTCCATACAAAAGCATATGTTTCCGTGTTTTTTGTTTTGTTTTATGGGTATGTTTCTTTCAAAGTAGAATTTCATGAGAAATAGTTGAATGTACATGTTGTGATAAAACTTTTCAACATGAAAATTTTAAGCTGAAACAAAAAAAATGGAAGGGCAAATTAGAAAAACCACATCAAAATATATAAAATAACAACGTTTTACAATGATCAATATGTAACAGAGTTAAATTATTATAATGACAGAATTCTATGAAGATCATAAACCTTATCCTCAGCGAGAGCTACAATTCCACTGTTGGTGCTACATGAAAATCCTAAGATTGCATCTCGTATTCCTAACAAAACAACAGATTAAATGTTGAATTAATTCTAATAAGTAAACAGATTCAAATATAAACGTGATGACCTTTTTTGTTGTATATCTTCAATTATTTTAAGCCATGCTACAGATGTTTTCCCTCTTTGAATCTACTTTTTCTTTTTAAGTAGGATTTAAAAATCAAATAAAAAAAAGATTATGCAAAGCATGCTTGAAAATAGAATATATATATATATATACAACTCGTCTAAACATCAACCCAACAATGTTAGATCTGTAAATTTGCTTTCGCAAATTTTTGGTTCTTCCCTCGCCGGGATTCGAACCCATGCTACTGTGATATCGTGACACCAAATCGCCTGCACTGCAGCCGTCCCGCTAGACCACACGACCACCTGGGCTCTCAAAAAAAGAGCTTTCGGTGGGCATGTGTTACCTTTCCACGTCAGTTTTAAATATATATATATCTGAAAGCAGCATTTACCTTAGGCTACATGTATGAAGTATTTCTGATAACATCAAAACTGATGATTAACCTTCGTCTTACTATACTATGTTCTTACAAATAAGACATAAATTATTGATCCACATTTACATGTTTTTTTAAATTTATTATAATAAGTGATTAAAATGTTAATCAATATAATATGTACAATAAGGTATATTTTTGGCACAATAATTTTATCACCCATCAGATTTTTTTTTACCCAATCGATAATTGACAAGGAAGCTTCTAAACCATGAATTCTATATGGTGAAGTTGAAATCATTCCTTCGTTAATTTTATGGACACCATCACGAGTTGTTGACCAAAATGGAATAACCGTTTCACAAATGATAGCGGATATTTTCCTTTCGTCGTAACTACAACCCCTTTTCCTTCATAAATGTGACCTACCGAATTCGACTATTTACCGGATTTGTAATCAAATTAGCAACACAAGATATGCCACATGAGTAGCAGGATCTGCTTACCCTTCCTGAGCACCTGATATCACCTCTAGATTTTGTGTTCGTGTTGCTTATTCTTTGTTTTCTATGTTGTGTCATGTGTACAAGTGTTTGTCTGTTTGTCTTTTTTCATTGTTAACCATGGCGTTGTCAGTTTATTTTTGATTAATGAGTTTAACAAAATGATTTTTTTTCATTTCACAGAAGCCCATAAATTGAATTATTATGAATCATTTTATTAAAAGATAAAACCTTAAAAGTTGTATTGATAACTCTTCAAATGCTTTGTCTGCATCTGTTGTATCTGCTGAGTGTTGTTGTTGTGTTCATTTGTATTTTATTCTTTTCAGATGGTTTTGTCATTTAAGGAATATTGTTCTAACATTGCTATTTCAGCCGGGAGGTTTGGCTACATAAAAAGTAAAAACACAAAAATACTGAACTCCGAGGAAAAAACCCCAACTTTTACAAACCATTTTTCTGAAATGTTTTGTACTAAGTATGGAATATTGCGTTTGATTTAAACCAATCAATTTGCTTTTGTTGCACTTTTAGCTTTTCTGATATGTCATTGTTTTCCTCTTTTGGTTGGTGGGTTCATTCGGTTTTAATTAAAAATATGTTGTCCCTAAATCGATGCGTGACTTTTGAACAGCAGTATACTTTTGTTGCCTTTATAAAACATCAAATTTTATGTCTCCAACTTCCAAGATCAATTTTTCTTGTAATATTAGTAGTAGAACATTGACGATGACTGTAATCTTATACAAGTGCTCAGATATCATCTAATGCGGATTCATTAGTTTTCGTGGATATTTGATTTCGTGGTTTTGCCAAAGTGAGCATAAATTCTTGTAGAAAATTTGTAATTTGTTGGACAATGGAATTCACAGTAATTTATTGCACACATTATAAACCACACTTCGCTTGGTACAGTTAGTTTAGCAATCCGTCTTATATAATGCCATAGGTTAAGGTTTTAGTTTTTTGAAAATTATTTTGATTTGAGAGAGAAAATTCCTATTTCGAATTTTTACAAATAAGGGTCTCTACAGCGAATCACAAATATTGGGAAATCCATAGCTTATTAAAGATATGACGAGCCACTAAACCAACAATAACGCAAAAGGGATAGTCATAGTCCGGTCTTTAGGTTGAGGAGACACTTTCCTTTATTTAAACTGATTCATTTTTTGTCCATAATTGCAAATTTGGATAAAAAAAAATCATATTTTCATGGCGTGACGTAAGTACGTTTAATATAGGCTTTTTAAATCTGAAAAGATTTTATATTTTTACAAAATAATGCATATAATACATTCCCTTTGTCACATGTGCAACTCTGATACGGAGAAAACAATTATATGGCAAAACGGTTGAGTGGACACCATATAAATATTGAAATAATATTCAAGACATCAAACAAACAACAAACAATTATTACAAAAATTCATATAAACACTACAACATTTAAATACAATATACAAATTGAAATCTATGTACCATGATCAGATCTGAAATAATATATATGCTTGATTAAAGCGAATGCTGTAATGAACAATATTCGTTTTGATAATAAACCATTAATTTCACAATATTTAAATACACGTGTAAAACATTAAATTATTGATGAAAAATAGTATGCTTTGAACTTTCAATAATACATTTATCAAACGTGACAGCTGCTTTGACAGAACATGAACTTTTTTTTTCTTTCTATATATTAACCGTATATTATGTTTAGATCAAGGGTCATTTTGGGTATTAATTTTATCCGTATAAGGCACTTTTATAAGTTAGAAAATCTCAGCTGATGATATGTATTGATTTTATCCATAAAAAGTAAAATCCCCAAAATACTGAACGGTGAGTAAACTCAAATCGAAACTTCCCTAATCACATCACAAAATCAAATGACAAAACACATAAAAAACGAATGGACAACAACTGTCATCTTCCTGCCTTGGTACAGCATTTTCAATGTAGAGAATGGTGAATTAAACCTACTTTTAAAGTGCTTAACCTCTCACTTTGTATGACAATCTCATAAAATTCCGTGAAAAGCAAGTAAAGAGATATTATCTGACGATGTGAACAATGAAGTTTCTTATTCAAACCTTTAAGCATTCGGAAAATAAAAGATGAACATCCGGAAAAATCATGACTATTTCGTAATTAGAGATGCATCATTGATGATTTATCAATTTTATATTATTTTAAAATTTAAAAATTCGCACACAAACATTTTAAAATGGGAAAACACATCATTGTTTCAGGTTTATACCGTATAACTCAAATGTTTATTTATTGATCATAGTATAAAAAAGAATGTACAAGTCTTGTAAATCTAGTATTGAACAATCAGTTTTTCATTCACTTGTACAAATATAACATCAATATCAACTATATGGACATACAAATAGACATGGGAGACTGAAACATAATATACACTGCAAATAGAAAGTTTGTCGAATATTTGTTTTTCGTTTACAAACGAAGTTTATATTTATATTTATTGCATAGCAATATGATATTTCCCTCGGAAAGTAACAAAAAGTAAGCGTTCAATAAATCTCATAAATACATCTCATATGACAGTTCAATATTAAAGGTATAAGAAATGGCCAAAACGTGGGCATTAATATAATATCACACTATAAAATATAAATTGCTGTTGATCAATTTGTTGTTGTTAGGTTTGTGATGAAAGACTGGTATCATGTATATATCATAACATAAAAAAGCTAATCAAACAATGGTTGAAACAATAAAAAGCTTCGTTTTCATGGTCACAGATTCACGAATTTTTTGAATAAGTAAGTTTTTGTCTCTCACTTTTGTTTGTCTATTCCTTTGTTTATAAGACTTGTGAAGGAGTTTCTGTCTGTCAATGATGATACAAATAATAAGAAAATGAACCTTCATTGTTGTACCATATGTACCTACAATCCGTCTGTGAAACGAAGTTTTTGTTTAAGAGTTAATAAGTTTAAGTTTCATTAAATGTCATTTGCCTCTACGTTCAAAAACTTAAGACTTAGATACAGAATTATGTACATTTCAAACTGTGTAAATTATGTGATAAAGACAGGAGACTTATCCTATTAAATGTAAAAATGAATATTTTATTTTTTTCATTAGTTTGTCTGTATGCACCAAATTACAGGACTGATAGGAATTCTTTCTATAAAAAGGTCCATAACGTTTTTGATACTATTATGGAAAAAGATATAAATATTGATGACTTTGAAGAATGTGATGGGGAAGTAACTATTGATGAATGTGATAGTGCATTAAACACGATAAAGCTGAATAAATCACCAGGTCTTGACGGCTTGACTTTGGAATTTTAAAAGACTTTTTTGGAAAAATTAAAACTAATTTTGGTTAAAGTTCTTAATAAGGGACACGAGGAAATAAATTTATAGTATACCAAACTAACAGGTGTACTATCTTACTATTATTTAAAAAGAATGACCCATTATCTTTAGACGATTATCGTCCTAAATCATTATTAAACGTAGATTTGTAAATACTATCCCATGTTTCGGCACAAAGACTTAAAAAACTGCTTTTATTTAATTTGATCACAACGGAAACGAATGTGAAAAGTTAAATTGGGAACCTCAAATTGATAAGTGAAATCCTTACTGAAGGCATGGACAAAAAGAAAAATTAATAACAATTGGAAAAAAAATAAATGTAAAATCTTTGATCTTATCTTAATTTACATTTTTGGCTACTTCGTGTATTGTTCCATATAAATACATAAAAGAGATTCAAAGCTGGTGTTTTTGAATATATTGGGGAAGATAAAAATTACAAAGGAAAACGAAATACACTTATTGGTGATTATAAAAAAAAGGGGGGGGGGGTAAAAATGTTGATTATGATAGCTATTTTACATCAGTGAAAGCTGCATGGGTTTCCAAATTTAATTCAACCACTATGGCGAACTGAAAAATTATTCCTACCAAATATTTCAACAATCTGGGAAAACATTGTCCTGTTTTCAACATGAATTTAGATAATGTTAAATCTCTAAAAGAATTCGAAAATATACCAGACTTTTATTTGCAAGTAATTTTGAGCTTGGTGAAAACAAGATGAGGTTTTACAAAATTTATAGATCATTTTCAAAATAAAACAACAGATTATTTTGTGAAAATAGATACGTTAAACAGTGTAACAATAGTTTGTTCTTTCAAAACTGGGTAGCAAGTGGTTTGATTGATATCAACGACATACTTGATCGTTAGGGGAAATTATCAGAGGTTTTAATTTTAGAAAATTTAAGCAATAAGTCTAATTGAATTGCAGAGTTTACAATAAACAAATCTTCCATCCAAACGGAATGGCAGCAAGTTCGTATTAAAGAAACTTCTTTAAAGAGTAAAATCAGTATCAATAAGGATAATATGAGATGGGGAAATTAAAAAATACGAGCACAAGATATCTAAAATATATTGTTATATAATAGTCTAGTAGATCAAAAATATACAGAGCCGATTGGTATCAATATTTGGACAAGACATTTAAAGCTAGATAGAAAGCCAAATATGTTATTCGTAAACGATTTTATATTTAAATTTTAAGAGAGAATAAGATGAAAATGTTAAGATGGAAACTTCTAAATTATAATATTCCCACAAAGTAATTACTATTAAATAGAAAATTTCTACTTAAAGTAAATGTTAGATTTGTCAAACTGAAGAGGAAGATTATCAAAGCTCTGATTCCTTTCACGGATTGGGCTATACTTTTTGGACCTTTTGGATTATAGCTCTTCGTCTTTTATATAAGCTTTGGATTTTAAATATTTTGGCATCACTGAAGAGACATGTATTGTCGAAATGCGCATCTGGTGCAAGAAAATTGGTACCGTTAATTTTATGACTTTCATTTCTTTATGACATGTTCTTTCTAAAACACTTTTGGGACAAAGTGGAACATCTTCTTGCACAACTCAATTTTAAAGATAAGATATCAGTTAAACAAGTGGTATTTCGATACAAAATACAAAAAAACAAATTCTCAAAGTGTATTTTTTCATAATTTGAAGAAATTGATTTAATAGAAAAATTTGAATATATTTGAATAGTTTATGAATTGAAGGACTTTTTGTTGAATACATTTCGTTTTTGTATAGTGTTTTATACTGAGCCATTTGTAAGTGATATGCATAAAACAATATTGCAAACAATTAAAGTAATGGCAAAAAAACATGCTTCGTATTGTTTGACAATTTGTACAAATATAGTGTTTGTACATTTTCTACGTCACGTTAAGTCTACTGGTGATTTTTTATAAGTTGTTTTTGGCTTTTGACAGTCAGTTACTACACGTTCTCTCAGATCTGTACTAATTGTTTATTTTGTTGTTGCGTATTATGTATTGATAAAAATCCCTTCTATGTCCTGTTGGTGTTTTATTGTTTGATTTATTTTTGCTTGATAACGATCTGTTAAGTTAATTCTTTTTGAACTGGTTTTAATTGTTTGTTCTTAGATTGAGCTGTTTCATTACTGATTCATGTAAAGATACGATTGAGAGTTAACACTTATGTTTAATCCCGCCATATTCGACATATACCTCTCCAAATCACGAGCATATAGTTCAGTGATAACCGTTGGTTCATGTCCGTCATAGGTGTTTGACGTAGTTAGTTTTGTTTAAAATAAGACTGTTAGATTTCTCAACAGATTTTAAGTATTTTTAATGTTGAAGCCTTTCATTGCAAACTAAATGTATACGGTATGTTTTTTTTGTAATTGTGTTATGTGGTATGGTTACATTTAATTGAATATATTCACTTCTTGTGAACTTTAGTGGACAGTTGTTTCATTGATAATCATACTCCAACTCCTTATTTTAATAAGCTAAAACTCATTTCAGTATTTTAGAATGAATTATTACTTAATGTGGTGTGTTAAACGTCATATTTAGCAGTCTTTTTATATAGTGGTCAGATTTTTGTTGGATAAAGTCAAAGTGGCCACAGAAAACTACAAAATAATCACAATTCCTGTATAGTTAAAAATAAAAAATAAAAACACCATCGGAATCATGAGGACAGGTGCTTTTAGCCTCAGGATATTATGATATATATTTTGTAGACAAGTCGGCAAACCAGTTCCCTAATGAGTTGAGGATGGCTAACATCTAAACAATTATCACACTTTTTTACACAAACAAACAACAAGATCAACTCATGAGCGTTTTGTATATTAATGTAAGGCATCTGGAGGTGCAATAACTTGTATTTTTCATCTAAACTGGTAAACAGGCAAATCATATACATTCTTTAAGTACAAAACTCCTGGTATTTTACATACTTACTAAATAACGCATTCTACCGGCATTGTCTCTAAATACGATAGTGAACGTGGGCATTAATCATGTTAAAACACAGCATGGCTACAAAAAGAAAATTACTTTTGTTTATTTGTTTTCTGTTGTTGTTTTTTTTTTAACATTGTTTTATTTATATAGCTGTTGATATTGAAACTGATATCAAAACAACTTTTTAATTATTAAAAAAAACAAGGTGGTAAACAATAAAAACAAAACTTTGTATTGTCAGCTGTCATGTAAACAGATATCGCTATAGTACAAATACATAATATCTTATCTTTATAGATTGGTTAATATAGTAAAACGTATTCATTTTAGACACATAGTGTATTGGTCGGTGGAGATACACAGAAGAAAACATTTGATAATTGTAAGTTTTATCTTTATTAGCCTTTTCAAATTTGTCTTTACAAATTTGTTTTTGTTTATGAAACATTAATGTTACGAACTTTAACAAATTTATTTTACGTATGTAATCAATGTGCTTATTCTAAAAAGAAATCCCTTTTAGAAGACTGTTCTGCAAAACTCATTGTAAACAATTGCAATTTTAACTTCGGTGTTGACATGAATATCAATTATATGGTCATTTTTTGTAAATTTTCTGTTAACTAAACTTTGAATTTTTCGAAAACTAAGGATTTTCTTACCCCAGGAGTAGATTACCTTAGCCATATTTGGCACAACTTTTTGGAATTTTGGATCCTCAATGCTCTTCAACTTTGTATTTATTTGGCTTTTTAACTATTTTGATCTGAGCGTCACTGATGAGTCTTATGTAGACGAAACGCGCGTCTGGCGTATAAAATTATAGTCCTGGTAATTTTGATAACTATTAACTGATATATTCAGCATGTTAACATTAATCAATTTGTAACAGAGTTAAACTTAAGATTGTACCGTTATAAATATATAAGTGGTATTTTCAATTGCTTCACTAAAAGCTATTTTTAGGTTTTCCATCATCGTTGCAGATATTCAATTCATTTATATTCTAAAACACATTCTAGAAAATGATGCCGACTATTTGGATAACATATGAAACACATCATCTAATTTTTTTTACAAGTTTAAAGTATGATACATACATTATTCATGAGTATATTTTATAAGTTCTAAAAAATACATCTTTTTAAAAAGCTTTGAATATAATTCATTGTGATTGATATAAACTATATTCCGTGTCGCATGATTTGTGTTGTTGGCTGAAACCACAGTAGTCAAAAGGAACCTAACTACGTTTTTCTTATTGTTGACTGCTTACATCCATTCATTTGAACTTTGTTTAATATTTGTCTCATTGGCAATGATACCGCATCTACTAATTTTCTACTGAAAGTTGTACCTCAAACAAGTGTTTTAGCGATGCGCAATCTCAAAGAGTTTAGTAGAAGGTTTAAAAGGCACAGTTGTCTTATATTATAAGTGCATTTTCAGTTACCATTTACCTATAGATAATGTTTTAGAAAGACAGTGTTATTGGATCTATTTATTTTTGTATTTCCTATAATTATCAATTGATAAACATACTCAAACAAGTCAATATTGAGCAATCATACAATGTTTGTGTTGTCGAACTTTCGGATTTATTTAGCTAAAAAAAAGGAATGAATGTCAAAGATTTTAAAGATGTAAAATACAAAAGAAGACTCTAGCTAGCGGACTGGAAAACATACATTGCTTTCTAATTTTGTTGATGGTGTTATTCACCCCATATGTATAACCAGTATATTACTGTAGGGATCAGCCCTAATGTGTTGAGATGAATTATAATTGATATGTCCATAATCATTATGTTTCTTTTAACTTTAGTCGCCGTCAGCTGAAATTCGTAGCGGTTATCGGAAAAAATAATCTAAACTATCAACCACGTTCACTTGTGATATAGTTGTTCACATTCCATTCTTAAATCGCAAAAAGAAAAACCACTACTGACCTACCATTTAAGTCATTACATTATGATAATCATGACATTCACATTTTCCAAGACGATGTTGAATGGTGGAATCCGCCATTGTTTTTACAGGAAGTGTTTCCGTGGAGTTCAATTTCATAAAATTTGCATAAAGCGCGGGAAACTTTAGCACATCAATGAATAGAACATTATACAGGAAACTGTGTAGGTGACGAATTTCTTATGTAAACAAACGATCCACATAGAAATAAAGATGACAGAGTTACAATAGAAAATATTTTAGAACATGTGAAGGTCAGAATTATTACAGTGCGATCAACTATATCTCGAGTGGCGCGATTGATAGTTTAAACTATTTTTACTAATAACCGCTACGAATTCCAGCTGACGGCGACTATAAACATTCTTTGTTTTGAAATACCAAGGCTTCTTCTTCTCAGGAATAGATTACCTTGGCTATATTTTGAAAAACTTTTAGAAATTGTTGGTCCTCCATGCTCTTCAACCCCGTACATTTACTTTGTTTAGCCCTTTTAACATTTTTTTTTCGAGCTTCACTGATGAATCTTTTGTAGATGAAACTCGCGTTTTGCAGTGTTAAAGACCTATTGATTGCCTTAACTGTGCTGTTTATTTATTCATTTTTTTACGGGTTACTGTCTCTGTTACATTCCCCGTTTACATTATACACATACTGTTTTTCGCAACCTACAATTGATAGGCTAAATAAATGTCAAACAGACCTTTTCTTAATCTGAAAATTAAGGTTCTGAGTTAATCATTTTTGGACAATATTTTGGTCTCAATAAAGCAATAATTTAATTCACATAGTTAAGTAAGTGGCTGCTGTCTTTAAAAAACTCTTGATCAAGTTATTAACAAAATTACTAAATTGCAAAAGGAATGCGACACTTACAGAATACAGAGGAGAAATCAATGAACAAAAGATAAATAAAAAAGAAAGATTGCTCCCAAAAAAACAGGGGCTACCTCAAAGAGTGAACAGATCTTGTGTCTTGCAAGACTCGCCGTGAAAACAATTTTAAATGAAAATATTTTTTTCTGGCATTTCCCTCAATGTAGTTACTACCCTGTAATGAATGTGGGATGAGTGTTATCTCAAGTGAAATGAAACTTATTTTCAGACATTTCAAGTATATTTAATGTAGATTCATGGTATACCGCTATCTTGGATAGTAGAATTGCAGTACAATATTGGTGCAGTTATTTGGCGTATTCTGCAAATTTGGAGACTGTATTTTACTTATATAAAGAAAACTTGGTAATTTATTGTATAATTCAAAATATTTAAACAAATATCATGTTTTTGTGCTTTTAGCATCATTTTTCAAAAGAGCCATTTAAGGGGAGATAACTCTTTTAGTACACAATTAATATTATACTAATAGGATTTTTGTTTATTTCTACTTGCAACAAGAAAACAAGTTCGGTGACACCATTTTTTATTTTTATTTTCTTATATATATTCATAACAAATATTTTCACTTTTATTATATCGTAAGTACCCGTTAATATAGTCATAATTCTATATTCACTGCAAAGAAAACATTGAATTTGTCAATATGCTAAGGAATTTTCAACCGTGATCAACATGTGCCGAATTTAAAAAAAACACCTCCGAAACGGTATAAATGTGCACACTACTGCATACAACAATTTCAACACTATAATAATGGATACATTCTTTTTAACCCTCGATGATAATTCTCAGAAATAATTCTATTATAGTATATCATCTGTTATTTGCTTTCTATCTATATAACAGTTTTACAATGATGAATTGTTCATGTGAAGATGAAAAGGAGGGTGTTTTAAATAGGGTCAACATAGTCAATAACGAGACGAATTTAAGGCCACCCGACGAATATACAGTGGTAATTATATATGTTGTTTTACAAGCATTACAGACGCATCATCAAACAACTATACCTTAACATATAACATCAAATAATACTACTGCTACACATATATATATTTTAGTCTGAGTAATAAAATTAACATTATTAAGGTGGTACCTAACACTACAGGGAGATAACTCTGTAAAATCAGCTAAACGTTTTAATAAAGTTGTGTTGTAAAGGGAATATTAAGCTTCTCAATGATCAAAATTGGTGTTTGTCAAACTGCTATATAAACAGTGTAATTTTTCTGATAAAATGGTTGGTTCAAAATGTTTGAAATTTATATATTTTTGTTAAAGGGTCAAAGTAAATACTTTGTCAAAATTTCATAAAAAATAAACGAGCCAAATTAATTTTAGTGAAAGTGTTGGGTACCACCTTAAATGAAAACGCTGAAACAATATGTTGTTATCTGTACATAGTGTAAGAACACATCTCCTGTTCTGCATCAGTCAAGTAGACCAACTCTGTTGTTTTTGTTTGGAATACATTGAAGTCAACTTGATTAACTAGATTTTCAATTTACCGAAGTACTATTTTTATTTACATTTTATAACAAATATAAAAATAGGCCAAATATACAAAAATTATATTCAAACTCAAAAGTAGAAAACAAACTGCATGACAATACCATGGTTAAAAATGAATTACAACAAACAGTACACTAAACACAACAACGATAACTGAAGATTAATCAACACAAACCCACCTAAAAGCCAATGGTTAACAAAAGCGTTCCTGTAACTGAAATGGTTATTTGTTTATTTTCGCTGCATGTCAAAATAAATTTTATATATTTGCAGTCAACATTTGGCATGTTTAGTTCAGCCTGGTGTGCTTCAAGTTTAGGAATGCAAGCATTGGATCCTTTCTATTTTACGGAAAACACAACACAACAAACAGTTGCAAGCAATAGCAGTATGTTTAACGGGCTTCCACAAGACATGTCCAAAGGTAGTGTGTTTGAGTTTGGCCATTCAATAGTAGGCAACAGTACGGCCACGAAAGTAACATATTATGAAGCGTATATACAAATGAATGAAAAGTATTGCATGTCGATGTTTCCCAGTGTTTTCTATGGAAACGTTTACATTGGAATATCGATTGTCTGCTGTTTTCTTATATTTGTTGGTAACATTTTGGTTTTAATCTTGCCTCTCATTTCAAGATTATTTAGGTCGGCAATATTCACCACCATTTTTAGTTTTTCGTTTATATCGTTGATTCATTGTATCGACTTGTTGTTTTACAGCGTTGCACAATGTTCGGTGGCTTTCAAATTTAGATTGAAATCGGCTTTCAAATGTATGCTACTTAACTGTGGTAGAGGCTTTATTGGAAACATAATGAGCTTACATCTAAGTCTTCTGGCTTCCCAGCGTCTTTATCTGTCTTTCTTCCCCCTAAAGGCGCATGTGCATCACACAAAAACAAATATTCGTCGCTCTGTAGTCTTTATTTACGTTGCAGGAATTTTGGTAGAATTGATTATGGCTGTTGCGGGTTCTAGAGATTGTGTTGGCAACACATATAGTAATAATTGGTCAACTTTGTTACAAACATATGCGGATTTCATTGTCCTGAACTTAATAACAATTGTATTGTTATCATCAGCTATGATAACCGGAATAGTTAAACAGTATATATCAGAAGGATTAACTCAATCAAGAGCACAGAAATCCCAGTCTCGCATTGCCTCAATAATTATTGCTCTTTTTCTAATTTTGCATTGTCCCTTCAAAATTGCGGCAGTTGTTTTACAGAACGCATGTGTAGATCCGAAGTATGTCGGACCAATTGCTTTTATAATTGCAACCATACAATTTCTTGTAAATGCTTTAAATCCTATACTTTTGTGTCTAAGAGTTCCTGAAGCAAAACGGGCATTGATGAGTAAATTATGTGGCTGTAAAAGCAAACAAACACCCTAGCTAAGTGTTTTCTGGAGGTGTAATGAACGTATATGCATAAATGTGTTGTTATAGTCGAAAATGGTACTGAATATGCCCAAAAAGTTACTAACGCTTTTAAAGGGATAGTTAGAGAAACCAAATTAGTTTCTATTTACACAACAAATAAGTAAAAGTAAATGACATCGTCAATATAGATGAAGATCAAATGTTATTGTGTCACTTGTGTTGTGTGCTTTATTATTTATATGACGTAATCACAAAGAATAAATAATTAATACGTCATTATTTAGAACACAAACTATTGGTTTTTGTTTGTAATATTTAGAATGCAAAGATATTATGATTACTATTTGACTTTAACCAATGAAGATTTTTCTATTAGAATAACAAAATAAACAAAAAACAAAAAACAAACAAAAAACGTAAACAAAAATCAAAACTAGTACATAATATTTATACCATCTCCGAATACGTTGTCTTTTACATGTGGTTAGATTTTGTGTTGTTTCATTTCTACTTATACTATCGAATTGTATCAGTTTATATCGCACATTACTATTTTTTGTATTTGTAACATTAACTTAAACTACGTGTTCGGTTTTTAACTGTTTTATTGTATAAAATTCAAGATTTTATCAGAATAGATTGATATGAATTCATTTCACATCATAATCATACTGGTAAACATGATGAGGGATATCTGTTATCCGAAACACTTAAAACGTTAATTGTGTTCATGCTTTTATTGATTTTGGTGATGGTGTACCCTTTTTGAATTGTAATATATTATATTTTGTATGATAATTATATGATTTATCGCCCCGTTAGATTTATTGTTGGCTATTATTCAATCATTATAAATATAAACATGTAAACATTTTTTTTCTCTCCAGAAAATGTGTGTACTGTTGTAATCTATTGTACTTTATTATATACTAAATAGAAAATACAAGTTGTATATGTTAGTTGCAATCGTTCTCGTTCATTTATCATTGATAAAGTCAAAACTCTAAATTAACTGTATAAAAAGCCATGATTTATTTTCGAAATCCTTACTTAGTTATATACCAGGGATAGATTACCGTAGTTTTATTTTGGCAAAACCTTTTAGAATTTAAGGTTCCAATGCTTTTCAAATTCGTTATTTAATTGGCCTTTTTAACTTCTTTGCATCGAGCGTCAAAGATAAGTTTTTTGAAGACGAAACGTATCTATGATAATTTCGAATCAGTAAAGGTTGCAAAGACTTTATAAATCCCTATTTTATATTACGTCATGTCGTATGAAAATATTTACTTTAGATATATCATACAGAGTATATGATATACTTTTTTCAATAATCCCACAGTAGAGTAAATGAAGTTATTGTTGGTGTCTCGTATTGATAAAGTTGTGAAATTGAAAAAAAACATATGATTACTAGTTTCTACTTATTATGGTAAAATACTTGATGTATTATATGTATTAAATTGATATATTATTAATCTCTATTTTTTGTTTGCTGCCTTATGTTCCCTTGCAAAAATTCTAATTATAGTATTCGTTTAGCTCTTTGCAAATATTCAAATACAATGAAAGCATCACTTCAAAAAAGAGTTGTCTTTGGTTTTCCTGTTTAGATGGTTTATCACTAGTCATTTTTGGGGCTCTTTATAGCTTGTGGTTCGGTTTGAGCCAATGCTCCGTGTTGAAAACCGTACTATGACCTATAATGATTTACTTTAACAAATTGTGACTTGGGTGGAGAGTTGTCTCATTGGCATTCATACCACATCTTAGTATATCTATTATAGACAAGGAGCAGAGGAATATTGATGTGGTGGAACATGTGGTATGACATTAGGTCCTTTATGAAATAAATAAGGATTTTTTCGTGTTTAGCCAACCATACAAATATCTAAAATAAAATGCTTATTTCTATCCACGTGTACTCTAATGAATAGTGATTTAATTGGCAATCATACCAAACTTCCTTATTTCCATATTACGGCATTAAACGTATAGTGACTGAAAAGTGTTGACATTTCAAGATTTCTTTGAAGATTAAATCAAAAGCTGAAGAATGCATTCTTCTTTGCGTGATCACCCTGACGGTTATATATTAAGAGTTTAAGTAGCTTCTATGGGCCATTAAGATGTCATCGGAACGTCTCGACAAGGAGTAGGTCCAGTAAGACCCCTTTTTGGCCCCAAAATATAGCAGTTTTACAATTTTTTTAAAATGTAATCTTTTAGTTATTTATTGGACAGAAGAATGATTCTGCTACATAAATATGGGCTGTTTTTGACAATACAATGCACATATATCAGGTAGTAGCACCATTAAGTCATGCTAAATTACTGAAATCTTCACAATTCTATAATTTTAGTTAAATTTTAGACGGTTTCCGTGTATAACGAAAGTGGCCGCATTCGTGTTCATTATGAATATTGAAATGTAAGTTGTATTTGATGATATAACATAACATGTATAAAGATTGTGGATGAACACGGATGCGGGCACTTTCATTTTTGACAAAAACCATCTGAAAAGTGACGTTTTTTGCCATATTTGGTAGATTTTGTATATTTGAGCTTGATTCGGATCGTCAGCTGAACCTGAAATTTGAGCTCAAAATCTGTCCTTACCGGATTTACCCCTTTTCGATCATTTATACATGAAGTACTATATTTCTGGGATATAGTCCCTCTACGAAAGGCTTCCAAGTGATATTGTATATTTCAACATTTAAAGTATATTTGTAGATTGGAAAGCTAAACACATGTTTTGAGACGGTCCCTGTACGCGAGGTGTTGTGTGTGTAGTATTCAATAGCACGTGCTATTGTACATTGTGACACTAAACGTAAGAACATTATACTTACATATTATGTCCCAGAATAAGCTGATTCTTTTTGAACGTTAACCACGTGATAGTTTGTATTACAATCGTAGCCTGATTATCGGCAAATGTTATCGTCGCTAGCAAAGGGTTACGATACAGTCCCCTCCTTTTCACCCTTGGCAGATAACAATTTTTGATTACAATGATGTGCCCATTGACACGCCCATTCCAACTACATCGTTCTTGACCAATAGCAGCACTTGAATTCTCTTCAGTGTGAAGTTGTAAACTGATGGTGTCTAGTGTTAACAAATTTCGTGAAGCAGGAATCGAAAAAAGACGTTGACATTCCAACATTTGCTCTAGAATCATACCAAAAAGTAAAATCACAAAAATACTGAACTTAGAGGAAAATCAATTCGGAAAGTCCATAATCACATGTCAAAATCAAATAACAAAACGTATCAAAAACGAATGGACAAGAAATGTCCATGCATTCGTTGACAAGGAACTGCAATTAGTTGATTTTGAACATTAAAGTTGTCCCTAAAAATCCTCCCATATTTTGGGGGTAAATACGTGTTGCACAATCAACACGCATACGTGGTAATCGTTTATTTATATTAACACTTAATCATCTTAAAAGTGCTTTTTAAATGGATGCAGCCAGTTCCAACTGCGACCAATGGAAATCATTACCACGTGGATCCAAATTCTACCTTAATCAACCAAGGGATGATTGGAGGGGACTAGATCGTGGCATGTGGCTTGCAAAAGTAGCAAATGCAGGAAAGCAAGACGAAAACGAACAAACTACATTTCTGTAATGAATAAGTATCTAAGGTCGGGAACCCAGTGCTCGGAGAGCAGAACGATAATTAACAAAACGATATTTCTGTCAAAAATATTTAACTTCAATTATAGATAATATCAGTCCAAGAACATATTCATGAAGACTATTAAGTTTATACTGAGACTATGTTTATCATTTATAGAATATAACTTATAATGTCATATTGCTGGCATAATGACCAACAGGTTTGAATAGTGAATACATCTATAAAAATTGTATGCAACGTTTGAGCACCAATCGTCAGGGATGCGTTCACATAAGTTAGTATCTAAACATTTAAAAAAAAAACACTTTCATGCTTTCAATTCACCTGGATATAAAATCTTTGCATCTCACATAAAACGTTATTAATATTCAACATTAATCATTTGGTGACTACATTAATCATTTTTACCGATTTATTCTCTGCTTATATTTTGTATACCAATATATTAATAAAATGTAAAGTAAGACTTAAAGAAAATATTGATTAATTTTGATAAATAAAATGTCCAGTGATAAATATTTAACGAATGTGTTTATTGATATCATTTTTTTAATTTTCGGAGAAGATTCATTTACAGGAACGCATGTATTTATTTCAATTTGTTGTATAAACAAATCTTTAAAACAAGCATGCAGAGTGGTTATACGTGCCGTCAAAGCTTTAATAAGTTTTTTTTTATTGAAAAAGAGCGTTAACACCATATGGTCAAATAGCTAACAAACATATATATATAAAAACAATGAAAAAATAAATAAATGTACATCTTATACTAATGATGTTTTATCTCTCCCTCGGTTTATATACAGAGATTACATTATTTTCAAGGACTCCCTGACCTCAGTCCTTTTGACTTTTAGAAAAAAAGAGTCGCATGTGTTTGTATCCTTTTTTGTGACAGTTAACTGTGTTCAAAGTTTTGGGAAAGTAGGTATCTTTCAAAAAAAAATTTGATTATGTTGGAGTGTACTATTTTCTTGAAAATTTGATACTTCATTATTTGTTCATATACATTTTCATAAGAGTTTTCTAAATTTTGTTTGTATATTATCCTATTATTTTGCTTTTTATTATAATTATTCGTATTTTGATTATCAATCACAAAATATTGTTTTACATAATTTACATAGGAATAACTTAAATAACACGAATAACTAATTGTAACTAAGTGTTTGCTAAATCAAGTATTTCTTTTAGTAGGGGACGAGTACCTTCCCTTTAAAGTCTATAATGAAAAAGAAGAGTTTGTCTTTTCATAAAGCATTCAATAGAACTGATGACTGCCCAATTTTGATCGAACAGCTCTTTCTTTTACAAATAGCTTATTTAGTTTAGTTAGTATTTTATAAGGGGACTTTTGTTAATGAAATTAAGAGCGTCTTCTTTTTCATTATTTTTATCACCTTTAATTGACGCTTTAAAAAAAGGATGAATATATGTATCCATATATAATATTTCATTGTTGTAAGTTAATATTGGTCAAACTAGACGTGCATTCGGCAATCCTCGGTAGAATCCGCTGCTCTTCCTAATCGAGGGTACATAATCGGCCGAGTTGAGACGAACGACAAGACGTGCATTCGGCAACCCTTGGTAGAATCCGCTGCTCTCCTTGTCGAGGGTACAGAATCGGCCGAGTTGAGACGAATGACAAGACGTGAATTCGGCAACCCTTGGTAGAATCCGCTGCTCTCCTTGTCGAGGGTACAGAATCGGCCGAGTTGAGACGAATGACAAGACGTGCATTCGGCAACCATCGGTAGAATCCGCTGCTCTCCTTATCGAGGGTACATAATCGGCCGAGTTGAGACGAACGACAAGACGTGAATTCGGCAACCCTTGGTAGAATCCGCTGCTCTCCTTGTCGAGGGTACAGAATCGGCCGAGTTGAGACGAATGACAAGACGTGCATTCGGCAACCATCGGTAGAATCCGCTGCTCTCCTTATCGAGGGTACAGAATCGGCCGAGTTGAGACGAACGCCAAGACGTGAATTCGGCAACCCTCGGTAGAATCCGCTGCTCTCCTTGTCGAGGGTACAGAATCGGCCGAGTTGAGACGAATGAAAAGACGTGCATTCGGCAACCATCGGTAGAATCCGCTGCTCTCCTTGTCGAGGGTACAGAATCGGCCGAGTTGAGACGAATGACAAGACGTGCATTCGGCAACCATCGGTAGAATCCGCTGCTCTCCTTATCGAGGGTACAGAATCGGCCGAGTTGAGACGAACGCCAAGACGTGAATTCGGCAACCCTCGGTAGAATCCGCTGCTCTCCTTGTCGAGGGTACAGAATCGGCCGAGTTGAGACGAATGAAAAGACGTGCATTCGGCAACCATCGGTAGAATCCGCTGCTCTCCTTATCGAGAGTACAGAATCGGCCGAGTTGAGACGAACGACAAGACGTGCATTCGGCAACCCTCGGTAGAATCCGCTGCTCTCCTTATCGAGGGTACAGAATCGGCCGAGTTGAGACGAACGCCAAGACGTGCATTCGGCAACCCTTGGTAGAATCCGCTGCTCTTCTTATCGAGGGTACAGAATCGGCCGAGTTGAGACGAATGACAAGACGTGCATTCCGCAATCCTCGGTAGAATCCGCTGCTCTCCTTATCGAGGGTACAGAATCGGCCGAGTTGAGACGAACGACAAGACGTGCATTCGGCAACCCTCGGTAGAATCCGCTGCTCTCCTTATCGAGGGTACACAATCGGCCGAGTTGAGACGAACACCAAGACGTGCATTCGGCAACCCTCGGTAGAATCCGCTGCTCTCCTTATCGAGGGTACACAATCGGCCGAGTTGAGACGAACGACAAGACGTGCATTCGGCAACCCTTGGTAGAATCCGCTGCTCTCCCTATCGAGGGTACAGAATCGGCCGAGTTGAGACGAATGACTAGACGTGCATTCGGCAATCCTCGGTAGAATCCGCTGCTCTCCTTATCGAGGGTACACAATCGGCCGAGTTGAGACGAACGACAAGACGTGCATTCGGCAACCCTCGGTAGAATCCGCTGCTCTCCTTATCGAGGGTACACAATCGGCCGAGTTGAGACGAACACCAAGACGTGCATTCGGCAACCCTTGGTAGAATCCGCTGCTCTCCCTATCGAGGGTACAGAATCGGCCGAGTTGAGACGAATGACTAGACGTGCATTCGGCAATCCTCGGTAGAATCCGCTGCTCTCCTTATCGAGGGTACACAATCGGCCGAGTTGAGATGAATGTCTAGACGTGATGTAAAACATTTCAAAGTATTATCAGACCTCCTACGGATAGTACGTGAACATGAAAACGGGAATTGTTTTCTGCTATGTCGGATATTTACTTCAATATACTTTTTTTTATATTACCGACTTTTGACTCCGGATTATATAATTTTCCCGCAGGTAACTTTTTCAAGGAAGAACCAAAACAAGTAAAATAAAACATAATCGTGTAATTTGAGGGGAAAGTTTACTGTTTTCCGATGATTTTGTCGTGTAAAGAAATCATAAAACAGTTAGTTTTCCCCAAAAATGTACCGTTTGAATGTTTGATTTTACTTCGTTACGTTGCTTTTAGTTGACTTGGTACATGTACCATGATGTCCTACTACAGATTAGGTATCTTGTCGAAAAAATGAGTCAAAAGTCTGTAATATGAAAATAGTTATATTTGTTTATGTAGATTATACCTTTGGTTTTCCCGTTTGAATAGTTTTACACTAGTAATTTTGGGGCCCTTTATAGCTTGTTGTTCGGTGTGAGCCAATGCTCCGTGTTGAAGGCCGTACTTTAACCTATAATGGTTTACTTTTTAAATTGTTATTTGGATGGAGAGTTGTCTCATTGGCACTCACACCACATCTTCTTATATCTATATAGTACAAAAAAAGTTACAAAAAATACATGCAAAGTGCATGTAGACCCCGGTACTGTTTAATAATAATGTTGCATTTTAAATCTACAACAAGAACTCCTACTTTAAAAATTGCATTTCATTCAAATAAACAAAAAAAATAAAACGAGAGAACGTACTTTAACAGAATGTCCAAAATAAAGAACATCACTCGTCTACCTTAAGTAGATCAAAACTTTTAATTTATCGAAAATATCATGTAATTATATACTGTAAATTTAATGGATGACGATTTAATGTGTATTTACAGTTGTTAATTCTATTTAATAAGACTTTACGTAATGCATTTTTCATCTTAATTAGAAACAGTTATGAATATTACCCCTTTGTTTAGTGATACGTGAAGATGCACCTACACATATCCTGTTTATTTCATAAGAAATTTGTATTTTGATTGCACTGTTATTTCTTTTCGTTTCATAAAACATATTAAAAACATAATAACCTTGATATATATAGAAGTGGTGTGACATTTTATAAAACGAACGCAGATGCACGTAAACATTTAAAAACTGAAAAATAACCAACTCGCTCAGATCTTAACCATAAACCATTGCAGCAAGTAGTGTCCTCTCACATAATAGGTAGGTGTAAATTATTAAAGAATATTCTATTGAGTTTGATTAATTTTAATTTAAAAAAATGGAGAAAATAAATTGTATTCCTATCTTTTTTTTTTCAGCTGTATTATAACACTATAACTAAACAGGAACAGCCTTGGTTGTCTCGTTGCTCATTCCTTCTGCGGGAGGACATGAGTTCGAAACAAGGCTGCATCGAACTAAATGCTTTTAAATTGGAAAGTTCTCTCAGTTTTTTGGTGAGTTTCGTGTTGCAAAGTCTTTAATTTTCTATGTTGTGTTTTTTTAATACTTTTGTCTTTTTGGTATTTTTTTCCTTTTTTTCCTTATTTTTTGCCAAGGCGTTGTCAATTTACTTTCGACTTTTGAGTTTGATGTTTCGTGGGTATCTTTCGCATCTTTTCCCTTTCATATCCTAAGCTCGCAGCATTACGATGTTAACAAAAGGTCAGGGAAGGTCAGTTTTGTTATATTATGTCCGAAATTGGTTACACATCTATATAATTTAGTTTAATTAGTGATAATTTATAACACCAGATCGACACAGCATGTTGGCACGTTGCAAATTATAATATTGCATCTTATATTTTACGAATATCATCCATTTAAAAATAAAGAGATGAGGTATGGTTTGCTTAATTATTAATAATTTAATGCAGTAAAACTGAAATCGGTTGTGCATTGCACATACATGTATGTGCATGTATTGATCTGATTGATTGATAGTTGGTTGCTTACCATCCACTGGAAAATAGTTCATGCATGTTTAGGTCGAGAGCAAATTATCAATAGCTACAATAGGTTTGTCCTGTAATAGAGGCCGTCCGGGATGAAGGTCGGGAAAATATTTCACTGGAAAATGAGGGTATGTGAGTGCGTACTTGAATATCCCGCACATTAAAATGGACGTACGTTGAGTTGAATCTAACAAAAAATGTGTGCGTTCTTTGACGCGGTGATGCTTATAATTGTTTTGCTTATGTTTTTGGTAACATGTGTTACCGTAATTATACGGAATGTATTTGGGGTTTTGTTTCTCCTCCGTTTTTTTTCCCATTTAAAGTATTTGGCAACGTATGCACAAAATGAACCTGTTTGTTAAACCATTGACCAAAACCAAAACAAGGAGAGGATATTTAATCCCACCACACATTCACCATGCGTCCGTCCTTATTCCGGAACCTCGTTGGTGGTTGTTTTGTGTTTTAACTAAATGCTTTTTGTTACTTACACAATTTTTATAATTATTACCGTGATGACAACAACATTTAAATATGGCATACAAATTCAAATTCAGAAATTTAATTATGTTACTATGCAGATGATTTTACTTTCATCTTTCTTTGTGGAATGACGAAAAAAATATTCAAATATGTTTTTCAAATGTGATTTTATATATAAAAATTTTTTAAAAACGTTGAATTTATCTACGCAGAGGTTTCAATAAGTATAAACCCTTTACTAATAAATACGAACGTGAATTTCTTGTGAATTTAAAAGTTGAACGCACGATGAAGGTAATTTTGTGAAAGAACTGAATCAAACATAAAATTCTTTTAAGGTAAAAAGTTGAACGTCTAATGAAGTTTCGCTAAAGAACCGAATCGAAAAAAAAAATTCTTTTAAAGTAAAAAGTTGAACGTACGATGGAGTTTGGTAAAACAAAACCAACAGAATCAAAACTTACTAATTTTAATTTTACTAATAAATAATATAAGGAAATTAGGAGGTGTTATCATAAAAGGTAATTATCAATAAAATGTTGAAAGTAGTAATGTTTCTATAAATGTTTAATAATCAACAATGAGGGGAAAATTTTCAATTACCCCCCTTTTTGGTTGACGGAAGAAGAAGATACATTTTTGAACGGTGGTTTAAATGAGAATGTTAATATGTTTCAAAGATAAGTGTGATGTTCTGGTTAGCTTTTACCACATATCGCTATCTGTGTAATATATTCTGATTCTGACAAACAAGGAAAACCTCTTTTGTAGTTCAAAGTAAACTTTTTACAGGTCCTTTTAACTAAATTCGAGTTAAATGTAGAATGATTTCGTATTGGTGTAAAGTTGTAAACAATAGCAGTAAACTAAGTAGTTCTTTGTACAGGCTGATGTTATCATTGAAGAATTATGGCCATTATGTTTTCAAATGGATTGATTCTGTCGAATCAATATTTAACAACACTGGTCTAAGATATATTTTCATAAACCAAATTGGCTTTTGTGATACAAATTATCTTGATCGTATATTGAGTGATCAGTTTATTACCTCATGGTTTGGCGATATAGAAAATTCTATGGGACATTCAAAAAGGACTTTGGACTAGAAAAATATCTGATCAGACTATCTGAACAGAATAGAGGGTGGATAACTAAATTAAGGACATCGAACTTACGTATTCCAATCGAGACAGGCCGTTGGCAAAATATACCTAGACCAGAGAGAATATGTTCTTTATGTCATAAATTTATTGGTGATGAATTTCATGTTTTATTTGTATGTCAACATGGTTCTATTGTTAATTATAGAAACAAATACTTACCTAAATATTATACTATTAATCCTCAATATATTAAATTGGAAGGATTATTGTCCATATGTAATATGGAAGTCTACAAACGATTGTCATTTTTCATTAAGAAAATTGCTTGTTTATTCTAAAATATCTACAATAATTATTGTATTTCTATATGTTTAGATATTACTGCATGCTCATTTCGTCATTCAATTGTTTATGTATTATACTTTGACCTCATGTTACACATTAATGTGTCTGAGCGTTATCAATAAAATCTTGAAAAAAAAATCTTGAATCTCAAATCAATTTAAACCAAATCTTGATACTGATTTTGTGTCACGCTATATCCTTTCTTGTCCATTATTGTGCTAAGAAATTAAGTATTATCTTGAAAACCACAAACAAAAAACGGTCTTAAGTACGTTCACTATTCACTTTTCACTATTGAAATTTCATGATTAGTGATTTTCTCCCTTATTCACTTTTAAAGTTTATTCAAATCGAATAACTAATCAGTTTGTGTATTAATGGTTTCAATTCGATTCAAATTCTATCCGCTAAAAACGTTGAGGCCTACCTAGTATTATAATATTAAGGTATAAAGAGACAAGATATGTTTTTTTGCCCTACCTCTTTCAAATAAAATTTATTTACTTTTGACTTAAAATTTCACTTGATTATTAACAATTGCATCTAATATCTACTTCGGTCAATGATACATGATACTTTTTATGCATATCTAGAAGCTTACGGTACAATTGTCGCACTTAATTTGTTACATATTTTTTATATTGGGAAGGCGAGGGGTCCAACTTTTATTCATGAAGCATTAAAGTGAGAAATCGATGGATGTCCTCACGTAATCGAATCCGACCGCTACACGGTACACCTTGTGTCAGGGGAGGGCAAAATAATTATTATACAACATGTACAAATAGATCTGTGTTGTGGAGCGCCCGAATACAGAAAACGTCCAAAATTAAGGAGATCCATAACCTCTTTAATCGGATCTGTGCACTATATTCACTATATACGTTTTGTTCCGATGTATATCGACTTTATGAGGATATTTAGAATTTACCTGTAATTAGGGGATTCAATGGTCTGACGGTCGATCAAAACATGCTTGGTGAAGTATGTTTCTTAGTTTTGTCCGTTTTTGGTATTCAAGCGCTTCATAACCCCTTAAACCGGATCTGTGCACTATATTCACTAAATAGTTTTAGCTGCCCAATCTATAAGCTTTCTTAGGATATACCTAAAATAAGGGGATTCAAGGGTTCAAAACTCTATCGAAACGTGCATGATGGTGTATTTATTCTTAGGTTCGGCCGTTTTCGGTATTCGGGCGTTCCATAACCACTTAAACTAGATCTGCGCACTTTATTCACTACATAGATTTTGTTGCCCAGTCTACAAGCTTTCTGAGGATCTGTGAACTTTGTTTGGGTAGGGTAATACAGAGTTACTGGACTTGCTGGTGTTTGTTTATGTAGTGTGAGTGACCGTGTACTGCTTGTATGAACGTGTGCTGGAACTGCACTGAACTGGAACTTAGGATACTGGAATAAGAACAAGCTTGTATAAAAATAGATGTTTATTCTTTGCTGGTCACGAGTGCAAGTCATAATAATCATACAATGAACAATGAACATACATAATAAAAACATACATATAGAAACATGAATACAATTAAATATATCAGTAACTCTGGTATTTGAATAATGCGAATAAGAATAATTAACCCACCCAAAAGTATAGTTCACTTTAAATGAATAGGGGTAAGACTAGCTCACTTGAAATAATAAATATGAATTGAACTGGGGGAATGAAATATAAATATGAACTTGAACTGGGGGAATGAAATATAAATATGAACTTGAACTGGGGGAATGAAATATAAATAAAGGGAGATAATTTGAATAGTATATTTTACAGTTTCTATGGAAACAATGCCAAAGTAAGTTTATCTCATTTAAACCTGTTTCTGAATAAACAATTAATGTAACTCTTACTAAGCTATATAAAACCTTTAACTAAAAAGCTATGTACAATGTGCCAGATAAATATAACTGACAAACACAAATAAAACATGAATGCAAGAGCACCCCCCTTTTCTATGCACTGGGCGTTTGAATGAATAATTGACCTGAGAAAGTGTTTATAACATATGTGCATGAAGAATTGAACGTTACGCATAAGAATATGAATAATTGAACACTATAAAACACCTTGAATAGTCGAAAGAATGAAGAACACATCATTTTCTGTTTTGTCAAAATAAACGCTACTTCAATAAGGGGAATAACTCTGCAGTGATATGAACAATGACCGAAAAATAAAAGAACTTAAAGTACTAAAAGAAAACCAAAACTAACTATATACAAAATTGCTTCTAAATGCTTAAACGAACTAAAATAGTTAAATGCCTGAAAATGTCGCATCATTTAATTATCGTAAGAAATATAGATTGAATGGAATTGAATAAAGCATATCGAAATACGCACATTAAAATAAAACGTATTGAAACACGCATATAAAAAAATAACAAAACTATTTACAAAAACGAATTGAATACTTATTCTAAACTCTTAAAACTATAGAAAATACTTGAATTAAAAGAATATACTCTTGTAACTATTATTGAATATATTTTGTATAAAGAATTCCCTTTCGAGTGCGCAAACTAACTTAATTTAAATAAACTGTTAAGAGTTCAACTATATCTATAAAAATAATGTAATTTATGAACTGGAAAGTATAAACGCAAAATACATGAATATGAACAAAAATGCTACTTATTCTGTCTTAAAACTTTGTAATAAAATCTTAGCAATAAGAAATATAAAATAACTAATTTAACTTCACTCACCTGGAATAAGAACAAGCTTGTATAAAAATAGATGTTTATTCTTTGCTGGTCACGAGTGCAAGTGACCAGAAACGATTGTCCAGGTATCAAGCTTGGTTTCCAGGCGAGGTTAATTAGGGGAATTTCTTTTGATTAACAAAGGAAAAACATTAAATAATCCTGTGGGGTACCTCGAGGTTACTTAAGGTAACGCTGTGAATCATGTGACTCACATATGTCACTAAGGGACGGATTAACTAAATTATTGAGAAGGAAATTGTACTAAATTATGTAATCCTTTATTTGCTATCTTTTGTGAAAAAGTCTTTGTTAATTGACTTGTAAATTCTTTATGTAACGTAATTTTACCAAACAATGCTATGAAGATTAAAAGTTACGAAACTATATTTTGCCATGTGAAATTAGATATCTGTAAAGTTATAAAACTTAGAAATGAACTTTTATTATAAAAATCATGAAAATAAGAATCTTTATTAAAACATATAAATATATACAATAAAACATGAAAATCTGAAACAAGAAGTGAAACGTGAATTTCCGCTGTCACATATTCCCTCACCGCTGAAAAATTCTTTGTCCGCAAAGAATGAAATTTACCATCATGAATATTGAACTGAAAATGCATTCGAAAAGTAAAAAAAATTTGGATGGTTTTGTTCAATTAAGCAAAATTTGAATTTCTTGACTAAGATCAACAATAAAAACAAGATGACTAAGATTGTATCAAGTCATGCACAAGTATAAGATTATGTCCATCAATAAAAATATGAAAGTATATGAATAACGTAAATAGATAATTCTTTTCAATATCTATTTTATCAATTCTTGTCCAGGACATGTATGATAACAATGCCATCAATCCGTTTTTCAATTACGGTCTATTGTTACTTTGAAGTGTTAATCTTATGTTTGTAAAATTTGTCAACTTTATTATTATGTAATCTTAATTCTTTGGCAACCTGTAAACATTGTCTATCTTTATAATGTTTCGACTGAAATTAATTCTTCAGTCGGAGTCAGCCTTTTGAACTGACATCATCCGTTCATAAAAGTGAAAATAAAATCCATACTGAAAGTCTTCGTTTGTATTCGCTCTACCAGTCTGTGAGTTAGTTCCGCCAGTGGATTTATGTTCAACAGACAGGGGACCAGTCTTCGGTCACTGTCATTCGTTCCGGCATCTTCGCCAGTTTCAGCAACAGAACCTGTTGCACGGTTTCAAACATTCCAGTGTCAACAACGTTGTCACATTTGGTGGAGGTAATCCAGAGGCGTGTTGTCTTTTTAGTTCAACACACGGTACCGCGTACCTCAGCAGTCAAGCGACCAGAGTTATTCCCCATCTTCGTATCAAGTTCCAAACTTTCAGTGATGGATTTTAATCTAAGACCGCAGTGGAGTATGTGGAGACAGAATCATTTCACACATCAATATCCAGTTTGTGGTAAATGTGGACTTGCACATCATCGTTTCGAAATGTGTATAGCTTTCAACAAAAGATGTTTCTCGTGCGAAAAATTCGGACATTTCGCAAGACAGTGTTTCACAGCTACATCAAGTTTATTCGGTAAAATTCGATATACTAAATCAACAAGTTCGAAAGTGTCAAGTGAACAAAAGATTTCAACAAAAAAGCAACAGAGAGACAATCGCCGTTTAATACAGTACTATTCAAACAAAAACAGTCTCAGGGAATTGCCATTCAGCAGTGTGCGAAATTCAGCTTTCATGAACTTTTTCGACCAGGCAGCCCCAATGAAAATCGAACTAAAACAAGCAAACATTCAATTACGGAAAAACAGATCAATGATTTACGCAAAATCGAAACTTTTAAAAAGTGCACAAGAGAATATTAGAACTCTCACCTGCAAACTAGTGAAAAGTCAACACCAACTAGATTTGACAAAGCAGTTGAAAGAATGTTTAGACAAAATCACCAAACTAGAGAAAGAAAAGGAAGACAATGCTGCATGCACGAAAAAAATATCAGATCTAAACAATTTCTTAATTCTTAAATGTGACTATCAAACTAATGAAAACGGACATATTACTTCTCAAAACCATGAACTTCGGAACAAATTTAAAATTCTAACAGATCAATCTGCCGATATGGAAAATCAAATAAGGATTTGTAGGAATCATCATATCAATCGTCCCAACCCGGAAATGGACGTTTCAACAACCAAAGAACGTTTTATAGATAATTATCAATTTTTCAATACTTGCGAAACGCGAGGACGCGTTTCATTCGAGGAGGGAGAAATCTGTGAACGTGGAAAAAGTCGGACTTATTTATGTATTTCTTATTTCGGACATTTGGACTTGTTTCTTATATTATTTTTAGTTCCTGTTAAAATCTTTCAGACAATTTCATTCTTATTCAACAGACAATGTTCTTTGATTTGCATTCTTAAAGATATTTCATGTATATCACTTTTATAATCTAAAACTGTGAGAAAAACCATGCAAGGGATTGTGTTAATTTATGTTACACAACTATTTCATTTCATAATTATTTTAATCCGTTAATGTCGTAAATAGATAATTCTTTTCAATATCTATTTTATCAATTCTTGTCCAGGACATGTATGATAACAATGCGATTAATCCGTTTTTCAATTACGGTCTATTGTTACTTTGAAGTGTTAATCTTATGTTTGTAAAATTTGTCAACTTTATTATTATGTAATCTTAATTCTTTGGCAACCTGTAAACATTGTCTATCTTTATAATGTTTCGACTGAAATTAATTCTTCAGTCGGAGTCAGCCTTTTGAACTGACATCATCCGTTCATAAAAGTGAAAATAAAATCCATACTGAAAGTCTTCGTTTGTATTCGCTCTACCAGTCTGTGAGTTAGTTCCGCCAGTGGATTTATGTTCAACAGACAGGGGACCAGTCTTCGGTCACTGTCATTCGTTCCGGCATCTTCGCCAGTTTCAGCAACAGAACCTGTTGCACGGTTTCAAACATTCCAGTGTCAACAACGTTGTCACATAGTATTCCATGCTGAATTATTGGTTTATTCATCGCTAGTTCCAGAGTCTCAGTAGTTAGTTTCACCAGAGTTTCAGTGTCAGAGTTCTCATTGCTATTCAGAGCAATCATTCATTGTGTGATCAGGTGCATCACACAGTTTCATTAACAAGAGGCCGTTCATTCAGGCTCTTGTTACGCAACCTCACAAGTCACCCTTATTTCCCCGGTGACAGATAGGTGGACGACGACGGCGTGCTGACTTCTATGCTCAGCACACGATCCAGAGATCTCAAGCAGCGAAGCGAGTTCCCCAAACAAGTAGCGTAGACAATATTCAGTGATGGAGTACAGCTTCCGACCACAATGGAGACCATGGAACATCCAGTCAGGTTATAGTCCAGCATGTGGAAGGTGTGGCAAATTTCACAAACATTATATTTGTAACTCTTTCAATCAGAGATGTTACTCGTGCGGAAAATTCGAACATTATTCTAGTAAGTGTTTTTCTAAAGTTACAAAGGACAGCAAAAGTAAATCAGTTAGTGTGAAATCCAGAAAACAGAAAGAGCGCGATACAGCTAGGATAAACAGATATATTCAGTGTAAAAATATTATCCGTGCTTTACCATTCTCTGGTATGCGTAATTCACCGTTCATTCAATATTTGGATATTTCAAATGTGCTCAAAACAGAATTAAAAAGTGTGAAACAGAAAATTATCAAGGAAAAGAATACAAATATAGAACAGCAAAAGTGCATCGAGGCACTCAAAATTCAATTAAAGAATCAGCAAATCATCGTTTCAGAAAGAGACCAGTTCAAGCAAGAACTTGAAAACCTGCGTCAACAGAAAGAAAAAAATGCTTCGCGCATAAACGTAGAGGAATATGTGAATCAAATTCAAGAATTAAAGGACCAAGTAATCGAAAAAGACGGGACTGTTAAAATGGTGCAAGATCTTTACTATATGCGTTCGACCGAATTTACAGATGAAATCCAATCATTGAAAAATGAAAAACAAGCTTTGGAAAAAGAAAAGGCAGACCTATGTTCAAAGGTAAATTTTCAAGCGGATTCGATTTCTCAATTCACTTTTCAACTTCAGGACCTTAACCACGAACTCAATGTTGTATCCCGCCAAAACCAACAGCGTCCCAATAACAACAACAGACACTATAACAACCGCAGAGGAGGCCGATTCAGATAGTGCTAAGTCCGAGGACGGACTTAATTGGGAGGAGAGGCATATGTGACAGTGGAAAAAGCAGCTTCGTTTATTATTTTGGACTTTAATTTAAAATTCTTAATTTTGGTATTTTAGACTTTAATTCTCTGTGTTTTATAATTCATTTTATTTTATATTTTCGTTTCTATTTACATTTCATATACTACCATCCATTTTTTTTTATCGATAACGAGTAGTCTTTCGGAATAAAACCTTTTCAGCGATCTTATTATATGGTAGCGTGCTTACATGGAGTGCAAACCGGCGGCCAATTTTAAGAAGCTTATATAGAATAATCAAGCCAGCAGCCAATATTTATGATAAAATTTATATCTAAAATCCAAAATTAGTATTAAACTCAAAGTTCAAAAGATCTATAAATGCTAGCTAACGTTAAAAATCACCTCCTTTGACAGCTAAATTTGACATGTATGATTTACTTAAGCTGATATCCTGTTTATACTAATATATACTAATGATACCAGCAGCCACTTTTTTTCTAACAGAAACTTTTTTTCGGGGGCCGCTATGTATTTGATATAAGTAAAATATTATGTTTTCCGCTCTCTCTCTTTGTCTATTAAATAAGGAGCTACAGAAGCAATGTAAGAATAAAAAATAAGATAATATAATTATAAATTCCATATTATAAATACTGAATTTGTGAACGTTGAGATGAATTGTGTTATTGATATATTTGAAATTGACCTGAATAAGAAAGATAAAGTGCGCGACGGACGATATATATCTTTCCATACATTCGGTATCCTCAAATATCCCGTATATTTTCAGTTAAAACCATTTTAAATGTCTATTTCTCTACACATGACATTAAAAAATGTGCATAATTATACAAATGTACATACATTTGAATATATGTTGTTTGAACTGTTTATGCTGTGTACAAGTTCTTTCAAAGAGGATCGATCTTTCGAGGATAATTTTGTGAAAATTTATATGGAATGCAACATTACAAATTAAATAATGTAAATTTTAAGTTTTCTTTGTCAATTGTGTCCGTACCCATAACATATAGTCGACTAAGACACCAGTACTCCGTTGTTAACATAAAGGTTCATTCTTGGACCCAGGCGATCAAATGAGTAAAAGATATGACAATGGCTTTCAATCTAGCCTCCATAAGGAATTTCCGACGAGTACCTAAAGAATGTGTGATTGACATAAACAAAAACATGTTGCAACTTGGAACCCATGTAGTGCCTGACGGACCCGAATTCAAAGACTATACTAAGTGTACAATTGCCTTGGTCAATACCTGAATTGA
Organism: Mytilus trossulus; assembly: GCF_036588685.1. Lineage (NCBI taxonomy): Eukaryota > Metazoa > Mollusca > Bivalvia > Mytilida > Mytilidae > Mytilus > Mytilus trossulus. Next base: position 62,268,489 of record NC_086381.1, on the reverse strand, counting down.
GCTAGAGCTGGTCAGAACTTTGTAGTTGGATATTTCCGAGAAGTACTAAAAGAGTGTGTGGTTGACATGAAAAATACCTAAGCTGAACCTTCGAACATATGTGGTATCCATATGGGCCCTGATCTTTGGACGATACTTAATTGGAGATCCTACTAGGAAGATACTTGGGTGGACAATGGCCTCGGTCAATACCTTTAAAACGAGATAGGTTTACATGGTTTGGTTCAGAATTTTGATGTAGTGAGTTTCCCAGGAGCACCGAAAGAGCATATGGTTGCTATTAAAAACAAATACATAAAGAAGCAAAGGGTCGTAATCAGTATAGTCAGATGAAACAAGTAATGATGTGTGATTGAACGATTTTGAAAGTGTTCTGTAAATTTGTGGTAAAAGTGGACTTGGATCCAGAGACAAGTTTATCGACAAAGGGATGGTTATACTACGGGTAAAAAAAAGTATATTATATATACGTGTCATGCCCTCTGGCGTATACAATTTTATAAAGACTACAAATGAAAATAGTGTGGACTTTAAACGGTGCTTACCCAAAAATGTCAATAAAATTAGTATGGGTAGTCATGACAATTTAGAATAGGTAGGGAGGAAGGAAACATATCTATATTAGGGGTAAGGAGGGGGAGGTAGCGGAGGTATGAATTTCCGTACAATATATATTTCTTTAATAACTTCGTATTAGTATGCGACCATAAGTTTTAGAAGTCAAATCTATCCAAAAAATGTTCGTGCATAATAATCTCAAAGTCTATAGACATTAAAGCTATAAACTGTGTTCTTTTTTTGTGTGTTTTTTTGTTTGTTAGTAAACAATATTTATAAGTTACGTGCTGTTGTTATGGATAAAGAGACATGTGAAGTATACATTCATGGGACAGAAATCCGATGATACAAATGGTTTAAAGACAACACAGGGTAATATAAAATCTTAACAATATATGTCAATACACATGATACAAATCGGGAGTAAATTCAACAATCAAATATCTGCAATCATCACCAAATTTTCCATTAAATGAAGAAGAAAAAAAATATGACGCAACAGAAATACGCGTCGAGTTTAAACAAACTACTAAATTGTTGAAGTTCATTTCTCTTCTTTTTCAGTCCGAAACATGGTTCTCCTGCGTGTAAGTACAAAATACACCTAACACTTTATTATTTTTTACATTATTGAATTAAAAAAAACTTTTATTACCAATGCATTTTGTAAATCAAACCAGTTTATGTGGCATTTCCTTTGCCGCTTCTTTAATTCAATAACCACGATAATTTCATAATTATTTCAATGCGCAACATAGATTCCTGTAAGGAAGGGTAGCGAGACTTGAATCCTTTCTAATTCGGTTCTTTGTCATGTATTTGATCTCGTATTTTGTACTAAACATAAATAGTAAATTATTTGAATAGTAACATTTCATTTAGGACGGAACACTGCATATCAATCTGTGTATACTTTATACTCTTATGAATAATTTGCAATGTTTTAATGCTTTGCATTCTAGTATGTTGCTGCATGTGTACTGTGCATGATTGTGACTGCAAGTCCTGTAGGTAAGCTCATTGTGTGCATAATTGTGACTTCAAATTCAGTAGGTAAGCTTTTGTGTCTAATTATGACTTCAAGTCCAGCAGGTAAGCTCATTGTTCATAATTGTGACTTCAAATTCAAGCAGGTAAGCTTATTGTGCATGGTTGTCACTTCAAGTCCAGCAAGTAGGCTTCTTGTGCATGAATGAGAATTTAAGTCCAGCAAACAAGATTCTTGTGCATGATTGTGACATCAGGTCCAGCAAGTAAGTTTATTGCGCATCTATGTGACTCTAAGCCCAACAGGTAAGCTTTTGTGCATGATTGTGTTCTCAAGCCTAGCAAGTAAACTTCTTTTACATAATTGTGACTTTAAGTCCATCAGGTGAGCTTATTGTGCCGGATTATTACTTCAAGTCCATCAGCTTAAACTTATTGTGCCTGATTGTGACTTCATAACCAGCAGGTAAGCTTCCTGTGCATAATTGTCACTTCAACTTTAGCAGGTAAGCTCATTGTGCATTATTTTGACTTCAAGTCCAGCAGGTAACCCCATTGTGCATAATCGTGGGTAATCCCATTGTGCATAATTGTGACTTCATGCCCACCAGGTAAGCTTATTGTGCATAATTGTGACTTCAAGTCCAGCAAATAAGTTTATTTTGCATCATTGTGACTTCGAGTCCAGCAGGTAAGCTTCTTGTGCATAACTGCGACTTTAAGTTCAGCAGGTAAGCTTATTGTGCATAATTGTGACTTCAAGTTCAGTATATAAACTTCTTGTTCATGATTGTGACTTAACATGTTAAGGTCCAGCAGGTAAGTTTGTTGTGCTTGAATGTGACTTCAGGTCCAGCAGGTAAGCTTCTTGTACATGATTGTGACTTCAAGTTCAGCAGGTAAGCTTTTTGTACATGAGTGTGACTTCAGGTCCAGCAGGTACACTTTATGTGCACGATTGTTACTTCATATTCAGTATGTACGTTTATTGTGCCATTTGTGACTTCAAGTCTAGCAGGTAAGCATTTTGTGCACGACTGTGACTTCAAGTCTAGCAGGTAAGCTTTTTCTGCATTAAGTCCAGCACATAAACTTATTGTGCCTCATTTTGACTTCAAGTCCAGCAGGTAAGCTTATTGTGCATAATTGTGACTGCAAGTTCAGCACGTAAGCTTCTTGCACTTAATATTTTATGACTAAAACTGAATGCATTTACTCATAAAAAGTAAGAATGCATGTATATATTAAAACAAGGAACGAGCTGTCAAATAAACAGCAAGCTGGGTTTTCTGTAATTTGAAAGGCGCTATCAGGCTTTTTGACCTGCCCCATTCTTTGCAAATGTTCCGATCGATCAACGACCATAACTCCTGAACAGCAAAAACGAAAAACGTCAATATCAAAGTTGACCACCATTTTGTCATCAGTAACCATGGTAACGGAATATTGAAATTTAAAGAGCATTGGCTGATTGGTTCATCAGCAGTTGCAAGGTGTTTGTCTCAAGGTAATTTAGGTCAAAGTCAGAAAATATCAACTTCTGTTTTAGGATTTAAAGCTTGGGAAAGGCGAGGCTTACCGAACTCTTTTATAGTTTCGTACCGAATAGGAAAAAGATGATAATATTTTCTGAAATTGACCTAAAATTGTTTATCCTGCATCCAAAAAATAGCTAAACTAAGACTTATAGCGATGAAAATGTTAACACGAATATAAAACTTATGTATCATCCCTAAACGAACCAAAAATTGTGTAGACAAGTGACGTGAAACGAAATATTTCTTTGTTACTGTATTTGGTAGACTAAAAACAGGAAGCGCCCAAGCTGCAGTATAAAATCAAACAAGACTTTGTTTTAATTGTCCAAAAGTGTTGACCAAAACTGTTTAATCAATGATAATTCAATTTTCAATTATAATTTGCTACTAACTCCGTTAAAAAAATAAATTAAATTCAACAAATCACGTGATGATTTAAGAACATAAAAAATGTCCAAAGCTCTTATGATTTCGAAACGGCGAATTGAATTGCATGTTTAAACAGTGTGTCATTATATTACTTTATTTCAGAAAGACGGGGTACTATCACTAAGAAGGCTTGGTGGAATTTATCGTACCAGATGATGGACATTTTTGGATTGGATATATCAGCTAGCGTTCTTGACTATGGCTGTTTTTGTGGATTATATGGTGAAGGTACACCAATTGACAATATTGACAGGTTAGTAGAACAATAACACATTTTAAATAAAACCTGCGCATTCAAGATATCCAAATATGTTACACATTGTTTGTATAATGTCATATTCATCTTCAACACTGGGGGTTTAAATCTCCAGCTCTGGAATACCACGTGTTTTAAAAGTATGGTCACCGGGTCTGGAGTTTTCTTATCAAGCGGTAAAATAATGCTATGCGGGATTTCTAAGTACGCATCCACAACGAATCTGAATACGAAAAAATAAGTTATAGTTATTGTCCAATCAAGTCGGAATATATCATTTAATCTGCACGGCTCGGATGACCTTAATTAATCCGAACGACGTAGGAGTTCGGGTTAAAGGGTCATCCCGAGCCGTGCAGATCAAATTATATATACCGATTTGATTGGCTAATAACTGTTTTAACACATGACGTCATCAATTTACGTGAACATTCTTGAAATATGCGGACAATATATCGCAATCCATGGCTCCTAGGAAAGTTTCTTGTAGGGCAATGAGGTGGATATACGCTCATATGTAGTTAAAGGTTGGTACGTATTAAATGATTAACTTTTTTTATATTTGACTTTTTCCTAAATTGTTACATTATTTGGAGAATTACAATTTAATGGTAGATTGGTTTTTATACGCCCGTTAATGGACGTATTAGGGTATATCGTTCAGTGTACGTCCGTCCGTCTGTCTGTCCGTCCGTCTGTCCGTCTGTCCGCCTGTCCGTCCGTCGTCAACATGTCGGACATTAACTCAAAAATGCTTTAACCCATTTGCATAAACTTTAGTCAATTGTTTATATCTATTGACGTGAGTTCCCTTTCATTTTTTATAAATTTTAGATTACATGTTTCATTAAAAAAAAGGGGATTTTCCAGTTTTCGGACAATAACTCAAAAATGCTTTCACCAATTTGCAAGAAATTTTGGTGAATTGTTTATATCTATTGTCATGAGCTCTTTTTTGTTTTGTTTTTATGAATTTTAGATATTACTTTTCTGAGTTACGGGATTGTATTCAATAAAACGGGGTGATTTCCAGTTTTCGGACAATAACTCAAAAATGCTTTCAGCTGGTCTCATGAAACTTTGGTGAATAGTTTATATCTATTGACGTACACATGTAAGCTCCCTTTATATTTTTATAAATTTTAGATGTAACTTTTCCGAGTTATGGGGTTTCATTCATTAAAAAAGGCGGGATTTTCCAGTTTTTGGACTTTCATTCATAAAAAAAGGGGGGATATTCCAGTTTTCGGACAATAATTCAAAAGTGCTTTCAGCAGTTCTCATGAAACTTTGGTGAATTGTTTATATCTATTGCAGTAAGTTCCCTTTTTATTTTTTTAAATTCTGATATGACATTGAGAAGTTATTGAACTTTATTCCTTGAAAAGGCGACGGGCGTATCATGCGCTCATGGCGCAGCTGTTTATTTTTATCGTTTCTGTTTAATTAATTGACAATTTTTATATAAATTAATTGACATATTTTGTAGACACCTATCTTTTTTTGAAACTATACCATATGTTGCCCTCTAGTTGTCATTAGTTTGTTTTTGTCGTTTGATTGCTGTCTTATTGACGTATAACCTACATCTCCTACAGTTTTAGTTCCATTTGCTGTAATTTTAAATCGGTGTATAAAAAATCATAACTAAAAGGGTTATTGGGTATAGATTAGTTGCCTTTCTTTCCCTCAATAATATGCTTAGAGGAAAATGAACCGAGGGATGGATGTACCTTAAGTTAATTTGAAATTTTAAGTAAACAGAAAAAAATGTCTAATTTTTTAATCTTTGACTTCCTCCTCCCCCTCCATTTTTTGGATGTACTGTATTAATTTTTGAAGACAAGTTGTATCTAAACAATTGATCAGCAGCCCCCCCCCCCCCCTTCATTTTGGGTACGAAATATAACTTTGTTACCCTATGACATAGCTATTTTGATATCTGGCACACGCCCATTATATCGTAACTATATATCTTACTGCCATGGTAAGACCTTTCCAGTGCACCATACACTTTTGTTATGGGTGGCATATCTCACAGGTTGTTTAAATATCTGTACAATAATTTTTGCTAAAATTTTCACACGTAAACCATATATATTCTTAATTTAGATAACTATCACTGTTCTTTTCTACTGCAACATTGATTGCTTGTCCCAGCCAATTATAATGAATTGCTATAACCATGGGAAACCATTTAGATCCCCATCCATTTAAAATATACATTTCTATTTGCCAAGACAGTATACATATCAAGTACTCGAATGTGTTTGATGTGCGTGTTCTTCACTGGAGTGACTTACATACATGCTATATGTATACATATGAAAGTTGAGACATATAATAGTCGACTAACCCAGTTCAAACTAAGTTTATTTTTTGCTTTTTCTAAATTATGTGAACTGAAGATCTAAATATAACTTATCTGTTAAAGTACTGTGTTTTTTTTACTTACAGTTGTTGTCAAGTACATGATAATTGCTATGGTAATGTTGTAGCTGAAGGAAAATGCTGGTGGCATCCTAAAAATAATGGCTATGATTACATTATTTCTGACAACATAGTGGAATGTACAGGTATAATCAATGTGATGAATTACATGTTCTATTTTTAATGATAATTATAGAGAATTCTGAAGAAAAACTGCGTTGAATATTCAAGTCACTAACGTATAAGGTCAATGGTGTGTTTTTAATCAGATGTCAGTTTTTTTCCCTTGCGACCCATTTTGTTTACGTTAGCTGCAACGTATGTACAGACGCCTCTGACGTCATCACGCACGTGTCACATGACAACCACATGTTTTTCCACATGACCATCTATAGATAGATTCACTGCAATCCCGATTGTGACATGGAGATGACGGTCAAAATCTTGTTTACCCTTCCGTGACGTGACCGCCATTGATGTTTTACGAATACTTATGGCGGAGTACTGTATCTGGTCATTTTTTTTTTATCGTTAAACGGTTGATATTCTATAGAAAGTTTTGACCATCAAAATGGTTGCCTTCCGAACGTGTTTTATAGGCCCGCTTCGAAGTAGAAAGTTGTTATATGTCCTATTAGAATCGAAATAATTCTATCATGCCATACTCTATTCTTATTTTAACATGCGAAGGCATTAGATTTGTCAACAATTTATACATCACTACGCACGGTATAAAGATATTAACAAATATAATGCCTACCCACGTTAAAATGAGCATGTTGTGATGTTACACGACTGTTTCAGGTAAGGGTGAAGGTAAGCGCCTGTTAAAACGTTTAAACCCACTGCATTTGTATGCACCTGTCCTAATTCAGGACTGTTGTTCAGTGGTTGTCGTTTGTTGGTGTGGTTCATAAGTGTTTCTCGTTTTTTTTTATATAGATAAGACTGTTCAACTTGGTTGTCCTGTTTGAAGTGTTTTTCACTAGTGATTTTGGGGCCCTTAATAGCTTGCTGTTCGTTCGTCTCATTGACACTCATACCACATCTTCTTATTCATATATAGAGCATGGCATGATAGAATCGTTTCTTAGCTATTCATTAATTTCTTGTTTACTGAGTATTTGTGTATTACTGAGTATTTGTGTATGTTAACACATAATAAAATTGACGTCGCATTTGCTCTGAAATCAAAACAATTAAAAACCATGTATCATGTGTTGCTTGCTTGAATGATTGATTATTTACTGCCTACCGCCCAGTGACAAATATCACAAATAATCGGTACAATGTTAAATCGACATACTGGTTAATTGATTGTTGGTGTTCACCGCCACTTCCAGTAATATCAGTTTTTATTGGTGGAGGAAGTCGGAGTGCCCGGAGAAAATCACCGACCTTTGAAAACTAACAATCCTTATCTAGGCTTGTGATAAAGTAGTTGAGCTACTTAAACTACCCAGTCTTGGTGTAGGTCCACTTATGTCCATAACTGTAAAGCAATACATATTCTAAATTAGTAATGTAAGTAAATGTATCGATAAATAAAATATATTCAGTGATCTTATTACAGTTTTAAATTGATTACTTTTTAAGCATATAAATTCCACTTAAAATCGTTGAAACTTAGGAAAGCTGTTTGAAAATTTGTGAGCACTGGGCGGTTTTTTTTTCTCTAGTTTTGCTTTTTATTTTTTATTTCAGACGAGGTTGGTTCCTGTGATTGGGATGTTTGCATGTGTGACAAGCTATATATAGATTGTCTCCATGACCACATTGAGGAGTATAACGATGACAACTATAATGTAAATGTATCAGAAAGGTGCTAAGAAAGAACAAAGAAATTACATTTCTTTTTTTAATTTGTTACCACATTGTTAGCACATTTTTTTTTTTACTAAATTGTAAATCGACTACTCATTACCTTTTACCGAGCTTTGTGAAAATAACGTTAACGTCACACCATTGGTTGAATTTCAACTGTTTAGGAAGTTTATAACCAATCACGATGTTTTGGGGAATTTTTTGAAAGTATAACCACACAATGGATATTTTTTTAAATCTTTTTAACTTGTATGGTTTATCTCCTAATCAATATCACCAGACGATTATCAACACTATAATTAGTTATCAAATGGTGTTTAGATCCTAAACACAATCCTAAACACATCTTTTTTAAATACACTTTTTTATTGATGTTTAAGCATGTCTCATTTCTCAACATATTTAGGTTGCATTAGTGTTTATGATTGTTTTAAGGTTCGTATTTAGATTAGGAAGTATTGTTTTAGTCATGAACATTTTAATTCTAAAACACTTAACCATGTTAACAGTGTTTAAAATCAAGATATGTTTACGTTTTATGTGTTTAGATATTAAATGTAATCCTACATACATGTATGTTAAGAACTAAACATGTAATACAAGTTTCACAGTTTATTTTCAAAGAACGATTTTTACAGTTTGTATGTATATACATGTATATAATTTCTATCTAGACGTTTTATATATTATATAATTTTTATATATTTGTTCTTTAACATTGACGTTGAGGACACTTTTGAAGCAAGCCTGTATTTTTCATTATTTTTTTAATTCTTGTATCGGAGAATAACTTTTGTTGAAATCAATAAATGTGCATCTCAATTTGTTTGTTTTGCTCATGAGGGTATTAAAATCCACCCTGGTTTTATCATAACAGTTAGTTTGAATCGGCGAAAGAAGCCGAAGTATTCGAAGAGAAAAACGGTCATCGGCTGAAAACTGACAATTGTCAATAAGGATCAAATTGAACTTTTATCATAATGTCGAAATAAGAAGAATGATTTCTGATTTAAAGTTGTCGTAAACACATTAAAAATGTATCCAAATCAACTTGTTGGATGTGCCAAAGGGAAAATGGAGGCGTTGAAAATTGTGAAATGGTGGATTCCTTTTACATTTTTTTTTTTTTTTTTTAAATATGGCATATGACTTTGTTCTCCCTCATCCTTTGTTTGTTGATAATGACTGTTTTTTTCTTTTCTAAATTTTTTTAAAACATGATCCTTATACGCTGACTAAAGAAATAGAGGGAGCGTATCCACATTTCGAAATATGATGAATGATTTAAGATTTAAAACTGTCGTTAAACATTAAAAATGTGTTCAAAACAAACCTTTTAGATGTGCATGTGGAAAAAAGGGGCAGGCTTAAAAAATTGTAAAATGTTGGTTTCTGTTGAAAAATTAAGATGTGTTTGGTTTAAATATGATATCTGTTCTCCCTCTTTCTTTGTCAATTGAAAGTCTTCTATTTTGTTTTCTCTTTTTCTGACTTTTTGTTTTGTATTGGATACTCAAACGCTTGAGTCACAGTAGTTAACTAGTAGTTCTTGCATATGTTCTTTACTTTGGATTTTTTTTTTATCCTAGGCTTTACAACGTTTAAACATATTAAAAAATCGGCAATCTTCTCGCTTGTGTCTGTTTAGCTGTGCTTGATGTATATATACGCACCCACGTCCGTTTAGAATGAGAACACTAAATCTACGGCTCTCAATTTTGTTCTGCTGCTTCTCCTCTTTATAAAAATAAGGTAATGATGCATGATTGCCAATCAGACAACCTTCCACTAAAGTTCAAATGAAGTAGATATAAGCAATGACAGACAACCCGTACGTACGGTACGGCCTTCAACAATGAGAAAAAAAATACCGTATAGTCGGCTATAAAAGTATGAAACAATTCAATAGAGAAAACTAACGGCCTTATTTATAACAAAACAATTTACGAAAAACAAATAGGACAAACATGAAAGAACGATAACCACTGAACTACAGGCTCCTGACTTGGAACAGGCACATGAAGAATGTGGCGGGGTTAACATGTTTATGAGTGGTAAACCCTCCCCTAACCTGTGACAGTGGTGTAACAGCACAACATACTCAAAAACTATAAAAATCAGTTGAAAAAAGCTTAACTCATCAGATCGATACGAGGCAGAAAAAACACCAAACATAAATACAGACCGGACTTGGCAGGGTATTTATCCATCCATCATCCTTAACAACAAAAAGGACAATACGTACATATCTGAGAGTACTCGCAGTTTCTGACAGCTAATTCAAAGCCAATAAAAACTTGTAATAAAAATCATGTATCTAAGACTAAAATATCAATGATCAGTACACATCAAACGTCCAATGGTTTTAGTGTAAAGACGTCATTAACAGTCAGAGAAATACATGACCTTGTGCAATGCCAAATAAAGGTATCAACAGATTGTAGAACCGTTAAAGTGCATAACTGATAACAAAACTATTTGGTATGATTTTAATTTACTGATAACGAATTCAATATTTATTCCAATAAAAACAATATTCAAAGATTTTAAAATTACAGTGCTGAAATTATAACCTTTTATAAAAAGTTTATTTAAAGCATAGAATATAGATTTCCGTGCTCGATTAACAACATCACCGTAAAATTTAGGATGTGCTATTCCGTCTAAAATAAGTTTTTACAGGTTCAGCCAAATTTGCAAACTACATCTTTGTATCTATGGGATTAGTAAATTTAGTAAAGGTTCAAACTTCAAAGTAATCTGTGGTAACGAAATCCTTGACTTAATAATTAACAAGTACAAAAATGTAATACATAAATTGCGCTTTTTGAAATCCAATACGTAACTAAAGACACGGGCATAACGAACGAGTTGGGATATATAAACACCGTACGATGGTGCGAGAAGAACATCAACGTAAAAAACAAAAAAAAGGGAAAGAAAAATCAACCCTTTTGTCGTAACTTTTTGTGTAGAGTTCCTGGTGTCAAACTGAAATGTCTAAAATTTGAGAAAGGACACTTATTGCTGTTAATATTTGATTTATTTAAGGTAAGTTCCTGTGGCAGGATATTTAGAGAATTCTTAATTATTTAACGAAAAAAATATCATCAAGATAACGATTAGTGTTGTTGAAATTATCAATTAAATGGAATTTAAACGGGTCTTTACTGATTTTGGCAATACACTGTAATTCATAACAGTACAAGAACAAGTCTGCTATAAAGGTGCACAATTGGTGCCAATAGGAATACATGTACATACAATCTGTCGATAAACTTTATTGCCGAAACGTACAAACATGTTGTCAAGGAGGAAATTTATGGCTTTAATCATCTCATCACACCTCCAGTAAGTATATCTATAAATAAGAAGATGTGGTATAGTCACAATGTATAATAAGTGAACAATTATAAGTCAAGGTACGGCCTTAAACATAGAGCATTGGCTCACAACGAACAGCAAGCTATAAACATGATAAAGGACCCCAAAATAACTAGTGTAAAACAATTCAGACAGGAAAACCAACAGTTTTAAAAAACGAGAAACGAGAAACACTTATGAAGCACACCAACAAACGACAACCACTGAACAACAGACTCCTGACTTAGGACAGGTGCATAAAAATGCAGCGGGTTTAAACATTTTAACAGGCACCAACCTTTTATTTTTACCCTAACCTGAGACAGTAGTGTAACATTAGAACATAAAAATATACTCTATAAAATACCAATTGAAATAGCTTATAAACTCGATCAAAAAGACATCTAAAAAAAAAACCAAGTAAACATACGCTGAACGAATAACTGTGTTCTATGACACAATATAAATACAATATTCATAAAAAAAAAACCAGGAACAGTGTCAAACAGACAACTATTAACTGGGGCACAATGGCGATAAATAAAACAACGTACACAGGTAAATTTGAATATAATAATTTTGTTGTTAAGGGTACGAAACTAAGCATTTTTTTTTTACATATTATGTCCAAACTATCTATGAAGTTTCATGAAATTTTGTTGTGTGGTTTCAAAGGAGTTGCGATGACAAGAACAGGACTGACAAACGGACTGACGAATTTGCAGACTGACGGACTGACGGGTCAAAAACATTATATCCTATGGAACTTTGTTTTGTGGGGTATAATAAGAAGATGGAATAATAAGATATGGTATGATTGCCAATAAGACAATTCTTCACAAGACACCAAATGAAACAGAAATTAACAGCTACAGTTCATTAGAAATTATCTCTTTTGTGGAAAAAAAAGCGTAATTGCCATTTATTTTATTTTCCTGTCCTTTTTGTTTTCAAACTTGACGAAGTTTCTACATGAAAATTAAAAAATGATCCTGTATGTTATTGAAAAAAAAATGTGTTTGTCCCACGGAGATGAATGGTCGGTACCTAAAGAAATTCGTTCTATTGCTTTATAGAACTTTGAGAGTTCTAAAGATGTCACGATTACTCGGACTAAAGCTGCGTAACAATAGGCAAAAACTGGAGTTTCAAACTGATTGATTGTTGATTGCTTAACGTACAGTGGCAAATATTTCATGCATGTTCAGGACGAGAAAAACATTCACAATAAATACAACAGGTAGTTCCAGTAAAAGAGGACGTCCGAGATGAAGATCGGGGTAATTTGGACTTACATCGGAAAAATGAGAGTATATTGGATAGGGACAAAAGTTTTGCCTTGCAACAGGCCACCTACGGACCCTTTAAGAGTTTTTGCAAAGTTTATTAACGGGCAGAGATCTTGACCCTCCGTACTTGAGGCATCGGATTTAATGTTCACATAAATGGTCGGACGTGGCTGAATACTTGTACATCCCGCACGCCGGGTCAAATTGAAGCCCCACTTTGGCAAAGATATTACGGCCGGTTCGAAGAAGATCCAATTGACCATATTTCTAATCCACAGTCACAGATGGGGTGGTTTGGAAATGAATTGTCAGGACTGGTACTAACTCTAAAAATAACCTTGTCCAAGATATTATGAAAATTAATATTTTGTACTTTGCAAGAAATAGTTGTGTACAAAAAGTGAAATTAATTGTCGCGCAAAATAAATAAGCCGTACTACCAACAGTTGTGTAAAACAAAGAAAAAAACTCCCACTAAAAATCATATGGTAAAATTTAATTTAATTCTATATGCTGTTTTTAACGGATCAATTTTTTGAGTTTTTGTCATATAAATAGGTAAATTACGGAAGCCGATAAGGGCCATTCAAAAAAAATAATTTATGTCGTAATTACGACATAGCATGTCGTAATTTCGACATAACATGTCGTTATAACGACATCGGTATGTCGTAATTTCGACATAACATGTCGTTATAACGACATCGCTTTGTCGTAATTTCGACATAACATGTCGTTATAACGACATCACTATGTCGTAATAACGACATCACTATGTCGTAATAACGACATATCTATACTAAAAGAATATGTATTATGATTGACAAGAGACTAACAAATGACACAGAAATTAACAACTATAGGTCATCATAATGCCCCCAATAATTAGAAAAGGCCCCATACATATAAAAGAGGGAAAAAAGATACCATACGGAGAGTCCCCGAAATGCTGTGTGGCAGACAGTGTTATTATTTAATTATTAGCTCCCTTGGTAAAACTCCAAATTTCATATTTAATGTATTTTATTGTTAAATAATTTACAAGAAGCTTATAAAGTATATATTTGGTAATTGCATAGCTTTTGCTATTTGAATTCATTGGTTAAAGATTTCTATTTATATTGTAAAGTTAAATATTTGCATCGTCGCAAAATCCTAGGTTACCTTCTTTGAATACCTTCAGTGAGAAACTTATATATTTTTGAGATTCCATTTCCAATAATTATAAATATGAATTAAATTAAGGCTTTGTGATAATATTGTGTAATATGTAATATATGTTGTATATATATGATGAAGAATTGAATAAAAATAAAAATAAGTTACTGGACTTAAATATCGTTAATTAAGGTGGTACCTAACACTACAGGGAGATAACTCTTTAAAATCAGCTAAACGTTTTAATGACGTTGTGTTGTAAAGGGAATATTAAGCTTCTCAATGATCAAAATTGGTGTTTGTCAAACTGCTATATAACCAGTGTAATTTTTCTGACAAAACGGTTGGTTCAAAATTTTTGAAATTTTCATATTTTTGTTAAAGGGTCAAAGTAAGTACTTTGATAAAATTTTATGAAAATTAAACGAGCCAAATTAATTTTAGTGCAAGTGTTGGGTACCACCTTAAAGGACTGTACAGACAGACAAGGGTGTATCAGATTTTTATTAGTTGGAAGATTATTTTTTGGATTGGTATGGGGACTGATTTTGCAAGCCAAGCATCCCATCTCCCTTTACATAAGCGCAAACTACATGGCATCTTGTATTAAGGGTTAATTGAAGTATTGATAGCTCTATTTCTACTTTCAAACGTTGGGCACGATTTTCCGTTACACTTAAAATGCGGTGTCAAAGAGGGATTTGGACTTCGATTAATTTTTGCAAGTTTATTCGGTTTTTTATAGTGTTGGTTGATTCTGGTTCTGTTCGTTTTGTGATGTCATTTTATCAAAAATTACCTCGAGTTGTGGAAATCGATTTAATAATGTTTACCCTTTAAGTTATTTCAACTAAAAATGCAGTACAGTCGCAAGTAATGTAGGAAGGAAAGACAGGACGGAAGTACATGTATACGATTTTCTATAAAAAAATATTATCATAGGGTAGGATGTTTAACTCTCAATGTGCATCCACTGTGATATCATCCGTCATTGTAAACTTTCTATATCTTAATTCAACCCCAATACAAATATATCTGACACTCTGCAAGGAAATCGAACATGTTTACCCTTGGTTAAATTTGAATAGAATTGTATTTTCCCTGGCATATATATTTTCGAAATACACCCCTTCAATTACTTGAACCTAAGTTTGAGAATTATTTCCCCAAGTCATCTTCAAATATATACATTTTAAAATATAGTAATCTACTCCTGGATCGTCCGCGAAAAGGCAAATATAATCCCGGGTTTTTATTAATTCGATGAAACGGTTTTCGTCGCTGTTTGTGATTCGTCTTTCAATTACCTCCATTTCATGCACAAGTTTATATTGACGAAAAGTTCCGGCTTCGCTAGTACAGGAATTCATTTTTATCACGACAGTTATAACATGAATAGCAGGACAAATCGAGAAGTAAAATATTCCGTGAACTGGTAATAAGTATTGTTTTGCGGACGACATTGCGAAGATTCTGTTTTAAATCCTAGGGGTTGTAGGAACATCGTGCCCAACGTTTGAAAGTTGAAATAGAGCAAACTATACTACAATTTACTCTTGTTACATAATGCCATATAGTATGCGCTATATATCAGGAGATAGAAAGAATTGCTTGCCTTGGTAGGACAAATGAAACGTGGTTTAATTCACAGCTTTTTGACCATTGGCATCAGTCACATAGATATGAGATCTATAAAATATATAAATTTCTTACTCTACGTATCCAAAGAAGGTAGCCTAGGATTTGCGACAATGCAAATATCAAACTTTACAATATAAATAGAAATCTTTAACCAATAAATTCAAATAGCAAAAACTATGCAATTAACATATATATACTTCATAAGCTTCATGTAAATTATTTAACAATAAAATACATTAAATATGAAATTTGGAGTTTTACCAAGGGAGCTAATAATTAAATAATAACACTGTCTGCCACACAGCATTGAGGGGACTCTCCCTCTGGTATCTTTCCTCCCTCTTTTATAGCTGACAATTCGGGGGCTTTTCTAATTATTGGGGGTATTATGATGACCTATAGTTGTTAATTTCTGTGTCATTTAGTCTCTTGCAAATCATAATACATATTCTTATATATATATATAGCGATGTCGTTAATACGACATAGCTATGTCGTTAACGACATAGTTATGTCGTTATTACGACATGATATGTCGAAATTACGACATAGCGATGTCGTTGTAACGACATGTTATGTCGAAATTACGACATAGCGATGTCGTTATAACGACATGTTATGTCGAAATTACGACATGCTATGTCGTAAATACGACATAAATTTTTTTTTTTGAATGGCCCTTATCGGCTTCCGTAGTAAATAACTTAATTCAAATTATTACTATTATAATTTTTATTCAATATATGTAACTAACTTCCATATATATTCACAATAAAATCCACGTTCCAAAATCTAGTTTTATGAACACGAAACCCACACAAGGCCTAAATTGACTATCGACTGTGACTGCGTGTATTGAAAACCTGTTTTAAACTACATGTAAACATTGATTTTTATCAATGGGGACGTAGTAGAAGTTAGTTTAAGTGTAGAGTACACTTACATCACACCGAGTTAAGCTCAATGTGAACACGGCCTAAAAGACACACTATAAAATAGGTAAATTCACACCACATTCTATTATGAAAGCTGCCTTATCTAAGTTATCTCCCCTTATGTGTCAAAGTTTTCCAAAAAATGAATCAAACAAGAACATTTGTTTTGTAAAATACAGCCGTAAAGTATGACGAAACTCATAATTTTCTATTTTAACATGATATGTATTACACATGAATTACATACTACTCTCGAAATTTGCACATTTCTCAAAAGATATATACCAATTGTTATCTGTTACCTCAAAATCCAAGATCAAGGAAGACAGTCCGATTAATATCCTAAATTATCTGGAATGTTCTATCATTGTCTGAACGCAGTCGTATAAGTTCGTAAAAGATTCCTACGGATCGGGAATGGTCCGGAGAGGTCGACAAAGCACCCAGACAGTTAGATGATCCCGAGTGTCCAAATTTCCACGACCAAGCGTGATCAAGAATGTTTACGACTTCTACCCGACTGCATACGAACTTAACTCGACCATTCACGACTCCTTGATTACTCCATCACGACACCAACCCGACCACTTATTGAATACATATTCGATAATTCCGACCAATTCATGATCTCTACACGATCTTTACTCGGCTAACTAGACCAACTCAACTTTACTCGATCTCAGCTTGATCTCGGCCAAACCAGATCCACTTGATCGTATAGGGTTATAGGGATAGTCGGGCATTGGTCGGGTATGTACAGCTTCAGTATAAAAACGTCTTCTTTTTCTTATCACCCGCTGCAGCGGAGGAGGCTAAACAGTGATACCCTTGTCCGTCCGCAAGTACGTATGCGTACGTCCCAACGATTAGTTTCCGTTCTCTTATTTTATTTTGCCTCAATAAAATTTTTAATACCATAAAACACAGATCAAGTGCGAATTTGGGTAGTGTCATTTTACCGTTCTTGACTCTTTATAACGTTATTTGCAAGCTGGGGCATTATCTGTGTCCAATGAACACATTCCCCGTTTATTTGGTTAGATTCAGTAGTTCACAGAAGGTCTGAGTAAGATTATACATTTAAAATATCTAAATGGAAATAAAGCATTTGGATTGTATGACAAGGTGGTTAGAGCTCAAATAGACAGGTGCTTGGAGAGAGCGTAGAATAACAAACAGGGGTAGACAGCAAATGGTGCCGATAAATATAGGTGATGTATTGGCTGACACGGCGACCACTGTGTAATGGTAATAACAAAAAATACTAAACTCCGAGGAAAATTCAAAACGGGAAAGTCCTTAATTAAATGGCAAAATCAAAAGTATGAGAGACTTACAGGAGCTGAACAAAGAGGACCACAATGGTTACAAAACTTCCAGAAAGTAAAGTAGGACGCTGATTGTTATGGGAGTTTTACTGCTCTTTTCTTCAAAATGAGATTTGTCGCTGGATTAGTAATGATGTAAGATAGCAATATACATAAAGTTTACCATCCCCTTTTCCTTCCTTTCTTACAAATTAAGCCTACTGTTTGTGTCATATATGTACATATGTATGTAATCAGTATTTTTCATTGGTCTGATACCCAGTAGTTCAATGGTTCAAGATATTTCTTTTTGGTGTATCGATGGCAACAACCTGCTTGTTCTTACTAATAATATTGCAAAAAGGGATTAAGATGTCACATATTTTCCCCAAATTTGGCCCAAAACAGAATTTCAATCCCTGGAGGATACCTTTTCTGAAGTTGTTTACATATACCTATCACGAATTCATATAAAAATCATTTGTCTTTCTTCTCATTTTTTTTATATAATTGTGTCAAAAAGCGTATGAAAAAAAAAGTGTTTGTTAACATTCGACCGTACGGTGACATAAAGTTCAAATCTTTTCACATACACTTTTTGAATCGACTGAAAAAAAAAACTTAAGTAACTACAAAACTATAATGGAATATTATGTTCCATGTAAGCAGCAGCAGCAAGTAAAAAAAATATAACATGTATAAATAAATTAAGAATTCAGGCAAAATGTCATTCATCACGCTTAAGTCCTGGTGCAAGATCTGTTTCATTAAGAGGCTTAATAATAATACGAGCTGTTGGTTTGCAGTTTGTTCCCATGATTCCGGTTATTTCAAATTTTTCGTCTTTGAAAGATAATTGTCATGATTGTGTCATAATAGTAATCTTTCCTCTTGAAATGCAAACCGCTTCCACTTTCATGATAATACATTTGGTCGAACCCGTCTTTGTGCGCTTGATTACCGGATTCAGTTACATTTAATCCCACAGCAAGGCAGTTGCTATGAAACCAATGGGAATAGAGTACACTCCACATAACAACTGCCCGTTTCCTATGTCCGTCTCCTATCAACCAAGAGGCAACTCCTGCGCTTCCATAGAGGGACCATAGAGTCTTGTGTGTAATCTGAAAACCATATATATACCCATTTAACTGTTTGCATATACAACTTAACGTTATTTATTCAAAACCGGTTGATTTTTAAATCAAACAACTTTTCATCGGGTTGAATACATTAATTTGTGTTCAAGTGAAAAAGGATATCACGCAAAGAAACGAATAGAAATTAAGGAAGAAATGTTTATTCATAGGAAACAAGTATTCAAAAAGTGAAAGTAAGACAGTGTGTTCTCTATCATTTACTTACATACTGTTCCTTCTCTCCAGGTCTTATGGAAACTGCATTCGGCAATCCTCGGTAGAATCCGCTACTCTCCTTCTATCCTAGATCAGGGTACGGAATCGGCCGAGTTGAGACATTGAGTTGATGGAAACTGCAGAGGAATCAAGCGTCCAGAGTATTGTGTAACTCTTGCGTCAGTTAGGGGGTATTTTGTCCAGTTTTCTACTATGACTGTACATTCAATACTGTATCCTCCTCCCGACTTTGTCATCGATAAACCAGAGGAAATAAGTAGACTCCCAAGTATTCCAACTCCGTTAATAGATTTACAGGATCCTAAAAATAAATATCATTTTACAATATTTATTTAGGATTAAGCATGTTAAGCATGTTAAGAGAGCTTTCATCTGATTTTTAGTGGGAGGGGGGGGGGGGGGGGGGTCTAGGGTGAAATTAGAAAATAAGCAGCATGATCAACTTTGCAGGACAATTTTTTTTATCCTAGTCCAACACGCTCCCATATAATTCAAACGGTAACTCCCTAAACAAAACAAGCACGTCATTTGTTAAATCGAAGGAAATATAGAAAAGGACGGTTTTGGGGAGGTTGAAAGAGGTAGAGGTTGAAATTGTTTACTGTAGGAACTGTACTTTCTTACTGTATCAACACCTATCATGTTTTTATAATTATAACAATTTATCTGAATAATGCAAATTTTATATTACTTAACCAATTAATCCATTACTGTTAGCCATTAACCCTTCACATGTTGGCTTTCCCATTTGAATGGGTTTACACTAGTTATTTTGGGACCCTTTATAGCTTGTTGTTCGGTGTGAGCCAAGGCTCCGTGTTGAAGGCCGTACATTGACCTATAATGGTTTACTTTTATAAATTGTTATTTGGATGGAGAGTTGTCTCATTGGCACTCACACCCCATCTTCCTATATCTATTGGTAGCCATGCAAAACTGTTAATTTAATATGTAACTATAAATTTTATGTGAAATCAAGTATGAATTTTTTTAATTCAACATAATTTGACTTAAAGACATAAAAAAGATCATAAGAAGTTAAACAATAGAAGAAAAATAACAACGATTGGTTTTAAAAAGTAAAAAAAATCTCTTACCTAAAAGGACAATCAAAAGTAACAAGAAGCCATGGTTTTGATCCAGTGTTATTCAAGATCATACATTTTTTTTTAATTAATTGTAGCCGCTTATATATCAGTAATACTCATCTGTTTATTCAATCTTTCCATTGGTTTTCCTCTATAAAAAGATTTCAATGGGCGACCAAAAAAAAAATAACGTCATGAGTGGGGTTTAGTTTTAATCAGCTGAAGTACGTCCATTATTCATAGTTCATTATTCATTATTCAATAATGAATAATGAAATAGTTCACTATTAACTATTCAATATTTAAAAATGAATAATGAATAATGACATAGGTTATGTTTTATTATTCAATTTGAAGCGGTGAATAGTGAAATAAATATAAAAAAATTGGCTGTGACACTTTAGCTATATCCTGATTCGCAATCACCATTAGAGTGTTTACGGAGGATCTAAATGCCACAATATGCGTAAAAATTAGGAAATACATGTAGCTAATTTTGAATAATGAAATGGATATTTTGAATAATGGAATAGACTGATATGACTCTTCAGCCCCTAATTACAGATGTATATTATACCTTGATCGAAAACTAATTAATAGAGGAGCAAAATGTATATAGTCAATATGTTACGCAACGCATATGAGGGGAGTAACGAAGGACTTAAATATCGAAATACGCGTGAACATTGAAAAATAGCCCATTTTAAATAAAGAAATTGAAATTTTGAACTATAAAATGGACTGGCAGGACCCTTCAGCCCCTAATTACAGATATCTAGCATACCTCAATCGAAAGCTTTTCAAGAGAGGAACAAAATGTTTAGAGTCAATATGTTCTGCAACGCATATTACAGGAGTAACGAAATACTTAAATATCGAATTGAGAAATAGCCAATTTTGAATAATGAAATGGACATTTTGAATAATGGAATGGACTGGCAGGACCATTCAGCCCCTAATTACAGATATATATTATACTTCGATCGAAAGCTTATTAATAGAGGAACAAAATGTATATAGTCAATATGTTCCGCAACGCATATTAGAGGAGTAACAAAGGACTTAAATATCAAAATAGGCGTGAACATTGAGAAATAGTCAATTTTGAATAATGAAATGGAAATTTTGAATAATGGAATGGACTGGCAGGACCCTTCAGTCCCTAATTACAGATATATATTATACCTTGATCGAAAGCTTATTAATAGAGGAACAAAATGTATATAGTCAATATGTTCCGCAACGCATATTAGAGGAGTAACGAAGGACTTAAATATCGAAATACGCGTGAACATTGAGAATAGCCAATTTTGAATAATGGAATGGACTGGCAGGACCCTTCAGCCCCTAATTACAGATATATATTATACCTCGATCTAAAGCTTATTAATAGAGGAACAAAATGTAAATAGTCAATTTGTTCCGCAACGCATATTAGAAGAGTAACAAAGGACTTAAATATCAAAATACGCGTGAACATTGAAAAATAGCCCATTTTAAATAAAAAAATGACTGTGACACTTTAGCTATATCCTGATTCGCAATCACCATTAGAGTGTTTACGGAGGATCTAAATGCCACAATATGCGTAAAAATTAGGAAATACATGTAGCCAATTTTGAATAATGAAATGGACATTTTGAAAAATGGAATGGACTGGCAGGACCATTCAGCCCCTAATTACAGATATATATTATACTTCGATCGAAAGCTTATTAATAGAGGAACAAAATGTATATAGTCAATATGTTCCGCAACGCATATTAGAGGAGTAACAAAGGACTTAAATATCAAAATAGGCGTGAACATTGAGAAATAGTCAATTTTGAATAATGAAATGGAAATTTTGAATAATGGAATGGACTGGCAGGACCCTTCAGCCCCTAATTACAGATATATATTATACCTCGATCGAAAGCTTATTAATAGAGGAACAAAATGTATATAGTCAATATGTTACGCAACGCATATTAGAGGAGTAACGAAGGACTTAAATATCGAAATACGCGTGAACATTGAAAAATAGCCCATTTTAAATAAAGAAATTGAAATTTTGAAAAATTGAAAAATGCTAAATATGGGGGTACAGCAGTCAACATTGTAATATTATCTTAATCACCAGAAAAAAACAAACAAATATGTAAAACAAAAATTTACCATGGCACAATAACACAAAGACGGGATGTATAAGTACAGAGCCACGTCATATGTAACAAAGAAACACAAAAAGGCATATGCATTGAAATAATCAAGTTTCATTTTTCATTTAGAATGTTTTATACATTTTCAACAATTTGATTGGTAAGCCATATACGCAAAAAGAAACGTATAAATGTATATTTGATTAAATGATTTAAATAATTTATCTTCGAGGCAGAAATATTGAAAATGACACATTTTTTATTTCGTGCAATAAAAGAAAAAAATATATAATCAATCTATCAATAACAATGACAAGGACTGATAAGACTTTAGTCTGTCAGCTGGCAATCATGACATATTTTAATTTCTCCTTTGAAATTTGAAATTTTTTAGAAGCGAAAAACCCTGTCCAAGCAAATAAATTACAATCAAATATCAAGTATAGTATAGTGATCATCTTTACTTATTGTAAGTAACGTTTTTTTTAATGGTCGAATTATAAATAAAGTGCAAATTACATTAAGGATGTTCGCTACTCTCTTTAAAAAAAAACAAGCTTTTTAAAAAGACTGTATGTAAATAAAGGAACTAAAAAAGCAAAAAGAAAAATTAGGGTCCATGTGCTTATTTTCGAGATATTAGCCGTTAAATATTTGGCGGGAAATGATTCTCTCTAAATTTCTTATACATTTAACATTGGCACCTTTTTTCTTTCAAAAACGAGGAAAATATAACAAGGATTTTATAAGATTTTCAAAGATGACATTTTAAAGTATATGTAATCAAATTATGGAAAGAAGAGTAGGGGTTAGTGGGCAAAGTGTTTAATGGCACTACATGTATAAAACCAGAGAATTCCAAATATTTGGCAAACATTCAAAAACAAGGGGAGCGAACATCCTTAATAACTTATCCTAAAAATGAATTTTAGCTACTGTGTTTATTGGATGCAGACTTTATAACGGAAAATATCAGTGGACCACTTCTGGCAAAGAGTTGCAATTAACTGACACGCTATGGACCCCTGGTGAGCCAATAGGACATGACTGCATTCAGATATGGAAAGAGAATAAATTTGATGATGGTTGGTGTCATCCTCTAACTAATTTTCTCTGTGAAAAGTAAGCATGTTTACAATTTTATCTTCATGTTACAAATTATAAATAAAAAATTAAGAACAATTTTATTCGATTTTGACTTGACCCAAAACATGCCAAATGAGAGTAATCTGAAAACAGATAAGTCAGAACGTGTACATAGCCTATTGATAAAGGCAATAATTTTGAAAACCATAACCTATTGTCGCTTTAAACGCTTCCGTACTACTTATTCAACAATTGATTGTCTGTAACTTTTTCGCGCAAGCTCAGATTTAGGGAAATGATCGGTGTTTATTATTCAAAGATTTTTGTCAGTTGTACTTGAATTACTAATCTTGCAGATTTGCAGGCATCAATCGACCGTTAAAAATCATCAAAAATACAAATTTTCAATTTACAAGAAAGATTATTTTTGCACCTACTATTTCATATCACCAGAGGTTTCTGTAATCTAATGGTTATATTGAAAAAAACTGTTTTATTCTCTAAAATATAATTTATTCAGGTTAATATTTTCTTGTGTCGTAAAATTTATGAAATGTCATGCGCAATGAACTAAGCCGATTTGATTTAAGGAATCATATAGTATGTGAATTAACTATATAACACAAAAAAAAATTAGTTGTCACATATTATAATTTTATGGATTATTAAATTTTTATTAGCATATGATTTTAAAAACATACAAGTGAGATGTTTAGCGCTATAAAATCAGGTTCAATCCACCATTTTCTACAATTGAAAATGCCTGTACCAAGTCTGGAATATGACAGTTGTTGTCCATTCGTTTGATGGATTTTATCATTTGATTAGGAACTTTCCGTTTTGAATTTTCAGTTCAGTATTTTTGTGATTTTACTTTTTACAAAGATTATTGAAATGTGTTATTAATAATGAAATATGTGAAACATGTGATGTGATATGAAGACATACGATATCAATATATCAAAATTTGAGGCAGATTTTCCGAGGACAAATATATTATTTTGAATAAAAGGGTCAATTTTGAAAAACAAACTCGATTCAAAATAGATTAAATTGTTGTTCAACGTTATTATCATTATCATGACATTTAATCTGACAACATTGAACTATGATAAGGTTTTGGATGTAACGCGTTTGATTGGCTGACAGTGTTCGTCTTTATCAGCTTATGGGCATTATTTTGTCTATGACCATGACGTCATCAACGTTTTTTAATGATTTACCCCGGCTTGAGATGGAATTTGGAACTAAATTATAATTAACTGTAATATTTTTTTCTGTCTGTTCGAAATACTGTGGATTCATTTATTTTCGTGAGTATCAATTTTCGTTGATTGCTGAAAGCTTGCATATTCGTGGATATTTGATTTCGTGGTTTTCCCCATCTCTGCGTACAATAACTATTGAAACTGTGTTGTTCGTTTAACATTTGAATTCGTGGTTCAACTTTACCCACAAAATCCACAAAAATTGGTATCCAACGAATAATAATGAATCCACAGTATTATGAAAAATGTGGTGCACACTTTAAAATAACCCGCTACGCGAGTTATTCAGTGGCATCATATTTTTCATGTCATTTCTTCAAATACATAATCAAAATTAAAGCCGTTCCTTAAATATTCAAAATGTTAATCCAGCATTCTATAAATACAATTGAAATCGTACATATGACAAACCAAACCAAATACTGTGTGAAATATAACATATTTAAGTGAAAACATGCGATATTGTTTTTTTTTACAGGCTACTATATTTGTATGAAGATCGAAATCTAAAGATTGAATACTGATTTAGTGTAATACAGTAACTGTTCATTCGTTACTTAGAATTTGAATAGCTGGTTAATTGAAGACTGATTCTTTCATATATTTTTATATGTGTGTCTTATTCGTTTTGGAAAAGGATTATTTTTACATTCATGTGGATACCTTTCTATTTTTATATGATTATAATATCTCTATATCTACTGATGTTATCCGTTTACGTATGACATATTTCTAAATAAAAAACTTGTTTCAATTCAAAAGTAAAATCACAAAAATACTGAACTTAGAGGAAAATCAATTCGGAAAGTCCATAATCACATGGCAAAATCAAATAACAAAACATATCAAAAACGAATGGACAAGTATTTTTGTGTTAGCTTTAATCAAGGTTGCCCCTTCATTCTAAAAAAAAATACACTCAAAAAAGGTATATTGAAAATATACCGAACTCCATGAAGATTTCAGTACAGAAAGTTTCTCATCAAATGCCAAATCAAAAGCTCAAACACTTAAAATGAATAATAAAACCTTTAGACAAATAAGACATTGTAATACTGTTTGTTTTACGGTAGCACAATACAAAGATTTTTTTACTTCTAATCAGTAATCTTTAAAATGCTGTTTAACTTTCTTATGAATGCATAAAAAATAATAAAACGGTATATATAAATAGACAAAAGATTAATCTTTTATATGAATGCAATATTTTTATTATGTAATTATTATGTAATCAATTATTATTTACGTAATTAGTGGCAAAATCTTGGTCAGTTCACCTGAATGAATTTAGCTCCATCATCTCTTACTCAGTTCACCTGAATGAATTTAGCTCCATCATCTCTTAACTACACAGAAAAATTTAATGAAATCTTAATCAACACATCATGGGCTTCAAAAGGGTGTTTCAATTGTCCCTATGGTATTCCATTCTCTCATAACTCTCTAAATAGAGTAAACATCCTAACCACATGAAAAAATATAATGTTTAATTAGGTGTAAAATTTGTTCTATACATTCTATCTAAAATCTGAGACAATTTTTGTAGATAATGGCCATAGGAAAAACACATGATAAAATCAGCCCTCTAGGAATACCTATGCAGAAGCTAATTTCAATTAGCTTCTGCATATGTATTGACCGTGTGAAATGATGAAATCGACCAATGAAATTATTCATTGAAAAATATAACGTTTTTGTAATAACAGATAACAATGTACAAGAAATGTTTTTAAGACGCTTTTATTCTATTTACTCGTATTTGGTATTCAAACCAACACGCTACTGTATAGAAATTTGAACAGTTAGAAAGTGGATTTGATCCCCTTTTTTTACATCTTCTGACATGAGACTCGGACTTCTCTTGAACTGAATTTTAATATGTGTATTGTTACGCGTTTACTTTTCTACATTGGCTAGAGGTAAAGGGGGAGGGTTGATATCGCATAATCATGTTTAACCCCGCCGCATTTTTGCACCTGTCCCAAGTTAGGAGCCTCTAGCCAGTTTAGTTTTGTATTATTTCTAATTTTACTTTCCTGTGTACAATGTGGAGTTTAGTATAGAGTTAATTATCACTGAACTAGTATATGTATTTGTTTAAGGGCAAGCTGAAGGACGCCTCCGGGAGTGGGAATTTCACGCTGCATTGAAGACCTGTTGGTGACCTTTTGCTGTTGTCTGTTCTATGGTCGGGTTGTTGTCTTTTAGTCACATTACCCATTTCCATTCTCAATTGTATTGATCCTTTGAATGTTACAATGAGGGATAAAACAGCATGGTTTTTTCTAAAAGACAGAGTTCAATCACTTACATAACGCAGTCCATGTGTGGAATAGGTCTTTCATTATAATTTTTTGTTTGATATACACGCCTTAACATAAGTTGACCCTGATGACATTGTTTCTGGACAGTTACACGAGTTTGTATCAGTCTAAGAATGGAAGCTTATTCTCATTGAAAATGCACATCAAAACGTAGTGAAATGACTTGAAGATGGAGTTGATGTAGTAGAGTTTTTCCGGCATTTCAATGAGAACTGTATGGGAAGATATTTTGATTGTGAAACACGCCCAAGAAATTATTTCTAGAATGCAGCTATTTGTATGAATTAATCTGTTTTATATCATTCGAAATATGCGAGAGACATTCAAATGGGTGCATCAGTCTTTTGGGAAGGGAAGATGAATGTAAACCCCCTAAGGTTCGTATGCCATTTGTAGCATCAAAAAGTAAAAATCACAAAAAAAATGAACTCCGAAAAAAAATTCAAAACGGAAATTCATTAATTAATTGGCAAAATCAAAAGATCGAACACATCAAACGAATGGTCTACAACTGTCATATTCCTGACTTGGTACAAGCATCTTTTTATGAATTGTTAATTAAAAATGTATAGCAAGCTAAACCTCTCACTGGTATGACAATTGCATCAAATTTCATAATATTGATAACGATGTGTGAACAAAACAAAGACACATAATAGGTAAAAATATCACAAATTAGGGTACAGCAGACATCATTGTGTTATTATCATAAAAAACGAAAAATATGTTTAAAAGAAACACAAAAAGGCATACAGACAAAAAACATCAAAATTAATGAAAGAAAAGTATACAGACATTTTACAGAACAATAACTAAGTAAACTACGGCTATGCCATGACGAAAGGAAACTTAATTTATGGGTCAGATATATACCCACTCGTTTGGATAATTTATGAGTTGAGTATAGGTAAACTCAAGAGACTGCATTGACAATAACATAATAACGAAAAGTCGGGCTATGACCATGTCAAATTGCAAGAATCATCTGAGGCATATTTTGGTATTCAATTCGGTGAATTTTATATATAGACTAGTCTCCCTTATAGATGGATAGCGTCACCGTTTATTTATCAATCGATAGGAATTCGTGTTGCATCTTATTTAAGACAGTTGGACGTCATAAAATACATTGTATATCGCCGATAGGTTTACTGTTACGTACAGATGGGGAAATATTTTGTTTTAATACTTTTCCAGAAATTGTATAAATATATCGATTGGTACTTTTGAAAACATTTACCTGAAACGGAAAAGAAGGACGAATGGATGGACGAACAGACAGACATACAAACAAACAAACAAACAAATGGAGACACAAACAAAAAAACTTGATGTCCCTAGGTAGGCAAAAACTATACAGTTGAAAGAGAGAAAGTACTTTAACAGAATATGCAAAATCAAGGAGTCTCATACGACTTGTTTACATGTTCCTTTAGGATCGGAACTTTAAATGTATTCAAATCAACATTTAATTTTATAACGTGTATCTGATTGATGACGCTTTTGAATATTTTTTACAGCTTTTAACAGCTGATAATTCTATTGAATAACATGTTGATTAACAACATTTTGCACTTTTATTAACGATTATTAACCCTTTGTTAGGCGATACGCGAAGATTTATGGACTCCAAATGCTCCTTTAGTATCTTTCGCTTATCCTTTACCAACAAAAATACTGCTAAATTCTCAAGATGTTTGTATTGATGATTGCACTATTATATCTTTTCGTTTCATAAAATGCATCATAATTAAAAGCATAATTTGCAAGTTATGTATTGATATACATGTATATGTAAATGCGGGGGACATTTGTTAAAACGAACGTAGATGCACGTAAAATAGCAAGTGGTGTCAGTCATATTATGCATGTAAATGATAATATAACATGTATAATTTACTATTGACTTCGTATTTTTTTTTAGATTTAAAGCAATTGAAAAGGATAAGAAATTAGATTATATATTTTTTTACAGTTGCAATTTTAATCTATGACTTAATAGTAGCAGCCTACATTGTCGTTGCTAACACCTTCTGCGGGTAGACTGCTTCGAAACATGACTGCATCGGACAAAATACTTATAAATATGAAATTCCCCCCAGTGTTTGGTTTGGATCGCGGTCTCAGTCTGTAGTTTTCTTTGTTTTTTGTTTTTTTGTATTTTTTTTTGTATTTTTTTTTTTTTTTTTTTTTACCATCATGGCGTTTTCAGTTTATTTTCGGTTAATGATGAGAATGTTCCTTTGTCATTTGCCTCTTTTTTCTAATCATACATTAAGCATCTGGTGCAAGAAAATTGGTACCGTTAATTGTATTAATAATTGTTTAAAATATCTTTATGTAACATATGATGGTAACAATTCTAAAGAAATTTGTAAAAAAAGTGATCACCTATTACTCTGGATTTAATGCACAGTATATAATTGAATCTTGGATTTTTCGGATAAAATTTATATTCATTTGGTATTTAATAGAGTATGAACAAAATCTGTTGTGCATTGTACATCTGAAGATGAATTGTTCTGATTGATTGGCAGTAGGTTCTTTGAAGTCCAGTGGCAGTTATGCATACATATTTCGGACGCGAATAAATATACAATAAATACAATGGGTTTGTTCTGTAAAAGTGGCCGTCCGGGATAATGGTAGGGAAAAGTTGTTGCAAAATTCTTAACGTGTAGAGATCGTGGCATTCTGTTTGTGTGGGGAGCGTCGGATTGAATTATCCCTCTGCGACTGAACGTTGCTGCATACTTTTACATCCCGCACATCCAAACGACTGCCCTTCGTTTCCTAAGCTTTTACAAAAGTACATATATGTTTTTCACCAGTCACCATTTTAATTGATATTGTTAACCTACAGTCTGTGCATTGTCAAGGTCTTTCGTCTTTTTTAACACAAAAAAAAAACGAGAATAAATTTTAAATATTGGTCTTCTATGATCCAAAAAAATACCTCTTGTTTCAATTATACGTTATAAAACTTGTTATAGTTGAATGTACTTGCATCTACGTAAACAAAGTACTTTTAATAAATAATAACACGGTATAAGTAAGTAAGTACAACAAAATACTCCAAATCGCAAGCCAAATGCATGTACAAATGTCACAGAGTGACATAGTAATAAGTCACCGCACTGGGAAGCAACATTCTGATCGTCCGCGCCCAATCATCATTCGCTTATCTAGTCATAGAGTTAAGGAATCTCTA
Source organism: Mytilus trossulus (assembly GCF_036588685.1). Classification (NCBI taxonomy): domain Eukaryota; kingdom Metazoa; phylum Mollusca; class Bivalvia; order Mytilida; family Mytilidae; genus Mytilus; species Mytilus trossulus. The sequence continues at coordinate 62,238,280 of NC_086381.1, read as the reverse complement.
CTTCGATTGAGCAAATTTAACAGAAAAAACCCTCAACTTGCTAATATCTCCATTAACCAAGAATTAACAATGCTGAGAAGTAAACTTGCATACTATGGCAGATTTCTGGTACGAAACAAGAAGCTCAAATCATCATGGGTGGTCGACGGCAAAATATATATTGTAGACAACAAAGATGACAAACACATAGTACGAAATAATGATGATTTCATTGCAATGTTAGATGAGCTTGAAATTGAACCCCCAACCGAATGGTCCGAACAACCAGATGAAGCACCAGCTGCTACTATTACTACAGAACGATTATTAACACATGATGATAATGCTATGTCTGTCATTACCGGAGATGTTGGAAACGGTGGACGCTAATAAAATTAACCATGTTCAGTTTGACTCTGTCTAATTTACTTTGTTACCTTGTGTTTTTGTTGTTTTGTTTTTTTTTTTATGTTATTTGCTACATCATACTGTTGTATTAATCATTCTATATTTACCTTTATATATTGAATTGGGAATGAATGTGTTTATACAATGTGTGTGGATGTGTGGGTGAGCTTATTTTATTTTGGCAGTAATATGTAAACTGGCGAGCGGGAATACATACAAAAACAAATCAAATCAAACCAAACCAATGATTTCCCCACTTTATATTAAGTCATGCAGTGATTCTTTGAGAACGAGTTGAGCGTGCATGTATAGGTGATCATTTGTTTTTGTCCTTTTGTAACACCCCCCCCCCCCTTTTCTTTTATTGAAGGTGTGTGACTAATTGAGACGGTATTTTCTAAATGATAATCACTTTATGAATTCAGATATAAATGAACAAATTAAGGGTTACTCTTTCTTTGGATACTTCAAATTGAAATTAAAATGTGCATTAATATTTCTCTATCGTGCATTGTGATCTGTGTACAATTTATTTATTTTCCTGTCATGGGTAAACTCCCAAGCCAAAGAAAATGCTAAAACTTGTTTATATAATTACATATTTGTTACTTACTGTTTATTTGCTTCCTTTTTGTTGTCCCGGCGTCGGATGTGTGTATCAGTGTTATACTTATCATTTTCTTACCACTAATATTATTATTATTGTAGTGCTCCCAACATGTGTTTTGTTCTGTAATATATTCGTCTACACTAAATGTAAACAATGGGAAGTGACCTAAATACATATAGGGCACGTGTTGGGCTACACTATGTCAGGTCTACTCGACTGTCTCACTCGATCGATTTACATACCGTTATATTAGTTAATCTGTTTGCCCAAATTGGCACAAAGGCTCTCACAATATATTTATACTTCGAATTAAAAACAAATTTTAAAAATCAAAGTTGTTCTACCTGTTTGCTATCAAGTTTGAATTCGTATCTAAAAAGTACAAGATGGGTTTTAGACACCAAAAAAGCAACTCCTTTGATGGGTAGATATGAAAATACAAATGACATTTGTTTATCGATTTGTCAGTTATTTTTATATATTTTTCTTATTATTTATACGGCAGGTGATATCGAACTAAATCCGGGGCCAACGTCCGACTCACCGAATAACTACATGCATAACCATAACGATAGTTCAACTGATATGTTAGATTTTTATCGTTATAAAGATCTTTTGACTTTTTCATGCCTAAATATACAAAGCCTGCTCCCTAAAAAATCTATAGTCGAAGCTGAGCTGGGGGACAGGGACATAATATTACTTACCGAAACATGGCTTAAGTCCGGTAAAGCTGATAGCCAATTAAAATTAGATAATTTTAAAAATCCATATCGAAAGGATCGGGATGGAGACAAAATCGGTGGTGGGGTCTTAGTTTATGTAAAAGATAATATACCAAGTAAACGACGTCATGATCTTGAAATACAAAATCTAGAGTGTCTCTGGATAGAAATTAACACACAAAAATGTAAATGTCTGTTTGGAGTATTTTACAGACCCCCTGATTCTAATGCGCAATACTGGGATAATATGAATTTGTCCATAGAAAATGCTTTCAATTCGGGTATTGATAAAATAGTAGTAACGGGCGATTTCAACGAAAATTTGTTGAATTATCGAAACACAAAACTTACAAATATTATTTTGCAAAACGGCCTGAACCAAGCAATTGATCAGCCGACATTTTTCTGCGAGACCAGTTCATCTTTACTGGATTTAATTTTAGTAAATGATCCTGACATACTTTTATATACTGAAGTCGGTGATAATATTTTGGAAGCTAATGTAAGATATCACTGTCCTGTGAGTGGCATAATAAACATTCAAAAAACACCAAATAAAGTTTTTAATAGGAAGATTTGGGACTATGACCACGCAGACCTAACTAAATATAAATTTGATCTGAGTGAAGTTAATTGGGATGATACTATGAATAATAATGACGTAAATGTTGCCGCGACAAAAATTACAGAAACTATATTAAAAATAGCTGCAAAACATATACCTTGTAAATTTGTCAAGTTTAGATCTCAAGACCCGCCATGGCTAACTGGTCATATAAAAAAACTAATTCGGCGCCGAAAAAGACTTCATAAAATGGCAAAAAAGAAAAATACTGCTGATTCTTGGCGACAATTTCGGTATGTTAGGAACCAATGCATAAACTTCATAAAAACAGCTAAACTTGACTTTTCAACAAACAAATAAATATATTAGAGAATCCAGAAACCAATGTTAAGAATTGGTGGAAGCTTTTAAGAAATTTATCTGGACAGCCTTCGAAAGCGTCAAATTACCCCCCTTTGTTAGTAAATAATGAATATATAGAAGACGATAATGAAAAATCAAACGCATTTAATCTCTTTTTTTGTAAGCAAGCTACCGTGGATGATTCTAAAGCGTCTTTTCCTAATACCCCCATGTCCGATGATATACCAATTTTAAACAATATTATAATAACCGAAGAGGAAGTGTTTGATCACTTGTCTCTGTTAGATGTCACTAAAGCGACGGGCCCTGATGAAATTAGCGGTAGGCTTCTGAAGTATGCTGCTCGAGAGTTAAGTAGGCCCCTGGCTCAGCTTTTCAATAAATCTATACGTGAAGCTGTGTATCCAGAAACCTGGAAATTAGCAAGCGTTATACCAGTTTTCAAAAGTGGTGATAGAAAACTGGTGTCAAACTATAGACCGATATCACTTTTGTCGATCATTGGTAAGAGTATGGAACGTTGTGTTTTTAAGCACTTCTTCAACTTTTTAACAAAACATAAAATAATAACAAGTGCCCAGTCAGGTTTCATGCCTGGAGATTCTACAATTAACCAACTTTTACACATAACAGATTTATTTGGCAAAGCTCTAGACGCAGGAAAAGAGATTCGTGTTGTCTTTTTTGATATAAGTCGTGCTTTCGATCGAGTCTGGCATGAAGGTCTTATTTATAAACTTAAAAATATTGGAATAAGAGGAAACCTATTAAAGTGGTTTATGAGCTATTTATCAAATCGAAAACAAAAAGTTGTTATTTCAGGTCAATCCTCTGATACTTTTGGTGTAAATGCTGGCGTCCCTCAAGGATCAATATTAGGCCCCTTACTTTTTTTAGTATATATAAATGACATTGTAAACGACATAGACTGTAATATAAAACTATATGCTGACGATACTTCCCTTTTCATAGTAGTTGAAGATGAATATGCAGCAGCGAGCAAACTTAATTCTGATATAGAGACTATCAACAATTGGTCAGTCCAATGGCTTGTAAATTTTAATGCAAAAAAGACTGAAGCTATGACAGTTTCCAAGAAATCAGTTAAACCCCATCATCCACCTCTTTATATGAATGATGATATGATTTCAGAAGTAGAAAGCCATAAACACCTTGGTTTAATTTTTCATGAGGATGGTTCATGGCATTCTCATGTCAATAAAATAATTGAAAAGATAACACCTAGATTAAATTTATTTCGTGCCTTGAAATTCAAATTGAAAAGAAAGTATTTACAAACTATATATTTAAGTTTTATCCGACCTTTATTTGAATATACAGATATCATTTGGGACAACATTCCAGACTATTTAAGTGACAAACTAGAAAATATGCAACTTGAAGCGGCTAGGATAGTTACTGGTGGTACTAAGTTATCGTCCATAAATAAATTATACGACGAAACAGGATGGGAGTTACTATCAGAAAGACGTAAAAAACACAAAATTATAAAATTTCATGAAATGTTTCACAATAAGACCCCCGATTATTTAAGCGACATTATCCCTCAGCAATTGTTTAATATTCATAATTATGACACACGACGAACGAATGACACGCAACATATAAAGTGTAGAACTGCATTTTACCAGAAATCTTTTCTCCCCTCAGTTATTCGATCCTGGAATGCTATTCCGGACGATATCAGACTAAGTCCATCTAAGTTTACACTTAAAAGTTACCTTAATCAAAATGTAAGAAAAATGCCAAATTATTATTTTTATGGAGACAGGAAAGGACAAATACTTCATGCCAGACTTCGGATGGATTGTAGCAATCTAAACGAACATTTATTTAAGAGAAATCTTGTAGAAAGTAAAAACTGTACCTGTGGTAGAATCGAGAGCAGTAAGCATTTTCTCCTCGAGTGTAATAATTACTCCCTTGTCCGAAAACGTACGATAAAAAAAATTCCCTTCCCATACAATATAGAAACACTCCTATTTGGCTGCAATAACCTTAATCAAGAGGAAAATGTACTCGTGTTTAAACAAGTGCAACAATTTTTGGTAGATTCGAAGCGTTTTGGCTAATAGCGTCGTTCGTGCATAATAAAGATCGTAATTGGGTGAGACACTCGACAATGTCCTGTAAACACACTCCGCCGCCGGCACATATATATATAGGAAAGATCTGATGAAAAAAAATCAACTTTTTAGTGGCAGTTATTTCCCTTTATCTTTTTTCTACAGGGAGACGGATTAATATAAGGGAAACCTTGTTTCCGAATCCTTTTGTTATATGTTAACACTGTATTTATATGTGTATGCCTGTACATGATTTTTTTCAAATAAAATATGTTTAAAGTAAGTAAGTAACTTCAAGAATTATACTTCTTTTGAAATAAAAAGTTATAAGCACGATAAAGTTAGTTTTATTAAATTCATAAACCGAATCTATCACCACTTTGTAAAGGTAAAATGTTTAACGCACAACGAAGTTTCGCAAAAGAACTGAATCGAACATAAAATTATTTTAAAGTAAACAGTGGATCGTATGATTAAGTTCGTAACCAAAACATAATAAAAACTTTCGAATTAAAAATAAGCAGGTCATATTTCATATCATGCAATTATTATATTTTACATGCATCTTCAAATAGTATAAACTTTTGATCTATGGCTCACTTTTTATCATTTCGAAACTTCAAATTGTTTCGAAACGGTTAACGGATAACACACGGCGTCCCGTGTATGATCCGTTATTAATAATAGCATAGTGTTCGCGTTATTTGAACATAATATATAATAATTGAATAATTGAGTAACTATTGTCGGGAAAGATGGACAAACAAATCCTAAAATCTAGAATATGTTTTTGAAATGAGGCTTTGTACATGTTGTATTATGCCAACTGATCTGTATGGCACAATTCATGCATTATATACAGAGTGGATACGAAAACAGTCACGCATTTATTATACGACTTTAAAATACAACCAGAACTTCTGTGGATAGTACATGATTATTTAAACAAAACAACTAAATAAGACCAGAAAACAGACAGAATATTGTATTATAGTGTCACATACGAATACAGAACAATATCATACATCATAATATAAGTATAAAAATAAAAATCTAAATCGAAGTTAAAATATCAGTTTCCAGCCATAACTGACTTATGAAACGGAAACTTTTATATATGCTGTATCGAATATTAAATACAATAGTACTAAAATAATAATATTATAATAATTGATACACTATTTGCATGCAGAGTGATCCGTATGCAGAACCGTATACGGTTTATTATTTTTTTAATTTACATTTGTATTTAATCAGTTTGCACGCCAATACAGTTTTACTGTTTCGTTTAGTTTTTCGTAGATCAATCACATTCTATAAATCTTATTTTTTTCAATGTTTGTGCAATAGTTTTTGATAAATAATATACCAAACGCAGCATATGGTTGAGGCCAACACGATGTTACATTTACCTAGATAACCATATTGACCTCGGAATTAGTCCTCAGTCTATATTCTTCCCTTATGTCTACATGTATGGAACGTCGTATCGACCTCATACAAAAGTCAATTGTTGCAAAAAGAAAAAAAAAACGGCCTTCAAATAAAACATTCAGTTTCTTTTCATTTGAAAAAAAAACAACCAGTAAAATGTGGAGAGAGAGAGAGTGAACTTTAACTAAATGTCCAAGATCAAGAACATCACTCGCCTACCTTAGTATTAAAACTTTAAATTTAACCAAATCATCGTTTAATTGTATAAGTATTAACGTGAATCTGATAGATGACGATTTAATGGTTGTTTACAGGTATTAATTCTATTGAATAAGACTTTACTTAATAGCATTTTTCATGTTAATTACGAACAATTATGAATATTACACCTTTGTTAAGTGATACGTGAAGATTCATCCAAACAGATCCTGTTAAATTCATAAGAATTTTGCTAGCATTTCGTTTGATAAAATATATTAAAAACATAGCAATTATGCAAGTCTTGTCTTGATATATTGATGTGGGTGAAATTTGATGAAACGAACAAAGATTGACGTAAACTGACGAAAACCAAACTCGCTCAGATTGTTGCCACAAACCATTGCAGCAAGTACATGTAGTGTCCTGTCACATTAAAGGTATGTAAATTATACTAAAATATAGTACTATTAATTTTCTAATTTTTTAATTAAAAAGTAAATTAAGAAAATATTTTTTTTATTATCCTTTAACAGATAAAATATAAATATAATAGTAAGATAATCAGGAACATCATTGGTCTGCTTGGTGCAAACTTCTTCATTGGGAGGACATTGGCTCGAAACATAGCGGCATCGAACTACATGTACATGCTTAAAAATAGGAAAGGTCTCTAGTTTTTTATGTGGTTCGTGTTGCTCAGTCTTGAGTATTGTATGTTGTATTTGGTATACTGTTGCCTGTCTTTTGGTGGTTTCTTTTTCGTAATTTGTTTTTGCCATGGCGTTGTCAGTTTATTTTCAACTTATAACGCGCGTATAAATATGGATGTTCTTTTTGTATCTTACGCCTCTCTTTCCATTCATACCCCAAGTACGCAGCATTAAGCATCGGTGGCCTGGAGCTGTTAAAATTGTCTGTAAATGTCCGTTTTTGTTGTAATAGCATGTCCAAAAAGAGTTAACACTACTGTATAACTTTGTTAAAGGAGCGATCAATTAGAACACTCCATTGAATGCATAGAATGTAAGTCTGTTGCAAAGTATCATTGCATAGGGTATTTTTCGGATAATATCCATTTGTATATTTATGATTAAATTTAGTGAGACTTAAATATGGTGGTCATTATAAATGTACACCTGTGCATGTATTGTTCTGATGATTGATTGACAGTTGGTTACTTAACGCCCAGTGGCAAATAGTTCATGGAAGTTCAGGACCAGAACAAATTAACAATAACTACAGTACACATCAATATTTATCTTTTTCTAAAATCCACATATAAGTAATCATATTCCTTGGAGTGGGCATTGCTCTGAGCATTACTGATGGTCGTTAACTGTTTATATTGTAGTTGTATATATGAAATATACTGTGATGTACAGAAAATAATATTACTGTAAGATAAATATATTCAAAATATCAGGTTGCAGTGCGTTGAGCTAAATCTAAAATATATTTTGTGAGCGTTCTGTGATGCGGTGTTGCTTGTAACTGTTTTCATGTGTTATGGGATAAAAAAAAACCATGCCGTAATTGTAGAATAATGTAAATCTTTTATTTATCTTCCTACTTTTTTTCCTGTGAAGTATTTGACAAAGTATTATAAAATGTCTTTTTTTGTAAAACCTCAACATTTGCAACTGACATTAAATATTCTAGTTATACAACATGTAAAGGTTTAATATATATATACGCAGTTGTTTCAATAAGTTCAAACACTGTATTATTTAGTAAGAAATTAAACGTCTCTTGAATTTAAAAGTTGAATGTACGATGAAATAAATTTCGTTAAAGAACCGAATCGAAACACACGTCAACATTCTTTGAAGTAAATAGTTGAACGTACGAAGAAGTTTCGTTTAAACCCAAATCATTTTTTTTAAATAAACAAAATATGCATGAGTGATAAATATATATTATATAGATATATAAATAACATAAATGTAAAAGGTTAGAGTTGATACCATGTGGTGAACATATTATCTTTTAAATACATCTCATCCTATTTTAAACTCTTTGGCTCAGATTTTATAATTTTGAATTTTAAAATTGCATCGAAAGTGGTAGTACAAATTAGTTATTTTCGCTACTTCATTTCAAACGTTGAGGAAAGTAATACAAGTAGCTGTCATCATAAGGTAATTATCAATAAAACGTTACAATTACTAATTTATTAATCGGTATGTAATATTAGCCTATGTTTCCTGGCTCATTACTCTAGCCTATCGACGAAGTATTAGATTGGGTCAGGATGCCAGGCTAGATTAAATGTCCGAGGAGTACTAGTACCGAACGTGTGCGGTATATAGACATGACAAAAAATACGTAAAGTTGCAAAGCGTCACAATCGGTGTAGTGACAGGAAGCATGTGTTTGGGCGATTGTGAAAGTTTCCGATAAATTTGTGGTAAAGGTTGACTTGGAATCAGCCGACAATGTAAACGATTTAGGGATAGCCATCAAAGTATGCATTATTTTTAATCACGTGGAGTCGTTTTTATATCACGATTTTTTTAATGAATAATGGAAAATGGTATCTATACGTCAAAGATACAGCAACCGAATGACAAAAATGGCTTTTAAAAGATATTTCGATGTTAAAAATAATATGTTCAACATTTAAATGAATATCTTTACAATTAGTTAATAATTTTAAAAAAATTATCAATTATTTACAAATCAAATACTTTTATAGTTTTACAACATACACAAAATGACAAAACAAAAATAATGCACAAAACTACTGACGTCAGAGGATTTTTTTTAATAATGACCGGTTAATAAATTCGTGGCAGGTTAAAGCAAATTTTCAAAAGTGAAGCTGACCTACGGATTTTCTCGTTGTGTTGAAGACTCAGTGGAGGCCTTTAACTGTTTTTCTGCTCTTTTGTCGGGTTGTTGTCTATTTTCCGCATTCCCAGTTTCCATACTAATTTTTATTGATAATTATGCTCAAAACAATTTCTCTTCTTTTTCAGAATCAATCATGATTTTCTTGCGTGTAAGTATATATTATAATACTTGATACCTTATCATTCTGTAATGTTTTCCTATTTAATACTTTTAATTAATCATTTTATTTGGTTGATAAACCCAGTTGTTATGGTATTTCTTTTGCCGAATTTTACATTAAAAACCGCTTGAATTTTATAAGTGGGAGAGGAATTTGTAAGAAGAAATCCCTTGTATTCCAATCCTAATAAAACTTTCCTATTGTAAAGTTTGTGTTAATATTTTCATAATACAATATTGTTAACACCGAATTTATATGCAACTTCCTCTGGTATTTTTTAGTCTTATATTATGTTTTTTTTTTTATTTGGTTCATTTATGTTTCGGAGTTAAGAGTGACGTCAATTTTCTCTAAACTAGTACACATTTTTTGTAAAAGGGCCAGTCGAAGCCCACCTCTGAGTGCGCAATTTTCCCCGTGTGTTGAAGAGCCATTGGTCTGTGTTCTTTTCTTTGATCGGGTTGTCTGTCTGACAAAATATTCCCGTTTGAATTCTTAACTGTATAATGTATCCTTGTTATTACCGAATAACGATACTTGCCTCCTTTTTAGTGTGTGTCTTTGTCTTGTATTAGACTAGCCTCCCGTATTTTGTACATGTACTAAACATAAATTATAGATAAACAATTATTAAATAATACATTACTTAGTTATGAACGAATTACTGCAGTTCAATCTAGTAATTGTTATACCAACCTGACCAGTGTGCAGTGATTAACACCGTAAAACCTGAAATAGAATCCTGATGAAATATTTTCCATTTTGCAAGCTTCAATTCAAATGTACATTCTATATTCGAATCCCAGGCCCGTAGCCAGGAATGTCCAAGGTGGAAGGGGGGTGTGTATTTCGACGCACAAACTCGACTTTAACAGTCATTATTCGAACAAAACATTGACTTTAACAGTGCTTATTTGTTTTCAAGGGGGGTTGGTCCGAACCCCCCTGGCTACGGGTATGGAACCGGAAGTCCGCTCACAGTATTGCGAGTATTGTGTTCGGATTCCAGACCGTAATTAACTGTTTTGTATTTCAGTATATGGCAGCATGTGCTTTGTTCATCATTGTGATTTCAAGTCCCGCAGGTAAGCCTCTTGCACTGAAGATGTCATGACTAAAGACGATCATTGTTTACCATTGAAAAAAAAGAAGACTATTAATAATGTATAAATTATTTCAAAGAACTTCACTTGAGCGCATTTTCTATACTTTCTAAATAATGAACAACGCAGCCAGACGATCAAACACGGGGCGCATATCTGACTTGCGCGAGCTTCCATCTCATTGCATAAAATGGTAACGTGATCAATTAATTTCTTATGCTAGTTTAAGCTGTCAATATATTTTATTTATATTACAAATTTTATATACCATGTCTCTTACTTAGGATTCGTTTGTTTAAATTTTGTTAACTCGTAAAAACTATGGTATACATAGTGCTTGTAACCGATCTATCATGTATCACTATATGAGTTTAGCCATACAATTTTGTATACATAGCCGGAGAATTGGAGTAAAATGTTTTATATCTAATGTTTTTGTATGAAGTTTTAAATATACCGTGTTCATCACTTATTCTAAAAGTACATTTCCTTAGCACAGATCAGTTTACGGAGAATGTTCACCACTCTGTCTAAGTTAAAGTCAGCTAGACTAAGAATTAGTTGTTTTACAGATTGTATGACAAATATTCTACTTGATGAAAATGCTAAATTTATGATGATAGTTAATAAAACTGATTACTTAAAAAATACACAAAAATGTATCATTCAACCGATGAAATTAGAACAACGAAACGTTCAATAATTGTCATTTAAATTTCAAACGGCGAAATTTTCCAATACAAAAAGTCCTATGACATGTATGATAAAGGGTTAATTAAGTTTTTACATGCCATGAATCAGTAAAGTAACTTAGAATTGCATGTAACGTGTATGTACATGTATATGCTAATATATTAATTACTTTATTTCAGAAAGACATGAAAAACGGGGTACAATCCAAAAAAAAGCTTGGTGGAATTTTACGTATCAGATGTTGTCTATTTTTGGATTGGGTAATTCCCTTTTTCTCTTTGACTATGGCTGTTTTTGTGGATATCGGGGTCATGGTGAATCAGTTGACACGATCGACAAGTAAGTTTAACATCATGAGTCACCAATAATGGATACACATTTAAGATATCCGAATATTATACACATCCTTTATATATATTTATAATAATGAATCCCGCCTCTAGGTGCGGGGTTCTTCTCAATGTGTTTAAGATCCATTTGAGGCCTTGTGTTGTTTTCTGCTCCTTGGTCGGGTTGTTGTCCTTTTGACACATTCCCTATTACTATTCTCAATATCATTTAATCGCCTGATTTTAAAGCACTGGAACTTCAAGTTTGGTCAACAAGAGTAATCTAATCTAGTACTTGATAACATGAAATGCGAGATATATAAATACGCAGACTGGTCGAATCGAAATAGGGTGGGAAAAAATGTCCTGTCCGACTCTTTGATGGGTCTGTGTGTTGTTTCTTTGAAGTCAAAATATCTACCCCTATTACCTTCTTTCCTCTTGGTCAATTTTGGATTTCTAATCTAACAACCCAGTTTGTCCAGTGAATAAACTCATTATAGATACCAGGACTAAATTGAGAGAACTTATTTTTTTAATGTGTTATCGGTCTACATATGCACGAACTAATTGCCACTGGACGTACTGAAAACAAAAATTCAACAATCCAATGCTGGGGATACCGTTAACACCAAGCCTGGGAGGGCTTACATTTAAATCTTTAGTGCTAGATTTTTTGAAATTACAATACTTGTATCAGTGTGCGACCATCATTGAATGGACATATCATATAATCATTTTTTTTTTAAATTAATATTGCTTATGAACATTTAGCTAAGTGTATAATTGTGTGTATATATATATATATATATGAAAGCAAATTTACAGATCTAACATTGTTGGGTTGATGTTTAGACGAGTTATATAAATATATGTCAATAAACATTTATAAATAAAAACTGATTGCCTTTTTGACATTATTGTGCCAAGAATTACTTACTGACATAGGTTCTTTCGAATTGATATTTAACTAATGGGTATAGTATCTTAAGATGAATTATCGCGTATAAATGAATATGACATTCGACCTTCAAGGTCAAATAATTGATATTTCCATATGTCCACATCGAAACCGTATATACTTGATCGTCAATGAAAGACTTTTCTAAACAACCAATGATAAGGATTTGCTCCTGAGGGCTATGGTCTATTCCTTCACAAAGTAAATCGTTCAATATCTCAACATTTTTTTTAAATATCCACCCAACAATTACATATTTTTTTTTCTATATTCCTAAAGTAATAGCCTTGCTAACGCGTTTATTTTTGTTCAGCGTAGAATCTGTTTCCAGGATACTACTAGTTAAAATAAATATTATTATAAAAAAGAAGATGTGGTATACTTGCCAATGAGACAACTCTCCACTAGATACCAAATGACACAGAAATTAACAACTATAGGTCACAGTACGGCCTTCAACAATGAGCAAATCCCATAACGCATAGTCACTTTAAAATTCCCCGAAATGACAAATGTAAAACAATTCAAACGAGAAAACTAACGGCCTATTTTTTTGTACAAAAATGAACGAAAAACAAATATGTTATACAGCAACAAACGACAACCACCGAATTACAGGCTCCTGACTTGGGACAGGCACATATATACGGAATGTGGCGGGGTTATTCATGTTAGCAGGATCCCAACCTTTCTCCTAATATGGGACAGTGGTGTAACAGTATAACATAAGAAAGAACTATAAATTTCAGTTGAAAAAGGCCTAACTCATCAGATATGGATCCAAATAGATATACTTAAAATCTTAAAGTCTTAAAATTTTAAAGACGTCGAAATTATTTAAAATACCAGAACACATGCCCCAATCCCTTAATGTTATTGATTGAAAAATATATTGTAAACAATCCCTAAATTAGATATATCCAATAGAAATGTAAAGGTCTTTATTCACCGGGTACATGTGACATTTCGTTTGTAATAAGAATTCTACAGGTACAGCCAAACTTGGAAAAAACAAATGTTTTCGATTTTTTTTATTTGAGTTTCCCGTGCGGAAAGAAATACATGAAATCTTTAAAATTATCATTAGGTCTGCTGTTAATTCAGATTTATTTAAAGCACTACGTAGTATATTGTAATTAGAGATTTTTTGAATATATTCAAACCCAACATATTGCCAAGGTAACAGTAATTGTTATTAAAATCAATTAAACGACGGATCTTTATTGGGTCCTTCAATCGATACCCCCCTCCCCTATTAAAAAGTATAGAAAAAAGGAAAAATGATATAAATGTTGCAATGCCCTGTTATCATGATACATGTACCAGTATCGTGTTATTTTTTATTTATAGTTGCTGTCAAGTCCACGACGCTTGCTACTCCGTGGTAGAAGAGGAAAACAAATGCTGGTTTCATCCTAAATGGACGCCTTATGATTATATTATTTCTAACGTAACAGGGAAAAACAGAGTAGAATGTAAAGGTATGATTAATGTAATTAATTACAAATGTGTAAGTTATTCAATACAAAAACATATTTTAACCAGATTTCCGATGGGGATGTTCCGGCGGGCTAGTTGGCGTCTGCCAAACGGTGCCCGTGCATTTACTCATGAACCATTCAACCGTTTTAATAGGTTGTTACTGATGGCAAAATGGAGGTCAAAGTGTAATATTGGTGATTTTAACTTTTACCGTTCTTGAGGTATAATGGTCCTTGTAAAAGACAGCATCTAAATGTTACAGCCGATTGCATTGAGTTTGTAGGCAAAGGTAATTTCTTTGGTTAGCTTGCTTGTTAGCTGAACCGTGAAGTCAGTGTAAGGTTAATTAAACTACCCTTCTTTAAGAGTAGACTAGTCCGACAGATAACCAATCTATCTGTCTGAAGAACTAGGCTACTTTAAAAGGAGGTAGTATACTGTCTTTTGTTGTGTTATTTGCAATTGGTATTGATTGACACTTTAGTAGTACTTTGTATCGTTTGTGATCTTGTTTTAACTTTTTGTCAACGTTTGTTTTGTCCACGGAGTTTTGAATGTTGTCTTAATGTCAATCCTCTCTTTTTAATGATCAATGTTGTCTTTTTCACTTTTGCACTTTAAATACCGCCTCTTTTGGGAAGATATATAATATCCATAGATATAATAACTTTTTAACGTACTGATTCCCAGATATGATCTCTGTTTTTCATCTCATAGAGACATAACTTGGGAATGTTACCAGTATAGAAAAATATGGTAGCGCCTAAATTTAATTCTTAGTAAGTCTACAAAAATAGAAGGTAGTGGTAGTATAGAATTTTAGTATAAGTTTAAACTTTTAGAAATTCAGGGCATATAAATGTTGAAAATATGCCACACTGCACAGCCCTATATATTTTTTTTTATCTTTGAATAAAATAGTGTTGAATAAAATAGTAGTGTAGATCAACTTTCCTTTCTGGGATATAATTTCATATTAAGGTGGTACCCAACACTTTCACTAAAATTAATTTGGCTCGTTTAATTTTCATAAAATTTTGACAAAGTATTTACTTTGACCCTTTAACAAAAATATAAAAATTTCAAACATTTTGAACCAACCATTTTATACTTTTTTACACTGGTTATATAGCAGTTTGACAAACGCCAATTTTGATCACTAAGAAGCTTAATATTCCATTTACAACACAACGTAATTAAAACGTTTAGCTGACTTTACAGAGTTATCTCCCTGTAGTGTTAGATACCACCTTAAAAGTGGCACAGTTTTAGCCGCAAATGGAGTTCCTATGGGAAATAACATTGTCTATATTTACAGAATTGCAACCTTGAGTATACATCAATATCTGAAATGAGTCATACTACTAGTATTCCCTAAAACAGTCGAAAAAAAAATAATGGTCTTCTTGTTTAAACAAAAGATTGTTTCTAGGTATATTATATGTTCAGTAAATTTGCGTGTTTGTCCTCTGTTTTTACACTGCTTTATAGTTGCCTTTGAAAAACAAACAGGACACAACGAAAATAAAAAAAAAAACTGGTTTGCCCTATTGCATTTTTTGATGAGTGGATTGTTTTATTAGGGATTGCTAACCGACCAGTGACAAATATTAGATACAAAATCCGAAGAATGCGTTTAAATGGGATATATTGAATTATATACATATATACATGTTGGTGTTTAACGCTACTTTCGGCTTTATTCACTATATCATGGGGTTAGTTATTTTTGAGGAAGACCAGAGAAACCCATATACGTACCATCGACAGAAAAACTGACAATCCTAGTCAATTATGATTAGAGTCAAACGCATCTGCCACGTTCAGACTTCGAACCCACAACCTTATTGTCGACAAGCTGCTGGTATAATAGTAGTTGAACTACTTAGACCAATCGACCACCGAATCCCCCGACAACATATTCAGTCGAACCCTTTATGTACCAGTTCATAATGTAACACTATATAATGTTTGTTTAAGAATAAAATTAGAATACGGATATCCAGTAAAAAGCTTTAAAACGTATGGAAGCTATTTAAAAATTTGAAAAAACTGGGCGTATACATTATGATCTCTTAGGAACATTATGGTTTTCGGTCTGTGCGTCCGTTCGTTCGTTCGTCCGTCTGTCCCGCTTCAGGTTAAATGTTTTGTTTATAGGTTTTGGTCAAGGTAGTTTTTGATGAAGTTGAAGTCCAATCGATTTGAAAATTAGTACACATGTTCCCTATGATATGATCTTTCTAATTTAAAAGCCAAAATAGAGTTTTGACCCCAATATCACGGTCGATTTAATATATAAAATGAAAGTATGAGTGACGCATTCTCGTTTGTTTTTTTTTTTTCAGACGAAAAAGACAGTTGTCATTGGGATGTGTGTATGTGTGAAAAGATTTTTGTAGATTGTATCCATTTACACATTGACGAATACAACGATGAAAGCTTATTTTTAGATACAGAAGAAAAGTGCGAAGAGAGATAGAATCTACACGCAATGTCTTCAATGTGATATCCTGCTATTTACATATACATTTTGTACTAGTTAAAAATTTAATACTTTATTTACACTCAGACACAACATATGTGTTACATGAGAAAACATATACAATTTGAGATCGAATTTATCATAATATATGATAAATAGGACAAACTGTTTCATTATTCAGTAAAAAATATTCATTTGCAAAGCAAATACATTACATATGATTAAAAGAATTTGACAATATTGGAAAGATAGAAAAAAACGTGTTATTGAACAAAGAGGTAAATTTTTTTTTGCGGAAACTGATAACAAAAGTCGATATTTAATTTCTAAGATGAGATTAAAGTATTCAAATATCTTCAAAGGCCTGATTCAAAAATTTAAGCAGAATATTTTCATCTTTAAAGTTTGAAGTTTTATAATATTTTAAATTGTTTGGTGAAAATATGATTTTTGTAATTACAAAAATCAAAAAGTTCGGTATTTGCCTGAGATCAGTGCACGTGGTTTTGATGAGACAATATAACAGTCTGTAAATATTAAACTTATTAGGCAACCATTACCTTGGTACAGTGAATCAAACTTCATTATATATGGAAAATGCATAGCATTGTATCGTTTCTTGTGATGACTAGACTATAAGTATAGTTATTTACTAAATTGCTACCTGAACACAATGACAGAGTTATTACCGAGAATTGTGAAATCTACGACACATCAGTAGTTCAATTATTAATAGTTTAGAACGCTTTTATGCCCCATTAATGGGCATTATGTTTTCATGTCTGTGTATTCGTCCGTCCGTCCGTCCGTTCGTTCGTCCGTGTGTCCCGCTTCAGGTTAACGTTAATGGTCGAGGTAGTTTTTTTTATATGAAGTTGAAGTCCAATCAACTTGAAACTTAGTACGCATGTTCCCTATGACATGATCTTTCTAATTTTAATGCCAAATAAGAGTTTTTATCCTAATTTCACGGTCCACTGAAGATAAAAATGATAGTGCGGATTGGGTACTATGGACACATTTTTGTTTCATTATAATTTGGTGTACTGCATTTTACAAATGGATATTTTCTTAACGTTTTAACTTTAGATAAATGGGTATTCCACTAAATAATAGCAATATAATATAGGTATTCATTGTAAAAAAAAGTGTTAAAATTCTAAACACACTTTTTTGTGCTTCTTTTTATGTCTAAACTTCTCATATTTTCCAACATTTTTTGGTTAAAGAAGTGTTTAGGATTGTGTTACGTTCTTTGACGCTAAAAACACGTTGGTTGTCCGGTTTGAATGGTTTTTCACAATTTGGTAATGTTTGGGCCTGTTATAGCCTCCGTGTTGAAGTCCGTACCTTAATCTATTATGGATTACTTTTATAAATTGTTACTTAGATGGAGAGTTGTCTCATTGGCACTCATATATACCACATCTTCCTATATCTATAAAATGGTTGATATTCAAGAGATGTGTACATTATAATATGTGATTACAAAGAAATGTGATGAGATAGGCTATTACACACAATCCTAAACATCTTAAACTTAGACATGTAATACTTAATGAATGGCTATTATCTATTTTGAATTTATTGAACCATAAAACTAATTTTTGACTCTTCACATTTTCGCGGATTATGTAAAATGTGAAGAGGCAAAAAATAGTTTTATGGTTCAACAAAATCAAAATAAATTATTGCCATTCATTATAAATAAATTTTTATCAAAAATAAGGCTCAAGGAACATTTTATATTATTTACATTAACAATAACAACGTACACACATGTTGGCGTATGAATACACAACGTCAGAGTGGGCGTGTCGGCCATCAAAATTGACAACGTTGAAAATAAAACTAATAATTTTAACCAATCAGAAGACAGTAAATACACCAAATTTATTTATTTGTGGTTATTGTCAAAGCACAAATTTGTCAGGGTGTATATATAGATATATATTTGTTCTTCAGCTTTGATGTTGTAGACACTCTTGAAGCAAGACTATATGTATTTTCTAAAGTATAAATTTTATAGAAATTAATAAATATGCACCTGATTTGTTAATGTTATTGGTGGTGTTTTAATTCCATCTTGGCTTCATCCTAGGGGCAATTTTTGATCAGCGAAAGAAGCCGGAGTATTCGAAGAGAAAACAACACACCGAACTTCGGAAGAAAAAATAGTAATCTTCAAATCTATCACAATCGATTAGAACACGTATTAGAATATCGAAACATAAAGGATGAAGATTAATTTCAGATTTAAAGTTCTAAATACATTTAAAAAGTTTTCAAAACCAGCTTTTTGAAATTGCATGGGGAAAAAGAGGGAGGCTAACAAAATTGTCAAATGTTGAATTATATTTCAAAGTTTAGATTTTATTGCATAAATATGGTATATTTTTTTCTTTGTTAATTGATTGGTGATATACATGTACGCCATTTTCAACACTATTGTGCTATTTCCTAACGGTCAGTTTTTTAATGGTGGAGATAGACGGAGAGTCCGGAGAGAACTACGGACCTTGATAGGAAGTCTTTCTTTGTTGAAAGTGTCTTATATATTGTTTTCTCTTCTTCTTTTTTGTAATCAGATACTATAACGTTTGAGTCACAGAGAAGTGTACAAGTACAAAATGTAGCCCATGCATATATTCTTTAATCGGATTTTTTTTCAACCAAAGTTTACATTTTTCTCGCTTGAGTGCGTTTGACTGTGCCGGATCTATATATACGCAAGCACGTCCAGAACTAGAACGATGACTCCATAGCTCACTATTTTGTTATGCTACTTCCCCTCTTAACTCGTCAAGCCTTAAATAACCGTTCATCTCTATTTTTCTGCTGCTCTCCTTCTTCCCATGACACGATTTCTTCATAGGACGCTTGCTACGACTTTACATTTCCAAGTTTCCGTGGGTGACCTGTTGTAATTTAAATGTTCTGTAATCCCTACTTTAAACCCGTTTTACATAAGTTCGAAAAAAAAGCAATCTGTTGTATTATTTTCACAGTTTCTTCACAGTCTGTATATGCATAACATATAAATTTGCTAAAGAAGTTAAACAAGCAGTTATAAATCAATCTAGCGTGTTTTTGGAAAACCGAAGGAGATTCACAATAGATATTCCGAATAAAACCGCGGAGGGATCCGCATTTCGAGGAGCAATCAATAAAAAGTTGCTACGTTGGGAAGGTAAAATGTAGATCCGATTCACATGGAACATAATTTTTCCGTGGAAATTGGATGCAGATTTTCCCCGCCATCCACCGTTACATACTTGTCACTATTATTGCTCCTCGGAATTCGGATCCCTCCGCAGATTTCTGCGGGATTCGTGGTGTGAGACGTCTCCCTTCATTATTTACATACCGTAACGACTTAACTAAGATGATTAACCATCAAATTCATACTTGTTATTTATTTATTCCTATGTGACTATATAGTTTCAGTAATTCAGAATTTGAATGTTTATCGCATTTTAGCGAACTACCGTATCATAGTATAACATATACGTGGCGCGAATGAAACACACAGGATACTCATAGACACCAGTATTTAAGGTTTGTACTCCATCCAATGGTCTCGTCTACAGAAGACTCGATCAGTGACAGTCGGATACAAAAAACATAATGAATACGTCAAATAAAGTACGAGGTCGAAGAGCATTTTAATGCTGTGGAGAGACTCACGGTACACATAATCTGCGATAATCGACTTCAGTGGTTCTAAATAAATTATCAGTAACGGTTGACCTGTATTAAACTGGTTGATTGATTGGTGTTTAACGCCATATAAAGCACTATTGTGCTATTTCGTTTGCAGTTACGTTCTTTTTGTCGGATATAGCCGGAGTGCCCGAAGAGAAACACCTTCTTTCGGTAGGAAATCTGAGTCTATAGTCAATTTAGATGGGAGTCGAAAGAACCTGCCACACGCAGGCTTCAAACTCACAACCTTTGTCCTGAATTAAAAAAAAGTGTTACTCATTAAAACGATCTTGTTTGGGGACGACCCTTTCATAGGATGTTTTTTTGGGGGAAGAGGGTGGCGGCTAGCACGTCACATATCAAAAAGTGGATTGAAAATAGGTGAGATGAGGGGGTAAAAGGGCACCAAATAACGATTTCTGGCTATTAATTCTTAAAATTTAATAGCGCGCGCCTACGTGACCCAGAAAAAATATGTCAATTTAGACAGCAAAAACAGTTCTCAGGAACTTGAAATAAAAAAATCCTGGGTCACGTTGGCGCAGGCACCAAAAAAACAAAAACAAATTTTGGTAAAATCACTTGCAAAATGAATAATAATAATTACAAATTATATTTGAATAATTACAGAAAGTTAACCCCCCCCCCCCCCTCACCTCATCCAGTTGCTAAAATTAGTGGTTTTGAAGCTAATACGGAAATAGTTCTGTATATAATAATTTTTTATTAATCAATTTTAATTAGACCATGTGGACAGCAAGAAACGATGTAGATAATGTCGTCACGATGTTGTTAACATCACGACGTTGGCAATGAGAACGATGTAGACAGGAAAGGGGAACGATGTAGACGATGTCGTCACGATGTTGTCAACATCGCGATGTCGTCGATATCAACGATATAGACAGGAAAGGGAGACAAAGTAGACGATGTCGTCACGATGTTGTCAACATCACGATGTTGGCGATATCAACGATGTAGACAAGAAAATGGACAATAAAGAAAGACTTTGTAGACGATGTCGTCACGATGTTGTCAACATCAAGATGTTGGCGATATCAACGATGTAGACAGGAAAGGAGGACGATGAAGACGACGTCGTCACGATATTGTCAACATCGCGATGTCGATGACATCAACGATGTAGACAGGAAAGGGGGACGATGTAGACGATGTTGCCACGATGTTGTCAATATCGCGATGTAGGCTAAATCAACGATGTAGACAGGAAAGGGGACAAGGAAGGGGGACGATGTAGACGATGTCGTTACGATGTTGTCAATATGATGATGTCGCAATGTCAACGATGTAGACAAGAAAGGTAGACGATGTAGACGGTCTTGTTACGATGTTGTCAACATCACGATGTCGGAACAGTGTAGAACAGGAAAGGCGACAGGAAATAGGGACGATGTAGACGATGTCGTCACGATGTTGGCTTTGTCAACAATGTAGTCAGGAAAGGGGGACGAAGTAGACGATGTCGTCACGATGTGGTCAACATCGCGATGTCGGCGATGTTAACGATGTTAACAGGAAAGGAGGACGAGTTAGACGATGTTGTTACGATGTTGTCAACATCACCATGTCGGCGATGCCAACGATGTAGACGATGTCGGCGATGTCAACGATGTATACATGAAAGGGGGACGATGTAAACAATGTTGAGAGCACGTATATAATCATGAACGAAGTTGAAAATATCGGTGATATCGCCAATTAATCGTGCACTGGACATACGTCGCTTCTAGTGCCGACTAACGGCCTTGGAATTATGTAAATAAGGTATTAATTTGTTCATTTTTCATTTATCTCTTCATTTATGTTCTAAGTTTCATCTACCTGCTACCCTTTATTTTCTCATATTAAGACAGTTTTTACAGTGACCAATCAATTCAGGCATTTCAACTTTCATTTTGAAAGATTGTCATGTGACCAACGAGAAAAAGTAAGGCACAATGGATTATGGGAGCTAATTTATGCAAATGACCCTAGTTCAATATGAATACATAATGTAACACCTCGTCCATTTACGATGCAAGGTAGGTAAATATCCGAGTGTTTCCGATAGTTATCATGGTTGGCTACTATAAATGTTCAATACCGACAGCCATTGGACGTCAGAGTAATCTCGGACTAGGTGGCGGCAGGTGCCTTTTTTTATACACCTGGTCAAATACACTTAACCTGTATTTAGGTTTTGTACACCAGCTGATGAAGCTTTTCGTTTTCAAAAGATTCACCAGTGACATTCGAATAAAAAATGTTGATAAATCAACATAAAGTACGAAGTTGAAAAGCTTTGAAAACCCAGATTTCAATATAGAGACAGGAACAATTTCCCCTGTATTTGTTTATTTCACAAGGTCGGAAAATTAATCTGAATTTTAAAATATTAATAGAATCACAATAATAATAAGAGTACTGATAAAGAGCCTGCATTGTATATACGGAACTTTTCAAAACACATCTACCTATCTTCAATAAAATAAAATAATAAAATTAATCCACGCTAGATGGTGCAATGCCTCTTTTTACTTTACAAAATTACTTTAACTATACAATATATCTTTTTTTTATGTATTTAAAGACGTTTTTAAACAAAAAAAGTTAATTTTGTAACCGAACAACTTTGTTTGTATTTTTATTAGCAACACAGTTCGGCTTTTAATCAAAAGATTTTTTTTAATATTTCCGGGGTAATGTTAAAATCTTAGCTAAATTCGTCAGTGCTAAGGTGTTGGGCTTTTTTAAAACTAAGTCTTGGTCATCTCGTTAGAAATAACCTGGTCTCATAACAGTTTTAGAACCCCATGATACACACAAGGCGCTGAGACTGTCAATTTAAATGAACTTAAGATTAGAATTTTTTTGTAATTGCGGGTTAGTTGGCAATCAATCTATATGTATATCACTCAATATGTAAAGGCAATTAGCTTAACAAAGCAACGTTCCCAAAACACATGAGTATTTACAAATCAACTACATGTATTGGATATACATCTTGAGGGTCTAGCCCTTAAGTGCGTATCTAATTTGCACCTACATAGATATACATGTAGGAATATGTGGTACATGTATGAGTGCCATTGAGACAACTCTCCATCCAAGTCACAATTTATAAACGTAAAACCATTATAGGTCTAGGTATTGCCTACAACACAGAGTTTTGGCTCACACCGAACAGCAAGCTATAAAGGGCACCAAAAATTACTATTGTAAAACCATTCAAACGGGAAAACCAACGGTCTAATCTATATAAAAACGAAAATCGAGAAACACTTATGGAACACATAAACAGACGACAACCAGTGAACATCAGATTCATGACTTACATGTAGGACAGGTGCAAACAATTGCAGCGGGATCAAACGTTTTAATGGTACCAAACCTTCTCCCTTTTCTGAAACATTAGTATAACATCACAACATAGAAAGACACACTATAAAATATCAATTGAAATGACTTTACTCAATCAATAAACGTAGTAACTAGTATTAGAAAGTCTAAATGATTCTCGGAGTTATCTGAATGATATTGAAGTCATGGGAAAAATTGTGTCTAAAAAAGGAAACTCGTAACTTATTAGCAGAGACATATAATACAATATATATAGTATTATATGTCTCTGTTATTAGACATACCACAAATAACACTTGTTAGATTTTTTTTCACGGTATCTTATACAATTTTACTAACTAGGTGATAAGTTCTATTCAGACAAAACAAACAGTTTTTCTGAAACAATTTTTGTAATTAATCATTTACTGCGAGTTGTGTGTTTCCAATCCATCGTCGGTAGACGAAATAATTACAATTGACATACATGGGTAGGATTGCTACGGATGATTCCGACAACAAAAGTAGGTGTGTTATACACCATTGTGAAGATAAATCAATTTAGATTTAAGCCCCAGTCCCACTAGACCACGATCGCACCACGCTCACCGCGATCTAAATTAAATTCAGATCGTGGTGAGGTCGCGATATGAGCAGCATGAAAATGTAAATTTTCGTTGCTTTCACGATGCTACTACGTCCTCATTACGCTTCTACAACGATCCCGCTACGATTATAACACGTTCTCACCGCGCTTATTCTGCGACCTTACTACGCTTATCAAGATCTGTTTACGCTCATCACGTTCTCACTACGACCATACCACGAGTTATCCGATTGCAACAAGATCTTACCACGCTTCTACTGCGATTATAGCACGTTCTTACCACGATTACACTACGTTCAAACCGCGATCTTACTACGCTCTCAGCAATAACGTCAACATCGTGTTCCATATCAATACAGTATCATTCCTTCAGTTCTATTTCTAATAAATACGTAGATTTCTCGAAAAAAATACAATCAAACCACCAAAATCTACTAGAACACGTGGGCGTGGTGTTAGGGTTGATGTAGAGGCAGATGGAGCTCTGATAGTAACAAATCTTGATCAAGTAGAGATGTCAGACCGACCAACCGACCTAAATTACAACCTACATGTATTGCTGGTCCATAAAGCTGAAATGACGATATTTTAGTGAACGGTAGCAGACATGAAACAGGTGTGTCAATAGATATAGGAAGATATGGTATGAGTGCCAATGAGACAACTCTCAATCCAAGTAACAATTTTTAAAAGTAACAATTATAGGCCAAGATACGGCCTTCAACACGGAGCCTTGGCTTACACCGTACAGCAAGATATAAAAAGCCCCACAAATTACTAGTGTAAAACCATTCAAACCAACGGTCTAATCTATATGAAAACAAGAAGCATGGTTGAGCCGTTAGAGAAAATGGACAAGAAGTCCAAATTACATACAGACAAACAAAACCTGGAGAGAATTAATATATTTTTTGGGAAAATGACAATGAAAATAATGGTCGTAGTATGAACGTAGTCAGGTCGTAAGAAGAGGGTGATGAGGACGGCAAGGGCGTGCTAGAATCGTATTATGGTCGTGAACAGCGTGGTATATACCCCCTTCACATACACGAATGTGTCTTACGATTCCTTACGAATGTTGTTTGTTTTATCAAATGCAAGCATTCGCAAGCAATCGTAAACCACTCGCAAGCAATCGTAAATCACTCGCAAGCAATCGTAAACCACTCTTAAACAAATCGTAGACATTCGCAGACAATCGTATCGATTCGTAAAACTATTTGGAAATTTTTGGACATGCCAAAAATTTTACACGAATGTCCACGAATCATTTCATTCGTAAAGAGCTCGCAAATCACTCGCAACAATTCGTTAATGCATCGTTAACCGATCGCAACAACTCGTAAATCATTCGCAAGAAATCGTGAACAGTTTGATTTAAGAATGTTTAACGATTCATTTACGAATAGTTGCGAGCAGTTTACGATCGCTTTGCGATGGATTAACGAATTGATACGAATTCACGCGTGTGCTTTACGAATATATCCGATTGCTTTACGAATGTATACGAATACTTTGCGACTGCTTTGCGAGTGCTTTGCGAATGTTTTACAAATAGGAATATTTAACAAATGATTTGACGATAAAATTGGGGTTTTGTTTTTATTCTAATAGTTCGTTTCAGTTGTTATATAATCGTGGAAGAAGGAAGTCGCATTTTACTATTGAATCATGGCTCCAAAGAGAAGACCTGCTGCAAGGAAAAGGAAGACAAATCCTGCTTCACCTAGATCCCCTACACCACCACCACCATCGCCCGAAACACCAAACCCCGCCGAATTACCACCACCAGAGGCAAACCCACCAACCGTTGGTATCAAATATCCTGAGCAGCAACTTTCAGATACTGACAATGTTGATACAGCCGGCTCAAACTTTGCCTCAGATGAGGACGATTTGATAGCCACTGCCACAACCAGTGCAGCAGTAAGTGAGATTTGCTTATTCAATGTCTTTGAAAATCACCTTTATAAAGCACATAAAAAATGTATGAGTTTCATAGACAGATATTTAGTGAAATTGGCAATTGAGGAACTGCATTTTATTCAAATAAATCATCAAAATACGATACATGCAAAGAAAATCTGCATTATTTAAATCAGATTAGTTGGACAGAATAGCAATATAATAAGATTAAAGTTAAAATAATTATAACACGGAATCTATATCCAGAGGCCAGTGTATAACTGTTGTTGAACGTATTGGCAAAAATGTAATTAAAAAAGATAACAATGTTTATGATACTTTTCAAACAATTGCAATCAGCATATGAACTTCTTGAAAGACCGGTCATTATAAAAATATTTATGAGTGTATTTTAAAGTAAAGTCGTTGATAGTTATCACGAAAATGGACATTGTGTATTTTCAGACTCGCAAGAAGAATAAACCCAAAACTAAAAGTGCGAGAATACTGACGATCGAAGAGGAAGACGAAGTAATTGAGTGGTTAAAGTCAAATCGTTTTCTATACGACAAGACAAGTATTGATTTAAAAAATCGCGATAAAAAAGAGCGAACATGGCATGAAATGGAACAGAGGATGAAGTTGAATCCCGGTGATCTTCAAAGATGGTATACGTCCTTAAGAACCACGTATGTGAAAGAAGTAAAGAAAAGAGAAAACACCACACGATCCGGAGCCGGTGTCGGAGATGGTTTGCTAACATCTAGAACTAGCTGGTTGTTGGAGAAATTCGAGTTTGTAAAACCCTTTGTCTGTCAGGCAAGAGGAACCAAGGGGTCACAGATCAAGAAACCTGACCGGTACTCAGACTGCAGTGAGTCATCAGTTCCATCAATAACGACCATGGAAAGTACACCACAGTCAGTGACAACATCGCCAACTACAACAAAGATATCTGACTGCCTAGAAAAAGTTTCTCAGCAGTTAGCAGTCCCAAAGAGTGACATAGAGAAGACCTGCGATTTCCTTAGTACGCTAATGGCAAAGATGACCCCTTCCTGTCTGGAGGATTTTACGAATGAAACTATCTTCAAGGCAATGGAGTATGTTAAACAGTCTAAACAGGAACAGCGTCAAACACAACAACCGCCAAGGGATGATTTTATACAGCCATCCCAGCTTTCATCTACATTCACAGACCCTTCCCAGCAAGTAAATCGCCAAACATTACCTCAATTTACCCAATTACAACCTCAACAGCAAACTGCAGTAGGAAATAACAGGCCTTCAATTAGACCGACAACATCATCCATGTCGTTCAGGCATCGTCAGCCGCAACAAATGTCTACTGATCGCGACTATATCATTGCACGCAACTTAGCAGCTTCGAATCCGCCAGCTGACGTCCTTCAACAATATGGTCGATACCAATGGGCAGAACTGCAACCGACTAACTTGCAACCTATCTTAATGGGTCAACAGCAACAGACAGTATACTCAACTCACACTACAAGTCAGACACCAAGTGCTATTGAATCAACTGCGACAGATACAACATCAGTACTGACGGATGCTTATGAGACAATAAACCCAGAAACACCTTTCATATAGATCTTCGACGTGAATGACTGTTTATTTTCATTTAGAAAAGATTTAGGAAAATCTTGAATAGAGAACCTTTAAATGTATAACTATTTGTAGATTGTAGAAAATTTGTAGCTTTTTTTGAGAATGAAAAGAAATAGGTTAATCCACATTTGTTTATGTTGTTTATTTTAGGAACCAAAATTTTTAAACAAAACCAATAAAAAATGACATCGCTGAAAAGTGTAATATGCAAACGGAATCTTTTGCCATTACTTGGCGCCTGTGCCCTTTTCAATGTACATTTAGTTGTAAATCAAATTCGAACACACTAAGGAGCAATCAATAATCATAAACCACAAAGAAGACAATGCCATGGCAAATACACAACAGGCAACACAAATAACAACATAACAAAAACTAAAAACAAAGCAACATGGACCCCAAACAAAAACAAAATGTGGTGAACTCAAGTACCCTGGAAGGGTTAGCAGCTCCTGCTTTAAGTGTGACAACCGTCGTTTAGCTTAAATGTCAAAATCATTCTGAAACTCATTTATTGATGCTTATCAAAGTTTGTGTTTAAACTCAACCTATTCTTTTTTGCGCGTGTTGGGTCGTTGCCTCTTTGACACATTCCCCGTCTTCACTCATATTCTATCCCTTAAATACCATTCCAAGTACTAGTATTGCAACAAATTTGTATTATAAAGTGTATGTCAAACAAAGTTGGAGTGAATTATTCATTATGATAGAACCTCATTCTGATATTTTTTATAGTCCTATCTATATCTAAATTTTTATTTTTAAACATTACATCAATTAACACAATACTGATGCATTCAAAACAATCAATGTTTCTGAACCAGTCAAATCATGTTCTCTTGCCAATCTACGGCGCCTGCTTCCGAGTTGAAGTAATTTTTAAGATAGTTCCTTTGATCAATTCCAGCAGCGTTACCAAAATTTCTCTGATACCCTGGGTCTCCGTCGGTAAGTTGCGCACCTTGTCGCCATTGTCCCTCTATTAAATTATGATTGTTGTCTTCTTCGTCAGCAAACAGTTGTAGATCAGCACGTTTCCTTATCCGAAGTAAGTTATGAAGAGTAGTACAAGACAGTACGATTAAATCTACTGTTTCTGGCAGTTGTTGCATAGTTCCAATCAAAATCTGAAATCTCATGGCAAGAATGCCAAAAGCATTCTCCACAATTCTACGTGCACGGGACAACCTATAGTTAAAGATGCGCTCATCGTGGTCTAAACGTTTTCTTGAATAGGGTTTCATCATCCATGATCGGAGAGGAAATGCGTCATCGCCAATAAGAAAATAAGGAATATCTGTTTCACCATTTGGAAGAGGGGAGGGAGGCGGAAGATCCAAAGTTCCATCTTCTAACATTGGTCGTAGTTCCGAGTCCCTAAATATCTGGCTATCAGATGCACTTCCGTATGAGCCCACACTCAGCCAAATAAACTTATAATCTGCATCAACTAGAGCCATCATCACTGTAGAGAAGAAATGTTTGTAGTTAAAAAATAACGACCCCGAGTTAGGCGGTTTTCTTATTCTAATGTGCTTCCCATCCAAAGCACCACAAGCGTGTGGGAGGTTCCATATTCTTTCAAAGTCAGATGCTATACGCATCCAATCTTCCGTCGTAATCTCATCCGGCATGACTTCATCTTTGTATGCTAAGTAAATTGCTTCGCAGACTTTAGGCACAAAGAGTGATATGGAGTTCCGGGCAACACGAAAGGCATACATAAGATCAGCATACGTGGAACCGGTAGCCAAATGTCTGAGTGTAACGGCTAACTTCAGTCCTGGTTCAAGTGGTTCCCTGTAACGAGAAATATTTATCTAAACTTACAATGCAATTAAAAGAATATTTTTTGTCGCATAAAAGGTAAACTGGAAATGTGTCATACATTAGAATAACAAAAGACAAGACAGTTTAATATACCCACTTCCATATGAATACGAACGTTATTTGGGGCGTTACTAACACGTACTTTGTTCACTTTGTATTAAATTGAATTATTTAGAAGCAAAGTGCTTAAGGAAAATTTTTTAAAAGATTGTTTTGCTGACCTTTTTACTTAGATATGAATTTCTGAAAAAACAGTTAGTATGGTTTTCTAAACTGACTATATCATGCGGAAAATCCAAGCCTCGTCCTTCGGCACCGTCGGATATTCATATGATATAGTCAGCATACAAAATAAAACTAACTATTATTCTTAATGTACATTTCTGTTTTATTTTGCTTGAAAATTGAAGTACTTACCTGAAAGAGGTAGAGCTTTTTCTGATTGCAGGGGTAATTCTGTCAAGTATCTCCCCAAACAAGTCGGCATCAACTCTTAAAAAGTTTCTGTAACCAGACGCATCTTCCCGGTTAAGCTCATGCAGGAGTTGGTCATATTGTCCAAACAAAGTTCTTCTGATGAGCCATGGCCTGCACCAAAATCTACGTTGAGTCCGCCTCCTCCTCCTCCTAAAACAAAGAGGAAACAGTTGTTGATTTTCTTCCTCTGCCCTCTGTGCCAGTGGAAGAAGAAGTCGAAGGAAGTTATGGAAGAGTAATAATTTATTTCTCTCGTAAGACATGTCTTGTTACTCCGAATGTTTACATGGAAAATAAATGAGACTGTATGGCCTACTATCTATATGAGTGCATGCATTTCCCATTGCAAAAAAAATAAACATTCGTAAAACACTCGTAACTCAATCGCAAATGTTCATGGGCTATCGTAAACTATTCGTTAACCAATCGTAAAAACTTGGATCAGATCGTTACCATTCGTATTGTGCTCGCAAAACACTCGTATGCATTCGTTAATTGCTCGTATCTATTCGCAATGAATCGTCTACTGTTATCGTAAAAGCATCGCATTCATTCTTAGTAAATCGTAACCAATCGTAAAGCACTCGCAAATCACTCGTAAAAGTGGTTTATTCGCAAAAGATTCGTTAAAGTTTAACGAATCTTGTAAATTTTGGTGATTCGTTAGCATTCGTAAGAAACATTCGTGTATGTGAAGGGGGTATAGTCGTAGTGGAGGCGTAGTTTGGTCGCGGTGAGAACGTGATGATCGTAGTGAGGTCGTAATAACGTCGCAATGAGATCGTAGCGAAGTTTCTCCGAATAGAATCACGCTTTCGCTACGCTCTCACTACGATGGTACAGCGACCTTTGCGATCTTACTACGATCTTAGTGCGCTCGGCTCTCACTACGCTTCTACTACGACCTGATTTGGCCATGACCGCACCACAATTGTTTTGAACATGTTCAAAGTTGGCCACGCTCATCACGATCTTTAAGACCTCACCACGACCGTGATACGACCTTACTGCGATCTACACGATCGTACTACGATCATCAACATTTGCATTTTTTTCACAGATCGTAGTGCGATCGTGGCCTAGTGGGACTGGGGTATTACGGCATAACAAGTTTTAGTGTGGTTGACAGCCAAAAAATCACCATATAACGGAATTTCGCCACCCGGCTGACATTTTTCTAAATCACGAGTTAAGTACCTTATGTTAGATAAAGGTTTATAGGATTTTTTTTCTAAGACGAGTGCCTGTGTATCCAAATTTCATTTAACGACATCTTGGTGCAAATAATTATTACACTATAAGGTAACCATGATAGCTAAATTTTAAAGGCCATATCACATTCAGTCTCTTGAACAAGTTACATTAATGTCTGAGAACTCATTGTTATACAGAGGAAATACCTTTTTACAGGTACATTTATATCAATACGACGAAATGAATGACGAAAGTACACACAAATGAGTGACATAATTGTCATTTAATGACAACAAGGTATGCAGTCGTCTTATATCTTCAGTTTTGACCTCTACCTGACGTCACCTGGCAATAGTTTTTGTCTAACATATTGCGAGTACGTTTATACATGAATAAGTTAAATAAATCATTATAATATAATGTCTTTGTTATAATACTTCTAAAAGGAAACAGTATTTGTTGTCACATAAAAGTAGCTTTATATGTATCTACTATCCTGTTAGTGGTATGGACACGTTATGATATGGACGAGTGAAATGAAGTTTGTTGCCACACAGATATTCCAAAGTCCATCTGGTACGTAGTGTTGTTTCGTAAAGATTCTGACAGTTGTTATGTTGATAAGTATAACTATATTAGATATATGGAGCAACGCATCGATTTAACTTTTATTCGTTCTCTAATACATACGTTCCGCGACACGTATACACGATTTTATTGTTAGATACTGATATGATACATGCCTTTTCTTATTAGTTCGTTATTCAGTTTGAACTAGCTTTCAGTAAATGCGAGTACTCTCAGATCAATTATTACTTAATATCTTTTTTGATATGGAAATGTACACACCCTGCCACGCCCGGTTTGTGTTTTTGTTACTTGTTTTTCTGATTTGTATCGATCTGATGAGTTAACTTTAAAGCCGTTTTCAACTGATTTGATAGTTAATTCATATATTGTGCTGTTAAACCAGTGTATGGAGATGGATTTATATAAGTTATATTTAGCATTGTCATTATTTGGGTCAAAATAGTAAGAAAACAAATCTAGAATCTGCTTAAATTTTGGTAATGAATTTCTTTGATATATTGAAGTCTTCTAAGAAAAGAAAAGTGATTGATATAGAATTAAATAGTTTACACTTTATCGTAGGAAAAACCCAAAGGAGTCCAAATATATGACAACATTTTATAAACCTGAAATGACTACATTCTTAGTAGATTAAAAAAAAGTGTAAGATCTTAAAAGATGGGACAATTTAAAAGCAAACGTATATCTCATCCTCAATGTCATCCTAACAAAACGTTCAAAGTCATTTCCAATCTTCTAGAAATTGAAGAGTAACGACAGAGTAACATCTACATTCTATAGCTAGCTGATGACTATTGAGTTTTATTTTGGAAACATGTCTTACAATTAACACAGTGGTATTGGTTAACATACGTATTAGTGTAAACAAACATTGTGAACCCTATATATATATAACTTGAACATGTATAACTATAGTACACAGTTGAACTAAAACTTTTAAATATAGTACTCAGTTGAACTTGAACATTGAAATATAGTACCAAGTTTAACTTGAACATTTAAATATAGTACTCAGCTGAACTTGAACTATAAAATAAAATTATCCGTTGAATTTAAACATTTACTTTTTGTAACTATAGCACTCAGTTGGCTGTCGACATCTTGCTTCACACGATCAAACAGGAGCTGTTATATTATCAAATAAAAAGCACTGACTATGCAAACTATCAACTAAACTTATACCTCTTTTCAATACAATACAACCAATGTTTCTGATGAAAGTAAATAAAAAAAAGACCTGCTTTGAATGCATACATATTTTACAGTGCATACTATTCATTTTTTAAGGATACAATATCATTTTTTAATTTTAGTTTGTTTAATTTGGGCGAGTTGGTAATTTTTGGGAATATAGCTGTCAGTAAGATAACTTTATAGAGTTTTGAAAAATTGAAAATAACACATTTAATAATTTCTTGCGTCCGAAGCGCTTTTCTGGATTTACCTTCATCAGGAACGCTCACAGCCAAACATTTTAAATCCGAAGATGTATAAGTACCGAAACCGTTGAATAGCTCTATTTAAAAATACCTAAAAGAAATAGCCAAATTCATATAAAGCCAACTTTGCCTGAGGGAGTTGAAACCTTAGTTTCTTAATAATTTATAAAATGTATGTATAAACAGACAATTTTAAGTGTATCAATAACTTTCTGGTGAATTAAAAACAAAAAGTATGATATTGAAATGATTACAAAAATAAGCACTTGTACACCCACTAAGGAAGTTCCTGACCAAAACAATTATTCGCCATATGTTTGTTGCCGATACGATTTCCGTCTTAAAAAGCCGTAATTGTGTTTCTAATGGCGTCATTATTTAATATTTTACAAGATTTGAAGTATTTATTTTATGTAACCTGTTTTGTTTATAACAGTAGCACAGTTTTTCCCAAATATTTTCTACTAAAACGATCCTATTTTTTTTTTAAATGGAAACCACCTTACAAAATGTATACACCTTAAATTTTATAATCTCAAGTGTTTCCTGATTTTAAAACTCAAACTGGGAATTTCACGGGTTCCTTGAGCAATGGTATATATTTCAGCCAAATCTCTCTTGATGGTATTCAATAATTTGGACAAGCAAATTGTACCATTGATTTGTAACTCAGGTAAGCTATTTCAAAATATATTTTTTTTATCGTTAGCCAAAACACTCTCTAAGGAGATCAAATACCACCAACGGATATAATGCTACAAAGACCTGGACTGACTTTTTGATCACGATTAAGCTCTCCTTCTGGTGGAATTATATTTACTGACTATATCGTCCAACCACTAGCACGACTACTCAGAACAGTTTTATGAACCATGACTTTTAAAAATCGTTTTTTAATTAATTTTCATGTTAACTTTCAAATTTAAAGACTAGTAAAACAATTACAGATTTTAAATTCCTATTTTAGCTTGCAATGTATTTTGCTTATTTTTGAAGGCCTATAATAACCTATACAATGGCGTACTTCTATTCCATTTGTTCTCTGTTGGAGAGTCTTCTCATTAGCAATCATAAAACACATATTTATTTTAGACAAGATAAGATAAGATAAGAACACTTAATTTTTATTCGGCATAAGTACAAATAAGCAACACAAGCTCTAAGCAGCTTTTGACCGAATATAAAAACATATAAATAGTGCATTAAGATATATAAAACAACCTGTAATACAAAGTTGAAATCTCACATACATAGCATTTGTTTTTTTTATATTTATCATATAAAAGTGTATTGTATTAATTGCTAATTTTAATGTCGATATATAGCCTCCAGAGAGCATCTGAAACTTTATGGCTTGTCACACGTGCGACAAATCATTATGTTTTGCAGATATTATGCATAGATCTTCGAAAGCAATAGTGTCATTATTGATGGCCGTTTGTGTACTTTAGATTACTAGTAGTATAACTATACCATTAAAGATGCATTCGTTGGTCCATAATCATAGTCAAAGAAAGTTTTGGTGCAAGCTCTTAATTGTCAACGATGTCCAAAATGTGGGTATACGGAACTTTATTCTGCCTATTAAACCAAAGACTATACTTAACTAGTATGTGTGGCTTCTCCCATACAGTTTGTACGGAAGCGTATAAGCGCCACACACCTTTTTAGCTCACCTGGCCCGAAGGGCCAAGTGAGCTTTTCTCATCACTTGGCGTCCGTCGTCCGTCGTCGTCGTCCGTCGTCCGTCGTCGTCCGTCGTCGTTAACTTTTACAAAAATCTTCTCCTCTGAAACTACTGGGCCAAATCAAACCAAACTCGGCCACAATCATCATTGGGGTATCTAGTTTTAAAAATGTGTGGCGTGACCCGGTCATCCAACCAAGATGGCCGCCACGGCTCAAAATAGAACATAGGGGTAAAATGCAGTTTTTGGCTTATAACTCAAAAACCAAAGCATTTAGAGGAAATCCGACATGGGGTAAAAATGTTTATCTGGTCAAGATCTATCTGCCCTGAAATTTTCAGATGAATCGGTTAACCTGTTGTTGGGTTGCTGCCCCTGAATTGGTAATTTTGAGGAAATTTTGCTGTTTTTGGTTATTATCTTGAATATTATTATAGATAGAGATAAACTGTAAACAGTAATAATGTTCAGCAAAGTTAGATTTACAAATAAGTCAACATGACCGAAATGGTCAGTTGACCCCTTTAGGAGTTATAACTTTATAGTCAATTTTTAACCATTTTTCATAAATCTAAGTAATCTTTTACAAAAATCTTCTCCTCTGAAACTGCTGAGCCAAATTAATCCAAACTTGGCCACAATCATCTTTGGGGTATCTAGTTTAAAAAAGGTGTGGCGTGACCCGGTCAACCAACCAAGATGGCCGCCACGGCTAAAAATAGAACATAGGGGTAAAATGCAGTTTTTGGCTTATAACTCAAAAACCAAAGCATTTTGAGGAAATTTGACATGGGATAAAAATGTTTATCAGGTCAATATTTATCTGCCCTGAAATTTTCAGATGAATTGGACAATCGGTTGTTGGCTTGCTGCCCTCCAATTGGTAATTTTTAAAGAAATTTTGCCGTTTTGGGTTATTATCTTGAATACTATTATAGATAGAGATAAACTGTAAACAGCAATAATGTTCAGCAAAGTAAGATCTACAAATAAGTCAACATGACCTAAATGGTCAATTGACCCTTTAAGGAGTTATTGCCCTTTATAGTCAATTTTTAACAATTTTCATTAATTCAGTAAATTTATGTAAATTTTTACCAAATATTTTTCTCTGTTACTAATGGGCAAGGTTCATTATAGATATAATTGTAAGAAGCAAGAACGTTCAGTAAAGTAAGAACTTCAAACACATCACCATCACCAAAATACAATTTTGTCATGAATCCATTTGTGTCCTTTGTTTAATATGCACATAGACCAAGGTGAGCGACACAGGCTCTTTAGAGCCTCTAGTTTAATATTTCTTCCTGTGTTTGCGTTATGTAACGTAAAGATAGGAATAATAATAAAAGAAAACAAATGTGTGGCGCTAATACGCTTCCGTAAATACGCTTTCGTAAGTTTGGCCCACTCAGTAATTTATTCAGTATGCCTTCGGAATATACAAATATTGTCAAAATTGTCAATAACGACCGGGTACCAGTATACTCCGTTACGCACTCGTCATTTCAGAGTATTAGAGAGACTATTTGTCTCGATTGTTTTAGAGTTTTTACTTTAGGACATGATATATAATTCAGTGGCGGATCCATAACTTTTCCTAAGGGGGGCTCGCTGACTGACCTAAAGGGGGGGGGGGGGGGGGCGCTCTCTAGTCATGCTTCAGTGATTCCCTATATAATAAATCAACCAAATTTTTCCAGAACTAGTCTGTCCTTTAACTTTTGTATTCAAAATAAAGAGACAGGTATAATTATCAATGAATGTACCGCTAGATCTCTTTAGTTTCTTATTAATTATATTTCCTTAATAAATTGACACAATAATTGTCATATACATGTACATACGTCAAACAATTACACAAAACATGTAGCTCTCTTCATTAAATTTATAACTATTAACGTCATTTCCAAGACATGACAGACATGTAGATATGAGCGTCTGGATGGGGGTCGTTCATTTCTGTAATCTTAAATTGTTTACTAGTATGTCATTTTTCTGAATTGTTTATCTATTTTGCCAATTGTTCTTTATTCGTTACTTTTGATGACTATGATTGTCTATTTTTTTTTTTATCATTCCTCATTTCTTCCCTTTATTTTCTATTCTGTATACCCTATTGCTACTTTCATACATTATCAGTATGGTGGAACATCCTTCGCTTATTCTATTGGTGCATGCCCACTACGTCATTGGAAGCGTTGACGATCAAAAGAGTTTTTTTATATATTGTATTATAAATTGATTATCCGAATCTATTTTTTTCCACTTTTCTTTTTTCTCAACGTTTCGTGGCCATACTTAGTCTAGTAGTTTCAAATCAAACAGTGTTTTGATCTTGTCAAATAATTCTACTTGTTTTGTCATTTTGTAGACGGAAACATTTTAATTATGCTGATTTTACGTGTAAGTATCTTTATCTTGAAATTAACAGTGTAGCTTTTAGCCATGCGGATTTAAGAATAATTGATCACTTTATGGTAAAAGCATGAAAGGAAATGGGGAATAAACAAAATAGAGATATTGAGCTACGAAAATAAATATTAAAATGGCCGCCAAATTAAAGATGGCCGATATAAGGTTCAAGGATTACAATAACAAACTTTTGATGAAGTCTACCAATATACAAGAGTTCAGTAGATACCACAAGTTTAAGAAAAATATTTTAGACATGTCAACAATTGTTTTTTTTTTCTCAATAAAACCAAGGATTTGTATAGTTAACTATAAAAATCCTTGATAAAACAAATACTTGATTAATAAAAATGAAATCGTTAATTTGAAATTTTGAAAGTATTTATATACATTCTCTATCTATTATAATAATGAATAGACGGTTAACAGATTTGAGAAACTGATCAGGAGTTAGATAGACATAGGCCTGCAGTGTATTAATTATACCAGGGGACATAGATCATGTTTTCAAAATGGCGACAAAGTGTTTCCCTAAAGTTTAACGCTACAATTTATAAGATATGGAGAAAATCTGGAGTCAGAATATTCATTTTTGTCATCTGCTTGTCATTGTTTTCCCCCATCAAATTGGGGATCAGAATATGTCTTTTAGTAAAACAGCTCCCTTGAAGTTAAATGGTCGTTCCCTGAGAAATGTATAGGGAACATACAGCATTTAAAGACTTTTAATATACTTGGATAGGCTTCAGGTTTGTGGCATCCAAAAATGACAGATATTCTATCTTCTTTTAAAAGCAGAAGTTTTGTAATTTTTGTCTAAAAATGAATGAATTTTGTTGCTTTGGCAAAACTATTTCATTTTCTTTTGACGCTAACAAATTCCTCACAAAAATAATGCCCTTAAAATCTAAAGAACATGTCAAGCATTCCCCTTATATGTTACTGAAAATACAGTCATCGACATGATTAACCGAGAAATAGATAAATATTATCAATAAATGGGAATTGTACATTTGTACTTTAGTGCCTTTTTTCACACACATCTCCAAGTTGAAGATATAATTTGATTATAAATGAACGACATAGTATTTTTACTCTTTAACGTTTTGTTTACGTGAAAAGAACAGTGAAATTGATAAGTTGTCAACATAATATTTTTAGTTTATTATTATTTTTTATTTCAGGACCTTACTGTCTGTGTATTGTGTGTCCTTGTTTGCATTGATCATCATAAAGTTGGTACGTAAGCAACGAGTAGATCATTAAAATTGTCATTAGCCAATTTAAAATTCCCCGACATGTTTTTCTACGGCCGGGTTGTTGTCTCTTTGACACATTCCACATTTCCATTCTCAATTTTATTATAAATTCTCCATAGACGTTTAAATGTGTCCAGTTGTTTATTGGTCATTACTCTACTGGTGTTTTAACTCCTTAATGTTGATTTTGCAATTGTGTTAGCTTTAATTGTTTGTGTTCGTCTCAATTTAATGCAATGGTAAAATGTGTGTATCCGTCTTCCGCATTTAAGAGTGTTTGTTAAAATATCAAATAACTGATATTAAATAACTAGAGGCTCTCAAGAGCCTGTATCGCTCACCTGATTTTACTTGGGTTTTTGAAATCATATAAAAAAATATAAAATTTGGCTAAAAGTCACAACACAACCTCATAAGGAAAGGAACATTCAGGCTATGTTTGATTTTATTCAAAAGTCCCACACTGGCGGCCATCTTGGAACACTTGGTCAGCACCTCATAAGGAACATTCATGCTTTATTTGGTTTCATTCCATTCAGTAGTTTTCTAAAAGAAGTCATTTGTATGCATTTCCCATAGGGTCCTATGTTAAACTAAGTTTCATTCCATTCAGTGGTTCTCTAGAAGAAGTTCAAAATGTTTAAAGTTAACGACGACGACGGACGACGACGACGGACGCCGGACGCCAAGTGGTGAGAAAAGCTCACTTGGCCCTTAGGGACAGGTGAGCTTAAAATGAAAGTTTATTGACTTTATTGTATCATGTGTATGATTGCATGCAAAATTCTGGTCACGCATTCGTACTCTGACTTAAAAACCAACCAATCAAAATACTGCATTTAGTGTTCCGATTACTCAGTCTGTGTTAAGTTTTATTGCCGTTAACCCTATATTTATATATTTATTTTACAGAGACGAGAAGCGTAAAAAGTAAAAGAGCTATTTGGAACATTGCATATCAATTGACCTATTATTTTGGAGCGGGCCGAGCCACTGCACTTCTAGACTACGGATGTTTTTGTGGATGGTATGGTAGTGGTACACCAGTCGATGGAGTAGACCAGTAAGTACAATGCAAGATAATGTCGAGAACTTCTCCATGTTCATTACTTTATGGTCGTGTTATTGTCTCTTTAGTGACGAATGTAGACAGTAAAGTGACTTCTCGTGCTTCAACTTTACGACCTTATGATAAACAAGACAATGGAGTGCGTGCCCGATCGAAAAGATTTCTGTGTACATTATCTTAAGGTCGGGTTGTTGTCGTTTTGTTTCCTCAACACATTTCCGTTTCCGATTTCACTTTTTAATTTGATTTCATACAGCGTTTGTCTTTAGTGCCAAGTGGGCACAGTCGAGTTCCTCACCGTGCTTAAGGTTTATGGTCCTATGATACACAAGATAATGAAGTGTGTGTGCGAGCGAGAATTTCTCTATGTTCGTCTTTAGTGCGTAGTGGAGATAGTTCAGTGCCTCATGTTTATCCTCTTATGATACAACAGATAATTGAGAGTGTTTCCGAGCGAGAACTTCTCTATGTTCGTTATTTTATGGTCGGGATCTCTTTGAAACATTCCTGATTTTGATTCTGAATTTGATTTGATACAGCCTATATCTTTAGTGCCGAGAACTTCTCTAGTATGTTTATCTTTTTTTAAGTCGGATTGTTGTCACTTTGACACATCCCCAATTTCCAAATGGCTATGTATGGATACATTTATTACGGGCAAATACAATGTATATATATATATCAATATGTCAAGATCTGAACGGTTCCAATTTTAGAAGAAAAAAAATTGTGTGATGTCCCTATCATCAAATAGTTTGGATGTATAAAAAAGAAGATGTGGTATGATTGCCAATGAGACAACTATCCACAAAAGACCAAAATGACACAAACATTAACAACTATAGGTCACCGTACGGCCTTCAACAATGAGAAAAGCCCATACCGCATAGTCAGCTATACAAGGCCCCGATAAGACAATATAAAACAATTCAAACGAGAAAACTGACGGCCTTATTTATGTAAAAAAATGAACCTGCTTCTGAATTTTATTTTATAGATGTTGCAAAGAACACGATGATTGCTATGGTCGTGTGGACGAATGCTGGCCTAAAACTTGGCCTTACTCATATGAACTTCAAAACGGAACAGTCAACTGTCAAAGTAAATACATTTAATTCTAATGATAATGTATAAAAAATATGGTAATAAGGATACAAACAAGATACTGCTAAAAATAATTATGATATGATATTATTCCAAAAGCTATTAAAGCTTATAGGATATACACAACGTTTGACAAATTATTTATGTATGCAATACATCACATAAACAGACATATAATAATCTAAACACATTATATATTAACCTTACAAATAGTACAATAAACTCATCATAGATACCAGGACTAAATTTAGTATATGACGTCAGACGCGCGTTTCGTCTAAAAGGGGACTCATCAGTGACGCTCGAATCCAAAAAAGTTGAAAATACCAAATAATGTACGGAAGTTGAAGAGTATTGAGGACCAAAATTCCTAATTCTGCCAAAAGTTCTAAAAGTTCTAAAAGTTAACAATATTACGTATAACGTATGAGATACAAATTTTGGCTAAAATTAGCAGCGTAACGTTTCTAAGCTAATTTCAAGTAAAGCATTCAATATCGTTCTTTCACTGACATTAATTGTCTAACATCTTAGTTTTATGCTATGACGGTTTTTTTTCCAGATCGTGCCAGTTCCTGTAAGGGGAGAATATGTATGTGTGACAAACTGTTTGTAGACTGTCTTCAAAATAACACGTATAATCCTGACAATCATGATGTAGACCAAGATATATATTGTCAGGGGAGATAATAAATTTCAAACATCTAACTCTTAGCTACTTTTCTTACATATTAATATAAAATAGAAGGTGTAGTATGATTGCCAATGAGACAACTATCCGCAAAATACCAAAATGACACAGACATTAACAACTATAGGTCACCGTACGGCCTTCAACAATGAGCAAACCCCATGCCGCAGGGTCAGCTATAAAAGGCCCCGATAAGACAATGTAAAATAATTCAAACGAGAAAACTAACGGCCTTATTTAAGTAACAAAATGAACGAAAAACAAATATATAACACGTTAACAAACGACAACCACTGAGTTCACAGGCTCCTTACTTAGTACAGGCTCCTTACTTAGTACAGGCACAGACATAAATAATGTGGCGGTGTTAAACATGTTAGCGGGATCCCAACACTCTGGGACAGTGGAATAACAGTACAACATAGGAACGAACTATAAAAATCAGTTGATGGACAAAAATACAAGTGAACGTGGCCGGGTACTTATACATCCCGACACAAAAAAACACAATGAACAGATCTGAGAATATTCGCAGTTATCTGACAGCTAGTCCAAAGCCACTAACAACTCATAAAAAAAATCATGCATCTTTGACTAATATATCAACCCTTGTTTCTTAAAAAAAAATTCTAAAATATATGTTTTACCTGATCTCAGCCAACTAAAAAGTTATTTTCCTTCAAGTGGGCACAACGAAAACACTTCTTTTGTACTTCATGCATGTAATAATCACAAGTTTGTATCTGTGATTCAATGAAATGTGAAATACACTAAATCCATTGGTTGTTGGATGTGTACGGGTTGATATATTAGTCAAAGATGCATGATATTTTTAATGAGTTGTTAGTGGCTTTGGACTAGCTGTCAGATAACTGCGAATTGTTTTACATGTTGTCAAGTTTTAGCCTTTTACACCTAACTATACGGTT
Organism: Mytilus trossulus; assembly: GCF_036588685.1. Lineage (NCBI taxonomy): Eukaryota > Metazoa > Mollusca > Bivalvia > Mytilida > Mytilidae > Mytilus > Mytilus trossulus. The sequence continues at coordinate 62,195,971 of NC_086381.1, read as the reverse complement.
TGAGTTTTGTGCATGCTGACAGGTAGTGGTGAATGTTTCCATTAGCAATCATACCACATCTTATGTTTTTCTGAAAACACGATAGCAGCTTTCGATATATGCCTTGATTATTAATATCGTCCGTTCTTTGATAGATAAAATGTTTTGTGTGTGATTTTTTTATGTGTGTTTCTTGTCATCACCAGCCCAGTAGTCAGCACTTCTGTCTTGACTTGAGTTATCTTTGCCAAGTTCATAATAATAAATTAACTGTTTACAAAACTTTGATTTTTTGAAATATTAAGGCTTTTCCACCACAGGAATATATTTCTTTCGCTGTATTTGGGACATTTAGGAATTTGTAGCCCTCAATGCTCTTTAACTTCGTATTTCATTTGGCATCTTAAACAATTTTAGATCAAGCGTCACTGATGAGTCTTTTGTAGACGAAACTCGCGTCTGGCGTAAATATAAAATTTTAATCCTGATATCTATGGTGAGTTTATCAAAAGTAACGTTTGAGTCATGAACATTTATTACTGAAACTCACAACCAAGCTGTAGTCTTATTTAAAGAAGTTTATCTATTGTCATATCAATTAACAATACCCAATACAATTAGTTGTATTTAGTTTCATTGGAAAATGATTATAAAACTGATTGTGATAAAACAAAATGGTTTGCTAGTCACTCTTGGTCAAATATATACATGTACTATAACTCTTTTATTATGGGGAATAATCAAATTTGTCCTCCAGATAATTTTTTTAAAGTTAAATGCCTACAAGTTTGAGCTTTCCAAAAAGGCTTCGCCCTGTTCTTTTTTAAGGTCATACATGTGCATGTGGTTGTTGATTGAGTATTGGGAATTTGGTATTTTTCAGATAATTGATTGATTTAAAATGGATTTACAATAAGAGTGTGCGTTATACACTCATGCTTTTCAAATTTTGATATCACTTGTTGAAAATCAAAACATTTACAAAAAGTCACGACTCTGGAGGTGTGCTCAGATTGTCAGAATTATAAAGTACAGATAATGCATTTTTGAAAACCTTGTACAGAAACATTGTTTAGCAAAGCATATTGTGCACATTACAGATTCACAACGCAAAAAAACGAGAATAATTTTTATGTTTATAGTACGAATAAATGACAATTTGTAGTTATTTCAAAACAAACAAAGCTGGAATAGAGACACCAGATACATGTTAACTTAAACAACAAAACACTATTACAAATAGTATCAATAGGATGAAAGTAACAAGAAAGAACGATTTGAGAGTACTGTAACTGACAGCTAGCTCAAAGCCAAACAATTAATGTTAAAAAATCATGCATCAGAGACTTAACTCAACTTTAACATATCCAAGGGATTTAGTATTTTAACATCATGGAGAGTCAAAACTTAACTTGTGCAATGCCACAACTATATGCATCGAGAAGTAGTAGGATGTATATATTATTCTTTTTGCATCATTGATAATTGGTAAACTTCTGTATGAATTAAGTGTACGGAGTAACCGGGAGACTAGTAGGCTCGATTAAAATATGTATATATAATTCTTGTTGCAATATTTATTATTTGTATACCCAAATTTCCTGATTGCAAAACTTTGAATTTTCAAAAAAAAAATAAGGATTTTTCTATTCCAGGCATAAATTACCTTAGCCGTACTTGGCACAAGTTTTTGGAAATTTGAATCCTCAATGCTCTTCCACTTGAACTTGTTTTCATTTCAAGAATATTTTGATACGAGCGTCACTGATGAGTCTTATGTAGACGAAACGTGTTCTGGCGTACTAAATTATAATCCTGGTACCTTTGATAACTATCTATTACATGAATTAAGAGTACGAATAACCAAAAAACTAGTTGACTCGATTGTTGTCCAGTAGAATTCGGACATTTAACTCGTGAGGTAACGCATTGGGTCCAATGCAAATGAAGGTTTCATGTTCATTTAACATGGGGTTCGTGTTGCTTATTCTTTTTTTTTGTCTATGTTGTGTCAGGTGTATTATTGTTTGTCTGTTCGTCTTTTTTCGCCATGGCGTTGTCAGTTTATTTTCGATTTATGAGTTTGACTGTCCCTCTGGTATCTTTCGTACCTCTTTAACATTTACATCTCCTGGACCTGTTAGTGTCGTGTTGACGTAAGGACATGATACATATTATCTTTTTGCCAAAACCTGGTGTGACATTTTGAAACTGACAATTTATCCATACAGACAATAGAAGCTCGTCCATACCCATATAGACGAGTTGTGAAAAGTGCAATTGTGTTTTGTTTTGTTTCATAAAATTGAGAATGGAACTGGGAAATGTGTCAAAGAGACAACAACCCGACCATGGAACAGATAACAGCAGAAAGTCGTTAACAGGTCTTCAATGCAGCGAGAAATTCCCCAATCCGGAGGCGTCCTTCATCTGGCCCCTATATACATATATATACTAGTTCAGTGATACTTAATCCCATACTATACACAAAATTTTACACAATTAACTTAAATTAAGAATAATACAACTAACAAAGGCCAGAGGCTCCTGACTATGGGCAGGCGCAAAAATGCGGCGGGGTAAAACATGTTTATGAGATCTCAACCCTCCCCCTATACCTTTAGCCAATGTAAAAAAGTAAACGCATAATAAAATTCAGTTCGTGAAAAGTACGAATCTGATGTCAGAAAGTGTAACCAAAGAAAATAAACAAAATGACAATAATACATAAATAACAAAATAATATTAGAAGCAAACTAATATGCATATTTAGATGACTTTGAATTTTCAATGCCGTTTGTTCCCTGTTTGTACATGATAGATAGAAATAGGAAAACTCAGTATTCAAAGTATATTGAAGTATTTATGTTTGAACTTTCAATTTAAAAACAACTATAAACTGTTGATAATTGCAGCGTTTAGTCCAATGATATGCTAAATTTCCATGTTTTGAGGATGCAATTAAAACAAAAGTTTGAGTTTTTAGTCTTGTGTGTTATTTTATCATTTAATATATTCTGTTTCAGTTTTTAATAACCTCCTATGTGTATAAGATATTTTTATCACTGTTTCTACATTTAAAAATGCCTGTACCAAGTCAGGAATATGACAGTTCTCGTCCATTCGTTTTTGATGCGTTTTGTTATTTGATTTTGCCATGTGATTATGGACTTTCCAAATTGATTTTCCTCTAAGTTCAGTATTTTTGTGATTTTACTTTTTATGTATTTTTAGAAATTTCGATTTTGTATAATGACGAACCCAAAATGCTCATTACTACGTTTGAATAGAGACAAAAAAGTATAAAACTCATTAATTAACTTTAATAGGTTATAAAAACAACGTCCTAAACCATTGAAATTCAACCAATAAAGTGACGTTATTTTCCTTTTTGGACTACGAACAATCAAATTACGCATAGTCCATTGGATTTCGAAACGGCTCATTGCATTTAAAATATAAATATAACACACATATTTAACATATATAAAAAAAGCTAAATTGTCAGTGATAGCAATCAAGTAAATTTCACTAAAGGTTGACTGATTACTGCTTGTATAACGTCTAGTGACAACTAATTTAGGTGTATTTAAATCGAGAAACTTTAATACTATTATAATAGTTAGTTTCATAGTAGAAAATGGTGGATTAAAAAAGGAGACCAAAAGAAGTTGTCTTTTGTAGTGTGTCTGTTTCAGAACGTATGCGTATTTGGACCGTACGCGTACGGTCCAAATACTCATATGGTCTGGAACATGTCCACTTAGTTACTTTTCGTTTTTTGAATTGGCTAAATCAAGAAGATAAACACAAATATATTTAAGACAATCGTGTGGAAACAAAAACAAAAATTTATTTAAAGACACATTTTAGATTTGCTGTACACCATAGTCCAAGGTTAGGAGAGTGCATGTGTGTCACAACCAAAACAAAGATGTGGTTTGACTACTAAAAGGTACAAAATCAACGAACAAAGTCGAATCTCATTCAACAAAGTGCAGTTTCAAAAAGTAAAAGGATAATCCCTCATCTTGTTAAAAGTATTTATTTTCCAAATATTTCTATAGTGACTTAGAAAAGGTTTACTTTTGATACCTGTTTTGAAAATACTAATGTTACTGTCAGTTTTGATATTAAATTTGTTTTCATTTTCCACTATGGCGAATAGAACTCGTCTTTCATTAGTCTCAACAGATAGTCAGGGAAACTCGCAGGTCAAAGTGTTAGATAGACAAAAGTGATACATACCGCCATTTTTTAACCGGAAGTTACCGTGTTATCTTCATTAATGTATTATCTCATCGTTCTGAAGGAAATATAAGTTACTTTTGTATAAAAACTCACATGGAGATTTATTACCCCGAGGGTATCATCAGCCCTGTAGTCAGCACTTGTGCTGACATGAATTATCATTGATATGGTTATATTTATAAATTTACTGTTCACAAAATTTTGAATTTTTGAAATACTAAAGCTTTTCTACCTCAGGCATAGATAACATGAACTGTTTTTGGCAAACTTTTAGGAATTTTGGTCCTCAATGCTCCTAAACTTCGTACTTTATTTGGCCTTTATAACTTTTTTTGATTTCAAGCGTCACTGATGAATCTTTTGTAGACGAAACGTGCGTCTGGCGTATATACAGTTTATTTACAAGGGATTTTACATAGCTTTCAAAGGATTCACAAAATGGCACTAATTTGAACTAACGTTATTTGCAAAATAAGCGGTGGCCATATACTATATTCCACTAAAATTACAACAAGTCATGCATCCCTCTTGTACAACAGGTACAATGTATCATCGATTTTTTTGCTACTACTTAACTTCACCTGGCAATTAATAGGTTTGGTCATATAGAGGACGTACGTTTATGCACAGTTTAATAATTCATTTTTTAGTTATAATGCCACTAAAATAGAAACATAATTTATTGTTAAAGAAAAGTTGCATAATATGTATCTAATATGATAGTGTATTAAAGTTGCTATAGATACGTTAGGAATAGGACGAGTAAGGTGCGTTCCCTGTCACCAATTTTGTTTGCCATATTGTATCTGGTACGTAGTGTTATTTTTCAAAGATCGTGACAGTTGGTTTGTTGATAAGTAACTATATAATATATAAAGCAAAACTATATTTTTTTTTACTTAGTTCTGTAGTGGCTACATACATGAATTTCAGTCTTAGATACATGATTTTTTCAGTCTTAGATACATGATTTTTTCAGTCTTAGATACATGATTTTTTCAGTCTTAGATACATGATTTTTTTTCAGTCTTAGATACATGATTTTTTCAGTCTTAGATACATGATTTTTTTCAGTCTTAGATACATGATTTTCAGTCTTAGATACATGATTTTCAGTCTTAGATACATGATTTTTTCAGTCTTAGATACATGTTTTTTTCAGTCTTGATACATGATTTTTTTAAATAAGTTTGTTGTTCGGTTTGAACTACCTATCAGTACGTGATCTTGTGTGTTCTCTCAGGTGGTCTGTACTAAGTTACTTTTTTGTTGTGAGGGATGAATAAATACTCTGCATGTCCGGTCTATGTTTTTGTTACTTTATGTACCGCTTTGATGAGTTAAGCCTTTTTCAAATGATTTACATGATTTGTACATATGTTGTGCTGTTTCACCGCTATACCAAGCTAAGTGAAGGGTCGAACGCTCACAAGCATGTTTAGCACAGCTACTTTGGTATTTGTTTGCTGTAATACTTATTTTCGCGAGCGATTTATTTTCGCGACTTTCGCGAGATGAAAAAAAAACGCGAATATAAATCGTCGCGAATATGTAAACCTTAGATCTTTCCTTATTAAACTTCATTAAGTTAATCAGAAAATCGCAAAATTAATTAGCCGCGAAAATAAGTTGGTTTACAGTATTCCAAGTGAAGTACCTGCAATTCAGTTGTTGTCATTTGTTTTTGTTCTTCATATTTGTAAATTGTTCATTGTTTTATATTTGTAATTTTGGGGCCTTTTATGACTTACTACATGAATATGGTGTGTGTGTTGCTCATTGTTGAAAGCGTTCAGTGACATTTAGTAGTAAATATCTTTGTCATGTGGTCTCTGATGGAGTTTTGTCTCATTAACAATCAGACCAAATCTTATTATTTTAATATATACATGTAAGTGAGACTATAAATACGACGAACGGATGTGGTCAGGTGAAATTTAAAAAATACCTGGAATTCAAAAATTATACTTTATTTTAGAAGAGCACTTGAGGTAACCCACATGTTTTGGTGGGTATCTTGTTGTTAAGTCTTTAGTTTTCTATGTTGTGTCTTGTGTGCTATTACAAATAACTTGAACGAATTAATTGTGTATATTCATATATAGACCTGAAGATTGTTTTCCGAATAATACGACTAAAAGATGAAGTCCGGTGAAATTGAGAAAAAAAATCTGGAATTTAAAATTGATACTTTATTTTAAAAGAGGTAAAGAACAAAAAAGGCTGGAAATATTGATATGTTATAGAACCCCTTTAGATATTTTTTTAAATCTTTTTATTGGCTGACTCGGCCTGATAGTCACCATTGGCATTACTTAGGTCTCAAATCTTGAGAAACGAAATCTAGAATCTGCTTTAATGTTGTCAATGACCTTTCAATGAGCTATTGGAGTCTTTTATGTGTATAGAACAACTAATTCGAGCCCGGTCGGAAAGAACGTACAAGAAAGTAGTACATATTTTAAACAATGTGTTCTTACGCGTTACTGTATCTTTGCCAATAGGCGAACTATGTGTGTAGTTTTGGAATCAAATGAAAACTTAGGGACTTGGGATCACTGTAGAATACTGGTTAAAAGTTAAAAGATAAAAACGAATATAAATTATTAGTGGAGAGGACATTTTCCCTTTAGTAAAGATCGGAAGTGCCTGTTTTTGTACTGTCAAACTTCCGTAAAATATACGCGCTAATAGGCAGTTAAAGGTATATTGAATTAACAAATACAGCAATCGGTCTATGCATTAGTGGAATTATATACTTTCTATGAAGTGAAAAGTGAATTACCTTTAGTTGTTAACCTTCCATGCCATTATTTGGAGAGTGGTCTCATTAGCAATAAAATCACATCTTTCTAAATATTGTTTTGAAAAGGGGCGTTTCGTTCTAAATTTTCCTTGGAGTTCAGATTTCTTGTGATTTTTCTTTCCCCCCATAATACACAAGACTGATCATGTTGTGCAATTATGTCTGATGATTTAAAAGCATTTCAATATTCACATGTTTATTTCTGGCTTGATATATATTCGACAAATTAGTTACTGAACAATGATGATATACATGTTATAGAGTAAAGCGTTTCAAAAGCACCAGACACTTTATTTTTGACCTTTAATGATTATAGTATACATATGCCATTGGCAATGTGCTTGTTAGTCAATACACTTCGTCAATAAAACATAAAACATAACTACACAGGTTAAATTGAGATCTCTGGTGTGAGTTTTAATAGGCCGTAATAAATGAAATGTGGTAATACTGAAATTTATTCTGCTTATTAAACTCAAGTATATTTAACTTGTATGTCTGGCTTATTAGGTCCACTCGGCATTACAGAGTACCATAAAGACTAGTTGGTTCGTTTGTTTCAGAGCAGGATGCGGATATATAACTCTAGCAAACTAGAAATCTTGCTTATATAAAAAAAGAAGATGTGGTATAATTGCCAATGAAACAATCCTTCATAACAGACAAAGTGACACATAATTTAACTATAGGTCACCATACGGCCTTCGACAGTGAGCAAAGCTCATACCGCATAGTTAGCTACAAAAGGCCACGAAATTAGAATGTAAAAACAATCAGTCTTTCGGTTAAATGTAGTACAGATTTTATGTTTTAAACATACCATTTTTCTCGTCCTGTATATATCGTACTGACTGTAGAACATGATATTTATTATTTTTATTCGTTGGAAACTAATTATTGTGGATTTCGTTATTACAGGTGAAATAAGAAATTAAATGCCCGATGTATGACAAATTACCTAAAGGCTTGTATGAAGACCTCGAAAAAAAAATCCACCAAATTAGATATCCCCGAATATATAAGTTTTTTTTTAATCCACGAACATTGGTTGCCCCGAAAGTAAATGTATCCACGGTTCATATTTGCAAGCATAATAAGTTGACGCGCTGTGATTGCCAATAAATTTATTCCTATCCTAAATTACTTGTTAGACAAATAGAGAAAAGAAAACAAGTAGAACAAAACTTAAACATTAATAGACAATACAAGCTATAAAGTAGGCGATTTGTGATAAGTTAAATTTTGGTTTGTGCTACATCCATCTTAAACATGAAAATATATTGTTGATATATGCATTGCTTGTACATAATAAACAGCAGTATGAAAGTTATAACTATTTTTAAACGATTAGGAAGGCAATAGTCTATAGAAATAAATAACACATTAAAAACTTAAACAATCTTCTCGTTTGACTAAATTAACATTCTTTACGAAAGGATCTTGTTGTTACTATTTTGTGTTGAAGGCCATACAACTACATCTAAATATAGCTGAATGCTTTCAATGCATTTGATATATAATGAATTGTTGTTTCGTTGACAATCAGACAAGATCTCATTATTTTCTTTGTTAAAATTGTATTCCCTTTATACATTTACACGATATATATGTCATTTTCAAAACAAATACACAAATCATGTTGCTATTTTCATTTATTTTAAAACTGTTAACGTCACATTGCAGACCTGACAGAATTACATAATATGAAATTTTGAATGGGGTCTTTTATTTTGTATTCTTTGATTGCTAAGGTCACTTTTCTGTATATTTTTTTTTATCTATTTTGTATGGTTACCAACTACAGACATTTAGCGTTTTCGAGATTTTGCCTTTTCGCCCAACATATTTCATAGGGCAGATACACGCTAAACAGGGAAGTCGAAAATCCAAAAACGCTGAAAAAAACGCAAAAGTGGTTCATTTTTGATTTTGAGTTTTCGACTCGCAATTTCGTGTAATTGAGTTTATTATTTTGTCAATGTCCCCTTTGATTATAATTACAATTTGAAAATAAGCTGCCTGGATCATATCATTCTGAAAAACTATTATTTTTTTCAAAGAGTCGTTAGTATTCATGTACGTAAAATAAATAATAAGCATATATTCATTCAAAGATATTTACTTATGATTTAATTAAAGCCAAGTTTGAGTAAGGCTCTCTACTCATGATATCAATTACAAAACGAACCTATAAATTATATTTGTTTTTCTTAAGCTTTTTATGCCCCACCTACGATATTAGAGGGGCATTATGTTTTCCGGTCTGTGCCTCCGTCTGTGCGTTCGTGAGTCCGTGCGTCCACTCGCTTCAGGTTAAAGTTTTTGGCCAAGGTAGTTTTTAAAGAAGTTGAAGTCCAATCAACTTGAAACTTAGTACACACGTTCCCCATGATATGATCTTTCTAATTTTAATTCAAAATTAAAGTTTTGATCCCAATTTTACGGTCTACTGAACATAGAAAATGATATTGCGACTGGGGCATCCGTTAACTATGGACACATTCTTGTTTGTTATGAATTATGCCGCAATAGTTTACTCAATTGAAATGGTTTATATTTTTCATGCCGGGTCCTTTTGTAGTTGACTGTATTGTATTTATTTTATTGCTGAAGGTCGCATGGTTGCCTTTAATTGCTAACATCTACTTCATTTGGACTTTGATGGATAAGTGACTCATTCCCATTTATTTTGCACCTTTTGCCCCTAATTCTATGTTTTTTAAACCCAATGGAGACCCTCATGTATTACCACTATTGCGCCAAATAATTTCCTGGATTTACTTGTGCATTTGGACTACACAATTGGGAGCATTTACAAACATTTGTTTTTATCAAGACGATAATTATGATAATATATTGTTTAAACTATTAACTATCACGGTCTATTTCAGTTTAACTTTTTTTTATTCTTTCAACATTTCGTGACCATAATTTTTTTTAACTTAAGCGGTCTTGTATATTTTCAACATTTTTATTATTTTTGTCACTTTGCAGACGAAAAAAGTTCAATTATGCAGATTTTACGCGTAAGTAACCTGTATATCGAATACCCCTATATATTGTAATTGAACAACAATGTTCTCTTTAAGAAATGTATTAAGGCAAATCAGCAAAAAAAACCCCAACATTTCATACCATAACTGCTGGAAGTTTGTCAAATTCACCTTGTCATTAATGTTATCTTATTTTGAAAGCAGTTGTTCATTCAATAATATGTTTCTAAATTGTACGGAATTTTCCACTTCCTGTGAACATTTTTCTGCTTTTGACATTCTGTCGTAAAGATTTCCAAAATACAGTGTACATATTTAGCTAAATTGTTATATGTTCATGTCCCTACAACAATGGCCATACAATTTTATGTCCCTTAAACCACTGTATATATATACAGGTATCAACATCTAACAAACTAGATATTAACTAAAATAAATGTGTGCCGGAAGAATAACGATATGGAAATAAAGAAAATTTCTGTCGATATAAATAGATTATACCTGATGACTTTTTGATTTTGATTCCATTTTTTTCTAAAAGGAACGGCAACTTTATGCTTGAAAATTGATAAATACACCGAAGTACGTTTCGGTATCTTTTTTTAGTTTATACCCTTACATGTATACAGATAGTAAAGAAAGAAGATTTTGTAATAAACATATTATACTTAGCACTATTAATTATTATCAAAGGTACCAGCATTATAATTTGATACGTCAGACGCGCATTTCTTCTGCATGAGACTCATCAGTGACGCTATGATAAAAATAGTTATAAAGCCAAAAAAGTACAAAGTTGAAGAGCATTGAGGACCCAAAATTCAATAAAGTTGTGCCATATACGGCTAAGGTAATCTATTCCTTGGATACGAAACTCCTTAGTTTTAGAAAAATTAAAAGTTTTTTTATTTCGAAATATATAAACAGACCATATAATCAATACCGTTATCATATGTATACCATGTAATGCATACCCTTTTCCAAGTATTTCTAGGATGTGTTTCAAATTAATCAATTACATTTATACTGATAAACGGAGTATAAACACAATTATACACTAGAAAAAAGCATTACAAAATACAAGTATTCTATGTGTTAAACAATGGCTATATGTATATTGCCGCAAGTAAGAGAGACCATCCGACGTGATGTTGAATTTTACATGTTTAACGTCCAGATGCAAATTTGTCATGCATATTCAAATCAAGCACACATTAAACACACCAAACATAAATACAAGAGACTGCAAATAAATTACAGAGATGAAGGCTTTGAAATTTGAACTTCAATTTGTAAGTTAAAAATAAGACTCGTCGTCACATGATATTCATGGTATATATCGATTTTTTTTGTACATTGATAAGTTGTTTTAAAAATGAATAAAATTTATGCATTTTTTTTAATGATTTTTTATAAAGTGTATTTTTATTTCAGAATGTTGCTGCATGTTTGTTGTGTATCATCTTGTACATTGATTTTGATAAAGTGGGTACGTAAGCCACTGATTGTAAATAATTTTTAGTCGACGTTCAATTCCAAACAGGTTGATAAATTCTTCACAGACAAGATAATTCAAATATTTTCATTTTTTTTGTCATGGCTCCAATGTCAACAACTAATCTTTAAATTTCACCCACTCCTTAATGTTGACCTTATTGTATACACTGATCACTTACTATTTATCCGTTTTCTTTTCTTCTTTAAATTTGATTAAAAGAATTCGTAAACAATATCAAACACCTGATATAAACAGAATTAAAAGTAAAAAGCACCGAAAGTATAAAATTTAATAAGAATTAAAAACCAACTAACCAGATTCTGAAGTTCTTTCGACATTGAATTTCTAAATAATAAATAATAAGCTTCCTGTGGTTTCCCCAAAGTAACTTTTGTTTAATTTTGTTTGAAATAAATGAAATAATTGGTTACTTGCGGTAACAGACATATCGTAACAAACAATTGAGTATAATTATATTGTCTCTATCTTTTTGAAAGTAAGTGAAAATAAACCAAAATCAGAATTTTCAATAAGACCTTTGACCATTACCTTATTTTTTTTTTGGAAAAATGACCTCAAATCCAAAGACCGTAGGATTGTAGGAGCTCCGACGGCATCAATTGAGGATTTGATGGTCGCCAATTAAGTTTACTGGCGACGCGTTAGTGGAGACAGTAAACGGGTATTTGCGACCATCAAATCCACAATTGGTGCCGTCGGAGATCAAAAGACAATATTGTTATCTCCATTCTAACAAAACTGACAGAAAATAATGTTAAAACATGTTATTAAAATCTCTCATATGCAGTCTGCGCCTGCGCATACGCCCCATAGCATCAATTGGCAATTGATGCCATGTAAAAAAGTGACGTTATCCAATCAAAATGAACGTTACAAACATTGTTGCATTAGAATTATGGTTTACCAGTTACAGATACATATCACTTATTACAAATACATAATTTGAAATAACTCTCATATGGAGCTTATATATATAAGCACAAGAAAAACAGTGATAGGGAGATTACTCTTTCAAAGATAAGTATTCGGTTACGTGGTGGCACTATGTCATGTTCATATAAATATTTACACCAAAAGTCAAAATCTAGAACGACAAATTTATTTTTGACCTTAAACATAATTTCAAGGTTATAAAGCAAGGTCTAAAATCAAATGACTCTTAGACGCCACTATGTGAAGGAAATGAGTTCTATCCCAATACAGCTAATTTGAATACTAGATAGGAAGTAACTCGTAAAAAATAGGGAAATGTAATCGCACCGCTTCACTTAAATATGTATGCTACAACATGTCGCAGAATAGTTTAGTAAAAATACTTTGTCGATATCTTATATGTTACTGACAAAAAGCAATTTTAAGCCAAAATATAAATTTGGAATCTGACATAGACCCTTTAACTTGAACTTATTTTCTGTTTGGATGATCAAAGACCACAATTCAAAAGACGCTATGTTTCTATAACTTATGGTTTACCAGTTACAAAAACTTTTCACTTATTTTATATACAGAAGGGAAAATAACTCTCATATGAAGATTCCGGACCACTTTTGTCAAAATATTTTTTTAGATCCTGAGAATATAACGAGCGAATTCATGAAATAATTTTGTCATAATCTTTAACGGTTGCATAGGAGATGCACACACAAGAAAATTAGTGTTTGTGGAGATAATAATGACACAGAAATTAGTTTTGTTTATAAGCGCATAAGTTGTTAGATAACATATGCCTTCTATCTAAGCGACATCTTGCGAAACAAAATCTACACGCAATAAACAAATTAGCCGGAAGAAAAAAATGATAATCGGAACAAAATCAATAGGACTTTCTTATGAAAAGGGAAAAAAAAACTAATAATAATTAGAACAAAATCAGTAGGTCTTTCAATGGAAAAGAGGACAGACCTATTGTATGTATAATTTTAATTTCAATACATATGTTTGTGTTTTATGCACAATCCTTAAATTGTGTGCATATAAAAATTGAAGTATTACTATTCTATTTAACTCTCAATTTTACCAATCAAAATACTGGATTTCGCTTTTCGAGCACACATTCTACACTACGGGTACTGTGTCAAATTTCATGGTCGCTCACCTAGTATTCAAATTTGTGTTACAGAGACGAGAAGCGTGAGAAAAAAGAGAGCTCTTTGGAACCTTGGATATCAATTAACCTATTATTTCGGACCGGTCCGAGCCACTGCACTTCTAGACTATGGATGTTTTTGCGGATGGTATGGTAGCGGTACACCAGTTGACGGCGTAGATCAGTAAGTATGCACGACTACGGTTGATGTTATTGCAGATATGGAAGTGGTAGACAAGTTAACGCTTCGATGATAAGTAAGAATGCATGCCTTCAGTTGTTTTCTGCTCCTTGGTCAGTTGGTATCTCTTTGACACATTTCTCATTTCCATTCTCAATTTTACTAATACATGTAATTTCAATAAAATACTCAATAAAAGGACTTGTTGATTGAACGCCTATGTTTCACAAACTACACGACTTAAAAACAAAAAGATATATCAAAACACTCTTGAACAATAACGGGACTACATTATATGTCAATATTTCAAGCTCTTAAATATTCCAATTTTAGAACTGTTTTGCGTTTTGATTTCAACAAACGACCATTTAATGCACTACTTTTAAAAGATACAACAAAATACACACCCAAGTTACAGGAAAACAATTAAAGAATGTTTGCACTTACTGAAAAGTAGGAAAACAACTAGCTCTATAGTGTCCATTTAAATACTAAAATCTTACAGCAAGTTGATGGACCAAATACCAATAGACTAAATAAAATACTGGATGTATGTTATTGTTACAGCAATCCATCAAAACTATAAAACCAAAAAACAAACAAAGAATATCTAGGAGCCAAAATACAGTCAAAATACAGTCGGCAGCAGTAAAAAGTAAAATCACAAAAATACTGAACTCAGAGGAAAATCAATTTGGAAAGTCCATAATCACATGGCAAAACCAAAAAACAAAACGCATCAAAAACGAATGGACAAGAACTGTCATATTCCTAACTTGGTACAGGCATTTTCAAATGTAGAAAATGGTGGATTAAACCTGGTTCTATAGCGCTAACCCTCTCACTTTAATAACAGTCTCATCAAATTCCGCTACGTTTACATGATACAAATAAACTCATCATAGATACCAATAAGCCGTTTAAACAAGATAGATTTTTTTCTGAAAGTTCAACAGTTATAATACTTAAGACAAACTAGTTTGGTTCTTAACTTTGTAAATGCATATTAACGTTTGGCGGGATAACATCTTTTTGTTCTTTTAATTGGTTCAGTTTTGTTCTGATCAAGTATAAAATAAATTAGGAAGAAATATTAATTAGCAATGCTTTCAATTTGACCCATAAAAAAGAATGTGATATGATTGCCACTGAGACAACTCGTCACAAGAGACCAACATGACACATAAATTATTAACTGTAGGTCAACGTACAGCCTTCAAATTTGAGCAGAGCCCAAACCGCATAGTCAGGTATAAAAAATAACGAAATGACAATGTAAAATAATTAAAACAAGAAAACTAACGGCCTTATATATGTCTCTATCAAATATGAGTTCAGATACAGATCGTTTTGTGTCTCTATCAACAATTAATTTGAATGTACCCGCTTTGACAACAGTAAACACTTGCTTTATTTTACAGATGTTGCAAAGAACATGATGAATGCTATGATCGTGTCGACGATTGCTGGCCTAAGATTTGGCCATACTCATATGAACTTCAAAACGAAACAGTCAACTGTCAAAGTAAATTAATCTATGTGGCTAATAATGATAATGATAGTAATAATAATGATGATAATACAAAATAATTATAACAATAGTACCAATAATAATCAATAACAATAATGATGATTTATGATATTAATAATCAGCGTAATAATGGTATTCTCTCTTTCAATGGAATAAATGTGTGTAGTTGTCGTTTGTATGTGGATCATAAGTTTTTTTTCGTTTCTCGTTTTTTTATAGTTTATATCGTTGGTTTTCCCGTTTGAATGTTGTTCGGTGTGAGCCACTGCTCCGTGACCTATGATGGTTCATTTATATAATATTGACTTGGATGGAGAGTTGTCTCATTTGCACTCATTCCACACCTTGCTATATCTACTTAGTTTTATGATTTTTTTCTTTCTAGATCGTCCAAGTTCCTGTAAAGGGAGGATATGTATGTGTGACAAAGTTTTTGTGGACTGTCTTCATATTAACACGTTTAATCCGGATCATCATGATGTAGACCAAGATGAAAATTGTCAAAAGAGATAATAAATGTGAAACATATATACTCTTACTTACCTTTCTTATAGAAGTATTTTCACGTTGCATTGAAAAACGGACAAAAAACCTATGATTCTTTATGCATTAAGTACTTCAAAAGCGTTTTCTTTGTTGTGAGTACATGTTTTGATTGGCTAAGATCAGAAAGACAAACACATGAAATATATTTTAGAAAATCGTGTTGTAACTTAAAAAAAAGAGATTTTGAAAGGTAACGTTTTACTTTGTTGTACACAACTTGAATAGGTAAGAGGAAGGGTAACCGTCACAATGAAAAATGAGAAGATATGGTATGAGTCCCAGACATATTATTTCCAAACTGAGACCAAATGACGTAGAAGTTAGCAGCACAAATGTTTACGAGTCATATTTTGAAGTAAGCCAGGAGCCTGTAATCCGACGGCTGTCGTTGTATTTGATTTGATTGGACTTCATTTTCGCTTATTGATATAATTTAAATCAGACTGTTTGCTCTATTTTAAATTTGATTTAAATTTTGTCATCCCATGGACTTTTATGGGTAACTTTACGGTACGGTACAGTTTTTGTAATTGCTGAAGACATTGCAGTGACTTTGAATTATTCATACATTTGTGCTTTGTATTATATGGATAGTTGTCTGATTGACAATGTTATTTTCTTGTTGTTATTCTTGGTCATAAATATACCTTTTCCGCATTTTTGTTTGGTACTTACTATACAATTTTGTGATAATGTGCAGATACATATTTAACCATACATATATTGATGTTTAAAATCCTTAAAACTTTGGCTTTTGGTTCAATTTTCTTTGAAATTCCTTGAAAATCGATTTACACTTGTTGTTGCCAGCTGTAATGTTTATATTAGACGAGCTGACATTTAAACAGGAAAAACTACATAAATAGTATGGAGCACTATATTTTTTTTTAGACATTTAACATATTCTCGGCTACACTTCTTGGTAAAATTTGGTCCTCGTGAAGAAACCTCTAATGGCTTCGTTCGTCATTACTCTTTAGCAGTTACTCTTTATATAATAATTGATATATAAGTCTAAGATATATAATTTATTTATCAGTTGTTTTTGGCTTTGAACTAGCTGTCAGAGACTGTGCGTACTCTTATATTTGTGCTTGTTTCTTTTGTTGTAATGGATGTATAAATACACTGCAACGTCAGGTCTGTGTTTTTGTTAAATGTTTTTGGATATATCAATTGATGAGATTAACCATGTTCAAATATTTGTTGTTATGTTGTAATGTAGCACCGCTGTTCCAAGTTAGGGGAGGGTTAAACTATCACAAAAGTGTTTAACTGCCCAACATTATTTATAGGGCAGTCTAAAGTCAAAAGCATCTAGTTCAGTTGATGTTGGTTTATTTGTATCATATTTGTTTTTTGTATTTTTTGTTTGTTATAAAATTAGTCCGTTAGTTTTATCAATTAAAGTGTCATAACTTTAATGTATCGGCCTTTTATAGCAGACTATACGCCAAAGATTTTTCTCGTTGTTAAAGGTTGTACGACTGGCTATAATTGCTTACATACACTTAATTGAACTTTTAATAGTAGTCTTATTGGTAATTATATCACAACGAATTATAAGAACAAACTTACAATTTTATTAAAGATTTAATATTAAATCAAATACCTATGTGTGAAAGGGAAATGCTGAACCTGTTTTAGGAAGCCTCGTAAGACTTGTCGGAATTGAAACATAGAACATATTGTATACAAACGTAATATTAAAATAGTAGATTGAAGGTAACACTGCATTCAAGTTTGAGATTCTACTAAATATAACCAATAGTCGTTAATTTATAGGATGGTGACTTTCAACGAATGCAAGCACAACATAAATAGAGATACACAGACGTGGTATGAGTATCAATGAGAAAACTCTCAATCCAAGTCACAATGTGTAAAAAGTAAACCATTTCAGGTCAAAGGAAAAAATAAAGTATTATTTATTAAAATGTTTCAAAACCTACTCAGAAAAATGCACGAATTACTTTATGTTCACAGCTCACAATAATACTTTTTCCCATTTATGTTATTATAATATGTATTCTTTAAAAACATTATTTGTCTCTAACTGTCTAAGAAATAAGTTTATTCTTTTTTTATTGATGCCGATTTACTAAATACGTTCACAACTTCGTGTCAAGTACATGTACGACAACGTACTTATATTTATATAATATATTACAATATCATTGTATTCTACAGTTATTTCGTCGTCGGATTATAAATAAATTACATACATTTTACCTTATATGTCCCTAACAAATAGACAGAACAGATCATATAATCGAAACGTTTACCTATTACATACCTCGTATAATTTCATGTCATCTTCTGTCATTCTAACAAACATGTATATTGTAGTTTTAATGCAAATGAGGTCACTAGTTTGATCTATATACATGTATAACGTCAGTAGAAGTCAGTATATACACATGTTAGTCTGAAACGATCGTACAATGACTTGATTATCCCTAGCAGTATGCCTACATTGCTCTTTTAATTATTCCATAGTAGCGAAATGTAGTGCTGTAGACCCGGACGACCGTTTAATTTGTTAATATATTGCAATTATTGTTGTATTCAACAGTCAGTGAGAAAATCTAGTTATGCAGCTTTTGTGTGTAAGTAACTTCGTAATATATTGGTTTTGTGTTACTTTTTGGATCAAGCGTCAGAAACAAGTCTTCTGTAAACGAAACGCAAATTAAGCGTCAACAATACAACACTGATATGTATGATGAGTACATTTATAGAAATATGCAGTGTGGATGTTGTAACTGGAATATATTTAAACATATCAGATGAACAGAATATTTAGTGGTTATGCTATTTCAACATTCAACTTTTGGTGGATGGATATCTTTCTTTTTCTGGACAGAATTGTTCCACAAAAAAAATATTTCTATAGGATATTTATATTTCTTTTATTTGAAATGACTGGTTGAAAAATGAAATATATGTTTAGAAAACTAACAGGTATGAGCTATACTATACTGAATACCGTTTAGCATACAAAAAAGCAACTTCCAAAGTTATGATTCACAGACGGTTTCTATGGCGCAATCAATGCGATTTTTAAATAAATGAATTTCAGGTAAGTCCATTTGTATAGAACGATCAATTCTCTTACATGCATATGTTTGTTATAATGCACCAAAGACTTTTGATTTATTATTGTGTATTTAAATCATCTCAAAGTGTGCTTTTATTTAAAAAAGAAGATGTATATGTATATAACATGCATGTTTGAAAGGAGACACCATGCAAACATATGAAAAAGAGAGGCGAATAATACTAAACTGAATCTCATGAGTGGACAATAAACTGACAACCTAATATAAAAAAAACCCAATTGACGACAAAAAAAGACAACACACAACATAGAAAAAAAATGAAAAAAATGAACCCCGCCAAAACTGGGGGTGATTAAAGGTGCATCGGAAGAGTAAACAATTCTGCTACACATTAAGAACCCGTAATGTTGGTAATGTTAGTTCAAACCCGGTACATATAATAAGTCTAATTCATAATTTAACATTCGAGGAATTCGGAAATACTTTCAACTTATCCACTTAGATCTCTTTGCTAAACAACTTACTTGGGAGCAGCAACCCTTTATCAAGCTTTTTAGTAAATCAAGATAAGAAATTAAAGCTTGGTAATATAATATCAAATAGAAGATACAAACTTTGCATGCATGCGCTGCTGAAATGTTTCTAAAAAAGTTCACAATTGGGAAAATGAAATCATACCTTTGGCCTGAAAGTATTGTTTTCAAAATGTCAGTTTCTACATGGCAGTCAAAATATGACGCAGATATAACGGTACTCGTTGTATTTTTACTAAGCTTTGATGTATAGATGCATTCAACATAGTCACTAAATTTTGATGAATTTCAAGACTTACATTTGTATATCATACTGATTGATTGATTGATTGATTTATTGTTGGTGTTTTAATGCCTTTTTCACGCGCCACTATTTGGCTATTTCATAGCGATCAGTTTTGAAAGGTGGTCGAAGCCAGAGTCGGAGAAAACCACCCTTCGGTATGAAAACTGACATCCTAGTCAAATAAGATTGCAGTCGAGTGCAACCGTACGAGCGGTGTTCGATCCCACAACCTGAGTGTTTACTGCCTATATATTGCAGTAGAGCTTAGACCACTTGGTCACCAAGGCCTCCTGTAATCATATTGAGTTACAATCAAAGTAGACATAGTATCACAAACTGTAGAAAGATCCTGTATTGGACTTAAAAAAAAAAAAAAAAAATCTTCTAATTTCTTGAAAGATTTGTCACTTGATTTGCACATAACCTTTACAGACATATTTGTGTTTATTTCAGAAAATTGCGGCATGCTTATTGTGTATAATAATGTACATGTATACAGGAGGTAAGTAAACTCGGGGTTGGAAACAATCATTTATCGTCTTATTTGCCGTCCTCTATGCACTTTTGTTTTTAGCAACGTAATTGGTGATTAAAATACGTTAGAAACTCAGGAATGATAAGGTACAATAGAGAATTTTGCACAATTTATTTGATATGAAAACATTTAAAAACAAACATGGGTACGTATACGGTAAGAAATAAACGCATTGTTCGTAAAGGCAAACTTGTTATCAAACTTGAAACTCTCTAAAGCGAATGTTGACTTTGCAATGTTGCAATTGTTGTTTTAACTGACTTCATTCATCTGGACCATCGTCTTATATTTCCTTAAAAGGGGGACGAAAGATACCAGAGTGACAGTCGAACTAATAAACTGACAACACATGGCTAAAAATGAAAAAGACAAATAGACAAACAATAGTACACATGCCACAATATAGAAAACTAACGAATAAACAACACGAACCCTTAAAACTCGATAAAAAAAAACAACAAATGGAAACGTAAACAATAGTATGAACTAATAATTTGTAAACACTACGATGTTCGGTGTTGTCTGAGTTATCATATACATCATTGCACATGTTCATGTTTCAGAGGCCAGAACGGTGAGACATAAGAGAGCGATATGGAACTTTGCATATCAACTTACCTATTATTTTGGAGCAAGTCAAGCCTTTTCACTTTTAGACTACGGTTGTTTTTGTGGATGGTATGGTGAAAGCAAACCACTAGATGGCGTGGATCAGTAAGTATGCTTAAAAAATAACAGTTTGATCAATTAAACGTATACAAAATGACAATTATATGATAATACCGTACTCGTCACAAGTCTTAAATTAGTTTGATTATAAAAATGATGTATTTGTAGAGAAATACATAAAAAAAAACACATGATAAGGCTATCCGATTTTAGTTTTGATTAGGGTCATTTTCGTATTCTGTCATTCATTTTTTGTATATATTTTGTTTATAGGGTTTCTAATTGCCCTTTTGCTTTTTCTTTGTTTACATATCTCTTTAATTTAGAGTTTTGATAGTGATTAGCACCATAACACAATGTTTCCAGCTGAACCCCAAACTTACCTTTCTTAACTTATCTTTTTTGTTTTATTTCATGATATTGTCATTTTAAAGGAATTGTATTTGACTTATACAAACGCCATTATAGATCAAAGTACAGTCTTAAACACGTAGCATAGTTCACATTATGAATGATTGTGAATATAGCTCTGCTGAATTGTTCATACTCCCTCGGTAGTGTGGTAGCATGTTTACATCGATAGTGGGAGTCAGTCCAAAGACTTCAAAAGAGCTACGTACACGTGCATGCGGCAGTTTGCGTTCCGATTATGCATTTAATTAGCCCATTTAAGTTAAACAGCGATCATCTGATTTCCTCCTTAAATATTGTCAAATTAAAGGAATTTATCCGACTGTCATACTAAAGTGTAGCAATCTATATATAAAACCAGTCTGAATTCACTATTTTCTTCAAAAGAAAATGCTTATTCCAAGTCATGAACATGAATGTTGTTATCTTTTCGTTTGATGAGAATGAACTTTTGATGTTGCCATTTGATTTAAGACTTTCCGTTTTCAAATCAGCTGGGAGTTTGGTCATTTTGATATTTTACTTTTTTAAATACAATAAATGTCCGAAAATGACATTTAGCACGGATTTAATTGGATGTTATGATGATACATGTTAAATCCTTGAACACCTTACTATCTCTTAAATATAATAACCCCAGTTAGTATAAAATAAAATACATATTGTGAGTCTTCCTTTTTACTTCACACTAATCAAGACTCCAGTTAGTATAAAATAAAATACATATTGTGAATCTTCCTTTTTACTTTGCACTGACTCTAGTTAGTAAAGAATAAAAATACTTATCGTGAATCTTCCTTTTTACTTCACACCGAGTCTAGTAAATATAAAATACAATAACTATTGTGAATCTTTCATTTAATTTCCCTCTGAATCTGTCTATTTAATATAAAATACAATACAGATTGTGAATCCTTCACTTAACTTCACACTGAGTATAGTTAATAATTGCTTTTTATTATGAACATGTACAATGATGTATGTGTATGTCTTGGATTGTTCCTATCGAACATATTTTCAATCACTGAAGAAAGTTTAAATTGAGGATCGTTATTTCTGTTTTCCCTATTTTATGCCATTTGTCTCTTCTCTTTGTTTGCTCATCATTTTTATTCTATTTTACAGATGTTGCAAAGACCACGATGATTGCTATGGTCGTGTAGACAGATGTTGGCCTAAAACTTGGCCTTATGCGTATGATCTCCAAAACAAAACAGTTAACTGTCAAGGTAAGCTAAACAATTTCGAAAAATAAAATATTCGTCTCATTTTTAATTGGTAGCAGTTCTTTCTGATTAAGATCTTAACAAAAAAGTTAAAAGGTCATAACAGGGACAAAATTTTACAGTATTGTAATAACGCTTATTAAAATCTTGTTAATGAATTATAATAGCGAAGCATTTGTCTTTTAAGAATACTTGGCAATACAATTACTCCGAAGAATTCTAAATATAACTGCACAGCAAAATATAATTCCGTGTAAAAATTATAATACAGTCGTTGACATTTTTTAAAAATAAATATACACAATCTTCAATATTCAATTTCATCTACCCCCTACCCCCTCCCTCCGACCTTTTACCTTCTAAGTAAAATAAACATATGCGATACGATTATCTGCACTTGTTCACATTTTAAGATAATATGCAAATGTCATACATAGTTACATTTTAATAGTCGACATCAAATTAAATTCATTGAATAGATAAGACTTATTGCGGTTTGTATTATATGTACGAGAAAACAATATTTATGTTCTTTTCCTTCAATAATTTACATTGCAAATTTTGTCAACGCTGACATGTAAATATTACATACTGAGAGACGCTTTATCTAAAAAACACATGTACCATTTGAATATAGTTTCATGTCAACGTATGATTGATAACATGGCTATGCTGAATTGATTAATAGCCTCAATGGCATGGTAGCGTGTTTAACTCAACAGTAGGAGCACTATATCAGGAGTCGTGGGATTAAACCCATGCTGGATTATACTTAAGACTTCACAAGAGGTATATTCGGCATTGTGGAATTGTTCACATCCGGATTATGCATTTTATTTGTCAATTTACGTCAAACAGCGATCAATCAGTGTCATTATCTGATTTCTTTTTTGATTTATGACTATTATCATTTTATCTATTGTTGTTGTAATGAATATTAGTATTGTTGGTATTATTTTTATTAATAATCATAACCATCATATTTATTAAATATACTATAAATGTTATGTAGTTCAACACATTATCTCGTTGTCGTGTATTCATTTGTTTAATATATAACATTACCATCAATAATGTAAATTTATTAATTTCAGTGTTATAATATTTTTTTGTTATCTTTTCAGATAGTCCCGATTCATGTAAGGGGAAGGTATGCATGTGTGATAAAACATTTGTGGACTGTCTTCATAACAACACGTTCAATCTAGACAATTACAATATAAACCACGATACGCATTGCAAGGGGAGATAATAAATTTGTTCACTATTATTGTTTGTCATTTTACTTGAATTACCATTATCATATTGCATTTAATTACTTTTTTGGTGATTTATCTTACAATGTATAAAGCGGAACATGTTACAAACAAGTATGAGAGTCCTTTGCTGTTCGTCGTGGATTTTTTGGAGTTTTGATATAAAAAAAAAAACAAACGCAAAAAATATAATTGAGAAAGTATTTTTTGAAAAAAATATATATTCATATTAAATTAGCTAGAGCGCAAAGCAATTGCATGAAATTTGAATATCAGTACATGGAATTGTTAAGCAATGATTGTATTAAATTATCGAAGGCATTGAAACACATTGATATTTTGGGAATAGACAAGACCTTCTAATCCAAACAAAAACATATTTATGAAATACATCTATACATTCGACTAAAACTTGTGGGTCAAACGCATTTGGTAAGTGCTTGATAAACAATTTCCACATGTATCAGGGTTTTCTAGTTTTAATAATTAACCAATGCATTTTATATTAACTTTCATTTTAACCGATGTACATATTTTGTTGTATTTAATCTGACACATTTATCTAATCTCTTGTAAAAGCGCGTGTTGAATATATCCAAGAAATAGTTACAATCTAAATACTTTAAAACACATATCAACATTTATCATACAATTATAAAACATAATTTCATCTGTTATCCTTATTAAACAAATATATCATGACAAACCAGCAGTCCACCCTAATTTGTTATCCAAATATGTACATAATTGTAGTGATAGTAATTTAAATCTCATATATAAGGAAATCCAAAGAAATGTTCTGAGAAATTAAATTTCCTCTGTTTAATTCAATATTCAAATCGTTTTTCAGCGTCTCTATTAGAATTGAGCACGTTGATTTATCTCTTTTTTTTTTTTAGCTCACCTGGCCCACAGGGCCAAGTGAGCTTTTCCCATCACTTGGCGTCCGTCGTCCGTCGTCGTTGACTTTTACAAAAATCTTCTCCTCTGAAACAACTTGGCCAAAACATGACGTAAAAATGTTTATCAGGTCAAGAACTATCTGCCCTGAAATTTTCAGATGAATCGGACAACCCGTTGTTGGGTTGCTGCCCCTGAATTGTTAATTTTAGGGAAATTTTGCTGTTTTTGGTTATTATTTTGAATATTATTATAGATAGAGATAAACTGAAAACTGCAATAATGTTTAGCAAAGTAAGATTTACAAATAAATTAACATGACCAAAATGGTCAATTGACCTCTTTAGGAGTTTTTGCCCTATATAGTCAATTTTTTTAACCATTTTTCGTAAACCTTAGTAGTCTTTTACAAAAATCTTCTCATCTGAAACTACTGGGCCAAATTAATCCAAACTTGGCCACACTCATCTTTAGGGTATCAAGTTAAGAAAATGTGTTGCGTGACCGGGCAAACCAACCAAGATGGCCGCCATGGCTAAAAATAGAACATAGGGGGTAGAATGTAGTTTTTTGGCTTATAACTCAAAAACCGAAGCATTGAGACCAAATCTGACGCTTTTGATTGTTTATCAGGTGAAGATCTATCTGCTCTAAAATTTTCAGATGGATCGAACAACCTGTTGTTAGGTTTCTGCCCCTGAATTTGTTATTTTAAGGAAATTTTGCCGTTTTTTGTTATTATCTTGAATATTATTATAGATAGAGATAAACTGTAACAGCAATAATGTCCAGCAAAGTAAGACCTGAAAATAAGTCAACATGACCAAAATGGTCAATTGACCGCCTAAGGAGTTATTGTCCTTTATAGTCAATTTATAACCATTTTTATAAAATTTGTAAATATTAACTAACATTTTTCACTGACACTACTGGGCCAAGTTCATGTATAGAAACAATTGTAAGCAGCAAGAATGTTAAGTAAGATGTACAGACACATCACCATCACCAAAACACAATTTTGTCATGAATCCATCTGCGTCCTTTGTTTAATATTCACATATATAGACCAAGGTGAGCGACATGAAATAATTTATTTCCGTAGATATTGATTTTCGTAGATTGCTGAAAACTTGCATTTACTAAAAGCGACTTAAACAAACCATACTCTATTATGTTCAGTATGTCTCTAATAAGTTAAATTTGTATAAACGTTATAAACAAATTATCCTTGGGAGGATATATTTTTCTTTGCTGTACAAATTATGCCAGGACTGGTGTAATTACTTTTCTTAAGATGTCATCATTTAGTTAACATACATGCCCCACTTTTCCTCCAATAAACATTAACCATGGATCAGTGAGTGTAGATATAAACAATCACGACATGACTTAAGTATTTAACCTTTTGCCAGGAAATGTAAGTAATACGCAATAGGTTTGTTTGTGATAAAGGTAAGTTTAGTGTTTGATCACTTACTATAACGTTTTGTTCAGTGTATTTTCAAAGCAATCAACAAGATTAAGCAAAATATACAACATGTTTGATAGTCTGTTATAGTTGAGCACTTACCTGGATATTTATGACTGTAAGTTGTTTTCATCTTAATGATTGGGACGTAGTAAAGAAATTTAAATTTGCAATTACAAACATAATTTGATTGCTGGTTTACACTGTTTTCCTGGATTTGTTTGTTGTTTCTTAGATTAACACTGTACATGATATAAAATATTGAAAACAACACGTTATTAATTTCTTGCGTCCGAAGCGCTTTTACACCTATATTATTGCTTTTTATAAGTTTTAATCAGCACCAAGTCAAATTTGTCTTTAAGTCTATGCATGACATGCATGATTAGTTAGACATGTACACAATAAGTTTATTAAGGATGGAAAGGTGTTTTTTTTTCTGTATTCATTTAAATGTGTACATGATGTAGGGCAGTAACTTTTACTTTTGAAGTTATCCTGTAAATTTATAATGATATATTTGTACTTGTTTCTGCATATATATGATTTATTAATTGAGAATTGTTTTGTCTTTTATCATTAATATTTTTGGCATAACTTTTTTTTCCATAATTATGATAATTGTTCGTTATAATTTTGCATTTAAAATAAACTTATCGATGACTACATGTATGCTAATAAACTACATGCAATATTAGAATGCACCGAATTATTGCCAATGACATCAAGTAATGCAGACATTAGCAAGAATTGTTCACTGTGCGGCGAGGGATCACGGTTGCCGAGTAGTCTCACTGAGGTCGTGAGTTCGAACCCCGATCGTGCAGGTGCATTTGATTCTAATTTTATTTGACTAGTATTGTCAGTTTTCCTATCAAATTTCGGTGATTTTCTCTGGGCACTCCGGGCGTTCCAGTTTCATCAACCAATAAAAACACGACGCTACGAAACAGTTCTAAAAAGGTGCCAACAAGTGGCATCAAAACACAAAAAATGTACAGCTTTTAAATCAGTTAATCAGTGTAGATACATTTGTGTAAGGCTTTTGCTTATACCTTTATTGACCATAACTATGCGTTAGATTGTTATTTTAATAAACATTTTTATGATTGTTGCATAGCTAATCAGAAATGGAACAAATAAAGTAACGATTAATGATTTAATTTAACCTATATGAAAAACACTGCCTTCGAATCAAAAGTATTATACAATAGTATAGCTTGTAAAGCAAACTGGTATACGATATTGATGTGTTTTCAAGGACAAAAATCTGAAGTATCACACCAATCATCACATATGAGGTGTTAGTTATGTTCAATACAGGTTGGCGCTTTATAATAGAGAACTGCGATCAATTGACAAAAGTGTCAACATTTTATTTGTAAACACAAAATCATTTACTGCGCCGATGGAACTATAGTCTCTCAATAAAACCAGACGTTTCACAAATACTTTCCAACTTTTTGTAAAATCGAAAGTGCACATAACTAAATAAACTCAAATATGAGCTTTATTAAACATCACAAGATTGATGAGAATTATGACAGAATATATTAGGTGTGTTTCAATATCTAATCATAGAAAAATCTTCTTTGTTTTAATAAAAGCCTCACCCATTGAGGGATGAGTCCGACACCCCGAGCTACAAAAAACTTGTTGACAAATCAATTACTGTTAGCCAAATTATATTAACTAAGAAGTTAGTATTGCTTCAAACCTTTGATAGCCGAAACTTGCATATGAAGTCTCAAAATCTGCAACACAGAAAACTAAGTAGAGGTTTTTGAGATTAAATTGCACGGAAACATGTGAAAACGTGAGTTGTTTCTTCAAAATATTTAATAATTTGATTCCTTCCGTGCAGTACATTTTTTGGTGCAACGAATTCTAAAATAAAACATTTTGATACGTTTACTTATCTTGGTCGCGTTTTCTTCGCTTCGAAACTGCCACCCCGTGTAAAAGTAGATAACACCCCGCGTGTTGTGTTCTTTATTGTGTTAATTAACTGTATGGCTGATTATCGATAAAAAAAAATTGAGAATACAACATCCGTAGAAATGGGCGTAGCATTTTCAAATGAATTCCTTCATTCTTGGTTGATTAAGTTATCAGTCATTCAAAAACATGAAAAAAAACCACAATCTAACTTGACTTTGTTAACTTAACAACTCTATTACCTACAGTTGATATAAAGTGTCTTTATGTTGTGGTAATATTGGAGTTCCATTTTCACTACAAAAATACTAAAAAAGGTTAAAAGTTGAAGACAATAGCTGTACGTTCTGTATGAATTATAGATTTTATTCAAACAAAAAAGTTCTTATCCAAAACAAAAATCAGATATAATCAATATAGTTAAGTAAAGAATCAGAAAACGTGTTAACCAAATGGTAGACTATACATTAAAGACATTCATTTGATACATATGATAAATAATTAGTGTATACAGAAATATTTTGCGTTTTATTAGGTTACCTTGGTTGTTTTAGTGATAAAGAAAATAGTATGTTACCATCAAACACCGTCAAGGATATTTCAGATTTGACTCTGAAGAAATGCCAACAACAATGTCATGGCTTCAAATTTTTAGGACTTCAGGTAAATTGAAATTGTATTTCTTTTGTTCTATCCATTAAAAAACTATATGTTCATATCAATTGAAAAATTTGCATACCCGCTGAATACACAATGAAGACTTATATGATGTAGATTTCGATTTGTTATATAAAGAAAAATGCATTTCCTTTTTTTATATATTCCCCTCAGGTGATAGATAAAGTGAGTGGTATTGATAATCAGATTGACATGGACAATAGATGAACAATAGATACCTGACAATAATTGGAGATTTAAACTGTGTACCTGTGTGAACCATATCAACGGAAACACAACTGTTTGTTAATTATGATATTTCTAAATCTTGCAATGTATTTGAATTATATTTATCTAGGGCATGCTATGACTTAAAACTAATCAAGATGCCTGCACACAGAGTAAATTTTGTAGTGAAAATACGGCCATTTTTGCCACATATGAATTAAGTTTTGAATTAGTCTGTGGGCGGCATGAATAGCTACATTTAAAATAAGCTCCAAAAACTTGACAGATAAATATCAGATAAATCTCATACACTCTCTTATTTGAATATCACACATAAAGATTTCAAAACATGAGAATATGAATATAAATAATACCAATTAAAAAATAAAAGGTTTCTCCAGACTACAAAAACAAATCATTTACATTTGAACTGCAAAAAAATCATGGAAACATCACTCTCAATGCTCTTCTTCAAATCAAAATCGCAGTGACGACTTCATAATTCATAATATTAGGAATAGAGTAAACGTCTGAATTTGTCTTCGTCATTCATCAATCCGTTTTCTTGTAATGTCAGAGAGCAATGCTTTTTTCTTCAATTTGAATAAACAATAGTATTTATTACACTGACGTTCTTTAGTTTTGTCAAGCCTGCGACTTCTGTCGACGAAAAACATCAAATGGATAGTGATAGTGCAGTGGCGACGACGCTGGTTGAACCTACTACTTGAAAGCCTAATATTTCGAAAGGTAGAATGCGTACTTTGTATACATATAGATATATGCCTTATGTAATGAAGTTTCCGTCTACCTGATTGTGTTCATTGTCCTTGACCTCATTTTCATGGTTTAGTGACAACTTTTTAATTCCTCTAATTATGAGTAATATGATAACTTTATTTTGTATGTGTGTAACTTGCAAATTTTTGTGATCAATTCCATATCTCAAATACTATAAATAGTAGGTCAACTATATTTGGTGTATGTGATGACTGTAAGGTATGTTTAACTGGCAAATGTCTAGTGTTTGAGGTTAAATAGTGGTGTTGCAGACTGTTTATTTAATACTGTATACAATAGGTGTATGCAAACATTTTTTCATGTGCATATCAGTCTGGCAGGTTTTAATTGACCTCATTTTAACGATTCAGTGGTCATTGCTTTTTTCTTTGATTGTAAGCAATAAGTCATCTGTTTTTTTATGTATAGAGTGTTTCAAAGGTGTATAATAATCCTCGGAGTTCAGTATTTATGATATTTTACTTTTATCATAGACATTGCAATGTTGAAAATATCGTTTCAACATTATGTTTATATTGTTTAACGATATTTTATGTTTACAACGTTCACTTCGTCAAAAAATGTTAAGGATGTCAACGCTGTAAACAACATATACGATATCTTATACTATTAAATTTGTTGACACGAAATCCAAAACAATGTACAATCGCAATGTAAAAGATTAAATCATAATATCGTTACTACATCGTAACCGTTGCAATGTTATTGATGATCGTGAATATAGAAATGTCTACAGTATTGTGTGTACATTGGGCATTGCATATGAATGAGTTTTCTTGTTATTTTTTGGAATAATTAGGTTTATCATATACTTGTATAAAATATTACTTTAATTTTACAGTTCAATAACGTTTGAAAATATCAAAAGGCTATGAAAGGATTGTTAGGTTTATTGACCAGATTCTTAAGAATTTCCATAGCGGGCTGATAAAGGTACCTTTATTGACTGCTTCCGGGTTGTTATCACATGCCTTTCCGTTAATTTCCGTGACGTTTGTCACATGCAACTTCGTGCATTTCCGGAAATTTTACTGAAAACGACAACAGAGCGCGAAAAACGGCAAGGGATAAGACTTTTCCTAAAATAGTTGAGGAGCAAAAATGAATTAAGTTTAACTTGTTTTGAAAGACATAAATGAGGTGACAATATTATTGAAGAACATGACAAACAAAATAAAATGCTTGTTATATCAATAAAACAATTAAAGTAAAGAATTTGTTTTGGTTGTCTGTAAATATTTATTGAAAGTGCAAAGACAAACAAAAAAAGTTAAATTTTAATAGTTCTTGTCTGTATATCTTCTGCTGAAGTATATGATAAAAAGATAATTACATGTCATTTTTCATATCAGACCCTTTATCGGCCC
Organism: Mytilus trossulus; assembly: GCF_036588685.1. Classification (NCBI taxonomy): domain Eukaryota; kingdom Metazoa; phylum Mollusca; class Bivalvia; order Mytilida; family Mytilidae; genus Mytilus; species Mytilus trossulus. The sequence continues at coordinate 62,164,742 of NC_086381.1, read as the reverse complement.
TCGTTCATGATATCAGCCCTCGAGCCTGCGGCTCTTGGGCTGATATCACAACCTTGGGCCGATAAAGGGTTTGATATGAAAAATGCCATGTAATAATCTATACATATCTCATATGTTAAAGGAATAGGGAAAGCTTTAAATGATATACTGAAACTACGGTCTTCTCTGCTTAAAGGTTCTTTTTTGTTTTAGCATCATCTGAAAAAAAAATCTTCAAAATGATTAATGTTTTTAAGAGTTTCACATGTTTAAGCATATTTTTTTTTTAGAAATTTTAGATTCTAAATTTTAAATTAGAATCAGCGTAAAAGTATCATCACCTGCCCTTGGAGAGTAACTAAAACACTTTTTTTGTCTGTGCTAATTTAGTTTACACATATTTATTTATAGTGGATTGGGGAAGAAGTTATTGAAATTAATCCCTCTCCACTTTGCAGGTGCAAGTTCTGCCCGTGTCATGTTTCGTGTATATACAACAATACAGTGCATGTATAAAGAAAATGATCAGCATTTACCAGGAGGAGAGACTTTCACATTAACAGCTTTAATATATCAACATTTTTGTCTTTCAATAACAAGAGATTTACAAGAAAACATATATTGATACTCGTCATTGATTTCAGCCGAGCCAAAGATACGACACATTTGTAAATGCACGTGTGTGTTTTATTTCTTGTTTTCTTTAATATATAGTTTGTATAAGGACCAATATTTGTCCCTTCTCACTGAAAATTAATATCCATGACCCGTTGTTACTTTATATCGTTTGAATGTTAACCCAAATTCTGCTTCTTATCTTATTCGTACGCGTCGCCGGGTAAACCAAATTTGCGACGGAAAAACTACAGATGGACGTCCAAAAAGCTTCAAATACAATACATTTATTTCTTAATCAACATATGCTGCTTCCTATTTAATTCAATTTTATTACAGATAATATAATAGAATAAAAAAGTCAACACACAAATGAAACTGTCCAAACATAGAAACTAATTTGCGAAGAATGTTTTAATAGATATATTCCTCTTATCTTATTCAATAAATCATATATAATATATTAGAGAAAAAGTCAGCATACAGCTATACTGTTCAAGCAAAGAAATATCTTCGCAAAAGAGTGTTTTAAAAGACATATTCTTCTTATGTAATGACTAGTGTCGTGAGTTAACCTTTTTATGGATTATTTTTGTAACCTTTCATCGCTTACCATCACCCTCAACAGCTTTAAGAAATAATTGTTTGTTATTGGATTATTATAATTAATTGCTTATAGCCCTGGACGGCAAAACACAATTATAAAGAAACTATTGAAAATGTTGAATATTCTTTAGAAAGAGATTAGTGATTCTTTTTTTTTTATCTGAAGTCTAAGATGCCACTATTGAATAGAAAGTATTGAAGTATTGAAACAGCTGAACAGCATACATAAAACTTAGTGTTTGTTTGCTGTTCAATTATTTTAATTATTTGCGTATTAGCCTTGGCAGCAAAACAAAATTCTAAAAGTTGTAATTATTTGAAGTATTCTTTAAAACATAGATTTTTTTAAAACCGAAGTCTAAGACAAAACAAAATATTGAATTATTGATAGAATATAGGAAAGCTTTGATGAATAATTCATTTGGAGTTAAGTTATAAATATGTGTGCAGCTGTTTATTGAGCACCCTAAAATATTCAGTGTTAAAATCGAGAGATAAAAACGTCAGCAGACTCTCAGCTGTGATTTGAGCACCAGACATATTCAGTGTTAAATACAGAGAGATAAAAACGTCAGCAGACTCTTAAACACCAAGTAGACTGAGTTTATATATTACGTTTGGAGTTTTTATCAAGACATTCGTAAATTTTGGCATTAAGTGAAATCTAATCAAATTGAATGATTGAGTGAAGGACATCAATTCGAACATGTAAATCTAATGTTCATCACTTCACAGTTATTGAAACACTCTTTAATATTAACATGCGTTTTGTTCGTTGTTTTTCGAGGGAATCTTAAATTCTGTAAAACAAATAATCACGTGTTTTGTAGACTTATATCATTGTATATAAGCATCAGCTAATAAACATAAACAAAAATACCCAACTGTTCGATATAATGAAACTTACAGGAGTTATATCAACTGTGTTGTTTTTAATTTCTCCCCTAATATATGCTGATATTGTTTTTTACATTGCCACGCAGCAGTCGTATTTGGAAAATTGGTTTATAAATGCAAATATTATAGTGCTGAGAAATCAAAGTCTAGTTAAATGTACATTGCAGTGCGGTATTTTGGATGATTGTATGTCTATTTACTACCACAAAGGATCAAAGGAGTGCCTAGGGGTTACTGTTGGTTACATAGTCCAACCTACTTCACTAGGATATAGCAATGTTGGATGGAACTATTTTCTTGTGCTTGATGGTAAGGGATACATTGTATTATATGTGTGACAGACTTACTTAACTGTATATTAATATTGCATGATTTGCCATCCGTATGTTTTTTTTTTTGTTTTTGCGTAGTGGCAGTTAAACACACAACAACATATAATTATTGAGCCAAAAAATCATGGTGTATGAAAACAACATAGTAGATGTAGATTAGCACTTTTCCAAATTTTTTGCAGAATTTCTCTTCGTTTCAAATAAAGAAATACTTGGCATGAGTAGAGTTATTTTCCTGTCCAGGAGTATAGACACAATTTCACATAAGATATCCTTGAATATAAGAAATGACCTTCACTAGAAGTTGACCGATCAAATTCCTACAGTATATAAACATAAAACTAAAGAAAGATATTTATCTAGGCCTACATACCATTTAAACGGGAACTTTTAACAACATGTGTCTGTATTTTATTTTATCTTATCAAAACTCAGCGCCCTTGAACATACCTACTGATGTCTTATGTCTTTTTCCCTTTTTTAATTACATAGAAAGATGCCCGGATATAGCTGGTTTTGTTTTTAGTAAAGCGTTCAACAGTTGCTATAAAGTCCATTTATTTGACAATACCTTGGTATACGACAATTATAGCCAAATATGTGACTCAGAAGGGGGACAACTCATGAAAATTGATTCTGACGAAAAACAACAACACATAGTCACATTTCTAGGTTTGTATGTTTTTTTAACATCGTTTTTACAGTTACAGCCACGTTTAATATATCTTTTAACTGATACTAAAAAGCGCTATAATATTTATATATAATTATAAAATATAAAATCTCCATATCGCTTCGCGTATTTCGTCTTTCTTTTGATAACATTTTTGATAGTTCGATAATTCAGATACAAAATTGTAAACAAAACAGGAGGGGAAATTTCAACTTTAAATACAGCTTCCCTAATACAAGAACTCCTTGATCGAGGAAAACATGTTTTTCTATACAAACTTCTATACGCTGCATTAAAGGCCCATTGGTTGCCTTCGGCTGTTGTCTGCTCTTTAGTCTTTTTGTTGTGTCTTTGACACGTTCCCTCTTTACATTATCTATCTTAGTATATACCTAATCAGACATGTATATACCTAGATACAGTTTGTAACATAGACAATTGAATTTGATATGTTAATCCGTGAATTTATTAATTTAATGTTAAATTTATTATCAAAAGCGTACTATTCTTTTTCCAGATCAGTTTGACATTTCCGAATGGATATACTTCCAGGGAACCCATCTCCTATCAGATCCATCTTGGCGATATGATGATGGTTCTGTAATATCATATTTCAACTGGTATCCAGCACAACCAGATTCTACAAACGTAGATACATCAGAGTATTTGTGCATGAGGAAGTCCGACCAATTTCAATGGCATGACTGTTGGAAATCTATGATAGGCGCATTTATATGTGAAAAACAAATACTCTAAACATTTCAAACCTGTTACAATACAAAAACAATGTTTCTAATATATAAAGGACATTATTTCTGTATCATTTGATATTTGAACGCCCCTGTGTTACTTTAACGTCTTAACTATTATATATACAAGGTTACAGTAAGCACTTTTCAGATAAAAACGACATGCATGTGATATCTACCAGTATTACTCATTCCAGTATAGAACTGATATAGTATATAGTATCAAAGGTACGAGGAGTATAATTTAGTACGCCAGACGCGCGTTTTTCGTCTACATAAGACTCATCAGTGACGCTCTCATATCAAAATTTTTATAGCCAAACAAGTACAAAGTTGAAGAGAATTGAGGATCCAAAGTTTCGAAAAGTTGTGCCAAATATGAATAAGGTAATATATGCCTGGGATAAGAAAACCTTTAGTTTTTCGAAAAATTCAATAAGCTGATATTTTATATGTGATATGCAGTCGTAACTTTTGATGGAATTACTGTCGTGCGATTAAATAAAAGAGTGATTTGACTCATCATCGTTTTACGAGACCAGTGCAAATTCTCCTTTGCTGAATAAGTATTATATCAAATATTGTCTCGCCGTTTTTTTAGAAAAAAAGTTCAACAAATCTAGAGGATACAAAAACTTTGTTCATGTTGTTAATTGATATTTTGTATTAACTTCACAAATATTTTATGATGATCTTATAGTATAGATGCTATCTACTGACGTTGTTTATTATTTTATTTACGTGTTTTAGAATTCTGTATGTGTCTTTGTTAATTGTTTACATTTACTGTATTGTTCATTTATTGTTTTTGACGAGTTACCTTTTATATCCATTTGTTTCATAAACACATTGTTTTATTATTTCAAATATAAAGGAAATACATTACATTTTTTTGTTATATCCTTTTGATGTAAGTTGATTCAATCATGTGTTTATTCTGCTAATGCGTTGTAGTGCTACGGTAATGTTTTTTTTTTTGTCTTTCAGCTTTGCTTATAAACCAGTTTGTTTTTCATTTTCAACAAATTTGTTTGTTTTTATAGTGAAAATGATAATACCAAACTGTTGACTGATGTACCTCTATTTTGACATATTTATCTATTACATAGTTTGTCAGTTTGTTTTGTTGACAAGTAGTTTTTTAAGACTATTAATGCAGTAAACTCATCATACAAAACAGGTTTCAAATTTTGTATTTGTGCCAGACTCGTGTTTTGTCTACATAAGACATAAAATAAAAGTGAAAAAGGCCAAATAATGTACGATGTTGAAAAAAACACCTTAAGGAACAACAATTCTTAATATACCTGGGATGTTTAGCTAAGTATAAAACTATGTTAAATCAACCATTGTGTACATGTTCGAACATTCCTATACCACGTTAGGAATAAATAGGACCGATGTTTCCTTTCGTGTGATGTGTCTGAGCTTTTTACTTTGGAAATTGATGACAAACTTTTATATTTTAAGTTTCTTTATAGTTCGGTATTTTTGTTGTTTTACCGCTTCGAACACAGTCATTACTGTAGAGTTTAAAAGTATAAAAGAAAGAATCTTGTTTGTTCGTCTATCAATATGTCTGTCTGTTTGGGTGTGCCTATTAGAACAGGTTGGCCGTTTGTTGTAAATTTTGTTTTGAACGCCAGACGCACTTTTGATCAACACAAATCTTATCAGTGACTCTCGAATCAAAAGGGATAATAAAGTAGACACTTTTGTATTTCATAGTGAAAAAGTCAAGAGAAGCAAAGACTGTCTCATATTGGCTAATTGATTTTCATGAGAAATAATCGTTATTGTCTCTCGTCAAAATGCAAGCAACGTCTTATAGAGCTTTCAAATGTACAGGAAATCAAGGTAATGAAATCATCATGAATTGTATAATATATACATACATTTCTTTAACATGACTTGTTGAAAAATGATCAATTAAATCATCAATGGAATAATTGTGTTTATGTCCGTTTAGAACTGAATTTGATATTTTGATCCAGATTTCAGATGATATGAACGCTTAGAAAAGAAGACAATTACATATTAAGTTCAAACGCAGATTAGTTGACATTCAATGAATTTGTGGAAAGGCTTAGACGGAAATGGTCTCGTTAGAACTATCTTTTTTTTTTTTCACTAGAAATATATTTGTACATCTTCTTTTTATGTATCCGGTTGTTACGGATGTAATAATGGAATATTCGTACTAATAATTAAAACATGATTGATTTAATCTCAAAGATGGAATATGTAGTGATTGTGCCTTTGCAAGAAAAACTGTTATGCGCATGCTAATTCTGTATTGTGGTATCTATAAATTTTTCAAGGAACTTCAATTATTATCACTGTCACACAAAGGAATCACAGTGCTAAATATTTCTAAAAAAATGTTCTTTCGAAAAGTCCTATGATGGGCATTTAGGTTTGCGGCTAAGCGAAATATTTTGTCCTGAAAATGCTTCAAACAACCATAATTTTTGTCGAGCCTGCAATTTTTGTCACAGAAGGCTCGCATAGGTATATTGATCCGGCGGAGGCGTTATCTAACTAATTAAAAGCTTTATATTTTAGAAGGTGGAGGACCTTGATGTTTCATACCTTGTATATAGACGCCTCACGTTACGAAGCTTTTATCAGTCACATGTCCAATGTCATTGGCCTCATTTTCATAGTTCAGTGACCACTTAAAAAAAATTGTTTGTAATTTTAAATGCCCTATTATTATAAGTAAAAGGATAAATATATCTTATATGTGCATACCTTGCAAGGCTTCATGTCTGCCAGACAATTTTCACTTGACCTCGACCTCATTTCATGGATTAATGAACAAGGTCAATTTCGGTGGTCGTCCATATTTCAGATACTATCACCAAAAGGTATAGTATATTTAGTGTATGCAAGGACTGTAAGGTGTACATGTCCAACTGACAGTTGGCATATGACCTAGACATCATTTTTACATTGTTCATTGGTTATAATTTAGTTTTGTGTTTTGGACTGTTATACTGTACGCAAAAGGTCTACTATATTTGGTTTATAAAATGATTGTAAGGTGTACATGTCTAAGTGGCAAGTGTCATCTGACCTTGACCTCATTTTTATGGTTCAGTGGTCAAAGTTAAGTTTTTTAGTTTTGATATTTTTTTTCTAATACTATATGCAATACGTCAATTATATTTGGTGTATTAAAATAGTTGATGATCTACATGTCAGTTGCGCAGGTTTTTTTTTACTTTGATCTGATTTTTACGGTTCATTGCTCAGTGTTGAGTTTTGTGTTTTGGTCTGTTTTTCTTAAACTATTAGCAATAGATCAACCATATTCGTTGTATGCAATAATTGTTAGCAGTACGTGTTAGCCTGGCATGGTTCATCTGACCTTGACCCCATGTTCATGGTTCATTGGTCAATGTTTAGGTGTCTTGGTTAATATTTAGTGTATGTGACAGTTGTAATAAAGCTTGATATTAAGGACTGAACTATGCAACATAATATCAATAATTAGTAAAGAAGGCGAGACATTTCAGCGTGTACACTCTTGTTGTTTATTTTAAATATATAACATGTATAAATTCAGACTAGTAGTGAACCCTTCCCAAGTAGTCATTTTGATTTGTTAATAATATTTGTTTTTTATAATTTCCTCTATATAATGCCGACATTTACCCAAAGGAACTAAAATGTGACGCAGAGTATGCACCCGCTTGCACAAAAAAGCATTACTCTAAAACATTATAAAAACTTCACCCACATTCTAACTTTATCTGTATTTTGTGGAATTAATCATTGTGTATCAGTTTCAAATACAGTCAAAAGTAGTATATCGCCGTTCTAAAGTTATAATTCTAGCAAAACAAATAAATCTAGGTTTCAAACTATAGCTCACAACAACGGAAACACATCAACTATAAGCGGAAAATAACGGTTCAATATAAACAATTAACTGCAACAAAAACACACCGCAACATACATACATTTTTTTGGAAAACATACTTTTCGACACAATTTGACATATTCCTTCCTTGCCTACAATAGTGTTGACAATTACCGCTAGATTGACTATAATTCGTGGGAGGACTTTTGGTTGAAGCAATCTTAAACGAGATAATTCGGGACGTACGAATATACGTCAAGATAAAGAATTGTGTCTCCATGCTTCGAATTAGAGTGAAGCAAGATTGCTTCAAATATTAGAACTAACAGATTTGTATAAAGTTATCCATAGAAAGATATGCAGTTGTTGTGTCGTTCTTAAATTGTATAAAATAGTAGACGAGTGCATGCATTACTTTAAGTTTCCATAATTAGAGATATAAAAAGACAATTTGTGTTTTTTCCATGTGCATATTAGATATGGAAAATATCAAAAGAGAGGTTAAAATACCACAGGAAATTTCAAACTCATGTGATCTGGCAGAATAATCAAACCCAGCTTTACTAGTTACATCTGTCGTATTGATCATGTAAGTACAACCCTAGTAAACAAATATGTTTTTTTTTCGGTGAAAGTTGAATTTCCAAAATTAAAATTTTGATTGGAAATGGGTAATGTGTATCTTTCGACCTCTTTTTCAATGAAATAAAGATTCAAATCAAAATTTAAGTACTTTCATTTTGGGAGTTCTTTACAGTGTCTGAATTTTTATCGGGTCTGAACATTTATTTTATTTATGATAATAAAGGGTATCAAATATTATGTATTGATTACTTTTGCTTTATAGATCTATTTCTTAGTTTCAACATATTTATTTATAGTGTATTGGGAAACAAGTTTTTGCAACTTATATCAATCCCTTTCCAATTTGCGGGTGCGAGTGCTGCCTTGTAACGTCATTAGCCTACTCTTTTTCGAAATCTACAAGGGTGTCTTTAACGTGCAAGAGATATGGCTCTCTTTTAACACGGGTCAGCCATTTATCGTCCCCTTCCGACGGACTATCATCGTTTCCTCAAGACCATACTCACAAATGGTGTCAAGGGAGAGCCGAAAATTGAGTTCCTGAAATGTTCATACCAGATTGGAATCGAACCAGGAACCTTTGTGCTAGTAGATCTATTTCTTTGCAGAATGAAACAAATTGTAATTTCAAGAATTTTTTTTTGAGTGCATTTTCCAATGTCGACCTACAATCCTGTTAAAAATATATTACTTCGATGATTAAAGTTTGTATTTTGATCTATACCCACGAAATACACAAGATATTGTTACCTACCGAGTAATATTTTAGTATTTATCATCAACTCGATATGAAAATTATGTGACTGACATGCAGTAGAAAAATATAATCCATTCTGCACAAGATTTCTAAAATAAACCAGTATTATTTGGAATTATCTTGTAATTATCTTGTAACAATTGAAGATTTGTATATCTGCTCGTTTGATGAAAGTATGTTTTAATTAAAATATCTTTCATTTACTTATATCCTGTTGGTGATCAAAATATGTATATGTTCCGGAGCATATGAGTATTTGAACATACACGTATGGTTTTGAACATATGCGTATACTCATATGGTCCGATCGTACTCGTAAGGTTAGACCATAGACCATATGAGTATATACTCGTTTGGCTATTGACTGGATGAATCATATAAGCATTTTGACCATATAGGTATTTTTGTAATATGCACACGTCTTCGCTACATTGAAGACCCATTGGTGGCCTTCGGCTGTTGTCTACTCTCTGGTCGGGTTGTTCTCGCTTTGACATAGTCCCCATTTCCATTCTCAATTTTACAACAAACGTTTCAATGCTACAATAAACTTTATCTAAAAAACAATGATGGTTACATGAAAATGTGTTAAATCTCAAATGCAAACCTACCTAGAAATAAGTTATTCATCATATTCGTGCAATGGTTAGTTTCCTTTAATGTAGGTTTAGGGTGACATTTACTTCCAACGGTACCATACACTTTTTGCATTTGCACGTCATATTTGACCACGATCTTGTTCACTTACACTTTTTGCTTGCGAGTGAACAGCTATCATTCTAAGCAGTGGATTGCAGTTATACGGAGGTCTCGGGAAATCCCGATGTGTCTATGGTGTTTTTAAGACGCTGTCGATCTCAAATATCGTTAAATACTTGCTGCAGTACATCATATTCACAAGACAATTTTCAAAATAAACTATGTTCCTTATAAGTGACGTCTTGCATTTAGAAATTGATGAAAGTTATCTCTCCAAGTCGACATCCCGCCATTTACTTGTTATTAAAAATCGGTAATGATCATCAATATAAAAAGTGTTTTTTTATAGTTTTGACTAGTGAGTAAAACTAACAATGTAAAACTGTTTTTTCGCGTGGCTAGGTAAACTCAATTTGCGACAGTAAAATCTACATTTTAAGAATGCAAAGCTTAACATACAATACAGATATCTCCTAATGAACACTATGTCACGCTCATGAATATTTGGAATGTACATTTTTTAAATTTTTTAAAAATATTTGAATACCAAGACTGTTTGTCTCCATTAACAGAATTAATCGACATATTATCAATATAAAATCTATGAAAATCACAGAGTGGTATTAATTATGATGTTGGTTTTGAGTCTTTCTGAAGAAGGTCAATCAGAAGTCCCATGAGGACGTCATTTATAATTTGTGTAGTTACAAATAACAATTATCTAATCAAACTAAATCGATCTTCAGTATGAGCTCCTCCTGTTTTCTAAATAAGCTTTCCTCTGTACGCATGATTCATCTTAAAAAATTTCAAAAGTTGTAAAAGTACTGTATTATATCAGATATAAGACATTGCGATTGTTACCGGTATTCTATTTATTTTTAATTTTGATATTTGAGGATAATGTTGGATATTTAAGATTGCCTTTTTGTCGATTTGTTTTCTTTTGTCTATCAAATGTTTGCTATGCTTGTAATCGTATACGCTCTACAGCAGTTACAGAGTCGGAAAGTTTGTGTAGTAAACAATATGTATTAAGGAAGCTGGCTTGTCATGTTTTAGATTTATTTGTCAGATTTTTGGAATCCTCTGGTTTTATCCATTTGAATGCCTTGAACAAATTTGCGCGGCGTCCCCCATTTTTCTTTTTGTAAATCGTTCACATGTATAATGATAAGCCATCTGTAAAAGTCTAATAAAATTTTAATTCCTTTTTAACCGTTTTTGAGAAGTTCAACTTGTCAATGATAAAGCTATGAAAAGTCAAGAGAGAATATGTTCCCGCCAAAATGTCAATTGCTAATATCGCGAAAACAAGCACTGTGACCTATATATATTTTTTGCTCTTTGGATTTCTTTATTAATCCCCTATCTATATAAACTAGTGTTTTGAAAAGTTAATTACTTTGAAACTGACAAGCGAACTCCGTTAATTAGGGAGAGGCCAAAATTCCGTTACGGGTGTGTCTATTGTGTCAGATTATACTAATAAATAGTTCTTATTCATATTTCGCCTTCGGTCTCAAGTAATGAATTAGCTTAACTTCTCTATGAGGGGTGAAGCTTACATATAATATCTCTGTTTAAAGAAACGAACTATACCCACAGACCATACCTGGCCAGTGACCTTGACCCTAGTATATAAGCACCTGTTCCATAATAACTTGTCATTATTTTTTTTGAGGGTTTGAAGTGAACGCTTCACGTAAGTACTTTTTAGTTATTTTATTTTTATCTTAAATTTGGGAGAAAGTTATTAAAGTTACATTAACTTGTCTACGATGTACGACAAGTTCTATTGTTATTTTGTTATATACAAATAATAATTCCTCAATTGTTTACGATGTATGACAAGTGTTGATGGAAATGAATTTAAAAATTTCTTGTCTACGATGTATGACAAGTGTTCATGGAAATTAATTAAATATTTTATTGTCTACGATGTATGACAATTTTATATATTTATTAAGTTTTTGCCTTAGTACGATGTACGGCAATTACTTTTTCATACCCCTGTTTGTTAACAGGTAGATATTTAAAAGTATTTCTATTCACCTGAAGGTCGTGAGTACTCTTCACAATTTACACGTGTTTTACCTGCACAGGTACACATTTTTGTATTACAATGGCTTAATTTGTTTATGCAAATGTTTTGTTTTTGCAAGATGTTTAGAATGATGTTTACACTTACAAGGGTGGTGGTTATGATTTTCATCACCTCTGGAATGTTTTAGAAATTAAAGATGATAAATTTAATAGGAAAACAAGAGGTATTTTGAATAAATCCTCTTCTTTAACAGATATAAAACCTAGTAGTTTTATAATAAATCATAATGGCATGGCAATTGGAAATAATTGACAAAGCAACAGAACCTGTAAAATTAGTAATTTTTTAAATCTAGTGCTACTTGTATAACTTCAAAATCTACTTGATTTGTGAATGTTTCTCACGAAAGTGCTGTTGAGATTTAAGATAAGCATGTATATTCATACATTTACTCATTATTATTATTTACTATGTAGTAAAGAACCTGTATGAATCATGAGGTTTGAGACAGTTTCACTGCCTTCAACTCTAGCAGAGTTTGTAGAGAAACCTGCTGCTATATTTGAATTTTGCCATTAGAGGCTTACTTTAATGAAGATTTAGTTCTAATTTTTTATCTGATCTACTGAAATGATACGGTGTATGTACCTCCTTTTGGAGTTTGTGCCATGGCTGATGATAGTCCAGCCGGAGTTGAATTTGATACATCTTTTGATCCTGCATTAAGGTTTTCAGAAACCTTTAAGGCTTCTTTTATTGAGATTAATGGTCCGTTATCTCATCCTGTTTGTTGAACAGTTTAATCATGATTTTGATAAAATCAGGAAAATATAAAGTTCATAGAGGAAATACTATCACACTGAGAACTGTGACAATCCTAGTGTGTCTAGGATAAATAAAAAATCGATATGGCACTGCCTAGACAGGCCCACTCTGTGGTTTCAAAGATGCAGGAAACCCAGAGATACTTTTTTAAGGGGTTGATCATCACCCCTTTTGTTGAGTTTGCTATTTCTTGTTGTAAGAATGAGCCATTGGATCTTGATAATACAAGGATTTTATTGTAAAATTCTTCTTGCTTGTTTGACCATGGGTTTCTGGTTAAACCCATAGGAGATGCTCAGAAATATTTAGATGATAATACTTATTTGTAATTCTGTTGTGATAGTTGCTTTATCACTTTTCTAGTTATGATTGCAAAAAGCAAACTTAGTGTTTATACAAAGATTCTGAAGCAAATTATAGATTCCTTGGAAGAGGTTCCAGGTCTAGCAATTTATTTACTCCCAGCTGTTATGGGAAAGGCTATATCAGTTTTTTAACTGCAGAGGCTCTGTTGGTCAACAGAGCGACTATATTAGTAGGCATTTCCCTTCATTGAGAGGGAGAGGTTTCCAAAAAGGGAACAGAGAATCTCGAAGAGGTCACATTTCTCAACCAGTTGCTATATATACAGTAGATAACTTAAATATTATGATTTGGAAAATGTTACTAATGATCTATTGATATTAGATTTATTAAGAAATGGTTTTAAAATTATTTTAAATGATGTACCACAAGGTTTATCATTTTTGAATTAAATACATTTCACCTTTCATAAGGATGAATTTATTTCAGAAGTCCAAAAATTGATAGTTAAGGGAGCTATTTAAGAGGTTGATGGATCAATGGAAAATCAATTTATTTCCTTTATTTTCTTAGTTCCTAAGAAAGATTGGTCTTCAAGGCCTGTATCTATTTGAAAAATTCAAACAAAATTAGCTTATGGCTAATCAGCATTTGGAGCAGGACCATTTATCTTTTGTTTAGAGGTAATTCTTTAGGATAATTATCTATATATATAGAGAGAGAGAGCTAACATCTATAGATCTCACAGATGCATATTTCAGTATCATTTATGATTATATCACAATTTCCTGATTCATGTGGAAAAGACATTGATATGATATTTATGTTTTTTGTTTTGGATTGGCTTCTGCATCAAGAGTTTTTACTAAGGTTTTAAAACATGTCTTATGTATTTATGAAATAATGTCACTTGAAGTATATACATGCTAGTTTATACATTGATGATTCTTTTATTATGGATCAGAGTTTAGATTATTGTATTGTGAATACAGAAGAAGTGGTGCAAATGCTTGATAAGCTGTGCTTCGGAATAAATTTTGAGAAGTTGGTACTCATTCCTTGGAAGCACATTGTTTTCCTTTGTCTCATTATTGATACTGAGCTATTTTAGTTTTTTCTGACAGATGAGAAATGGTAAAACTATCTCCCTTGGGAAATTCTTCTTAAATAGAATTGTGTAACTGTACATGTATTATAGATGATTTACATCATTTATTGGTCTTGTGACGAATGCTTTTAATGCAGTATCTGTGGGAATGTTACATTGCAGAAACATGACGAGATTTTTTTTTTTTTTTTTTTTTTTTTTTTTTTTAATAATTTAAATTCAGAAATTAAAAATTTGATTTATAGACCCATCCAAATAAGTTTTTGGATTGGACCAGATTCCTCTGACATAAGAAGGATTTGGGATCCAAATTTGAAGAAAATGTTTCTGTTGGTAGATGGAGCTTCTTTAAGAGTATGCACTTATTTAATATAGATTTCATAGTATTGTTGGCTATATTTTTCTTATGGAGAAAAAGTTTTAGTCACAGAGAGTTATACAATCAGAAAATACAATTTCAGTAGCTTTTATTATGCAATAGGAGGTATAACCTCTTTGTCACTTAACATGCTTACTACAAATATTTCATTATTTGGGCTTGGTGTTCAAGAAGGAACATTTTTATCACAGCTCTTTATATTCCTGGTAGGAAAATTTTGATGCTTATCATATGTCTTAAAAATTTACAGATTCAAAAGGATGGCAATTGAAAGAAGATATATTTGTTTTGTTTTTATCACGTTTTCATTTTCAAATCTGTAGATAATTACCTCGTTGTCTTTTGACCAACAAGCTCCTTTCAGAGATGTTTGTATTTTTCATGATCAGAATTAAGACCTTATATTTTCCCAACTTTTTCATTGTTGGGGATAATTATAAAGGAAATTATTAGTGATAAAGTTCAGAAGGCTCTTGATTATCCTTTTTGGCTTGCTCAGAGTTGGTTTTCTTTGCTAAGACCAATTTTAATTTTTTTTGTCAGTTTAACTGCCAAGCATAAAAATTAGTAACAATGTTGCATACTGAAGATAATGTCTTTCTGTCAGGAAGAGACTTAATTTAACTGTATATTGTAAAAAATATAAGTGAACCAACACCTGAAGGGTTGATTGTGCAGTAGGGTAAAAACGTGTGTATTATACTCAGAAATCACTTTAATATATACAGGAGATTTCAGAATCATTTGTAAAATATATTTACACTTCATCTTGGAGACCTTGCATCTATAATCAAGCATTATCAATATTTTTTGAGAAATTTCATTATTTGGTGTGTTCAATTAGAGAACCAATTCCTTATCACCGTCTAAAAAGGATGTTATTGATTATTAAATTTTTTGTAAAACACAAGCTTTTCATATTCAGCATGTTTAATGTGTATTTTCCTTGTTCTATGTTGAAACAGACTTTATCCTTTAAGAAATAGATGTTACTTATTTTGTTTGTTTACTACATGTATTTGTGGAAGGTTGCTTAAACCTGAATCTGCAATTGAAGAGTTAGATACTCTTTCACTTGGGAGATGAATTTAGTGCTTTCTTTTTTAAGTTCTTAATATTCATTGGAGTATTTAACATTGAAGACTGTCTTTTATACTTGTGTCTTTATTTGCCTTGACTACATCTGCCTTAAAGTACTATCTTTATCAGCTGTAGATTTACATTATATGTCTTTCATTCTGAGACATGGCACTTTATTTTTTCATATACATGAGTTTTTGAAAAATACTAGATCTGTTAGTTAGTTTACCTAATGAGGTGATCAAAGGTTTTGATAAACCAAATCTTTGTGTTGTAAAGACAATGATTTATCATGTTTTGTGTACAAAATAGGTGAGAGAATTCATCTAAGTCTTTTCGTAAAGTTTAGATAGTTAGAGAGAGTTCTAATTTTATCCGAGGTTTTAAGGTTAACTCATTTAGAGGAACCTTTTCATAAGTGCATTTAGCTTCAGGATGTTCTATTAAGGACATTATGGCAACAGTTTTGTCTGGACATATGGTAAAACTTTTTACAAGTTCTATAACAGGAAAGTAAATAATATCAGGACTAAAACACTTTTCTTCAGTTGTAGTTACTGGATGATCTTGTGATTTTTATCCTTTATTAAATGTTGGCATTTATATAAAAATTGTTTTTAGTTTGTGTCTACACTTTAAACAAGCTAATTCATTACTTGAGACCGAAGGCGAAATATGAATAAGAATGTTCCTTCATCCAAGCATATCTTGGATGTGCAGGATGAAGGTCATTCTTAGAATATGAGCCTGAGGCTCGAAAGTAATTAATTCCCACCCTAGGGATTATCAGTCAGACCCACCCTTTTCCACTGGGTTTTATTTTTGGTCGACACAAACTTGCTTTAAATTATGACAAGTTATTATGGAACAGGTGCTTATATACTAGGGTCAAGGTCACTGGCCAGGTATGGTCTGTGGGTATAGTTCGTTTCTTTAAACAGAGATTAGTTGTCGTTTGTTTATGTAATATATACGTGTTTCTCGTTTCTCGTTTTGTTTATATAGATTAGACCGTTGGTTTTCCCGTTTGAATGGTTTTACACTAGTAATTTTGGGGCCCTTTATAGCTTGTTGTTCGGTGTGAGCCAAGGCTCCGTGTTGAAGGCCGTACTTTAACCTATAATGGTTTAATTTTTAAATTGTTATTTGGATGGAGAGTTGTCTCATTGGCACTCACACCACATCTTCCTATATCTATATATTATATGTAAGCTTCACCCCTCATAGAGAAGTTAAGCTAATTCATTACTTTCGAGCCTCAGGCTCATATTCTAAGAATGACCTTCATCCTGCACATCCAAGATATGCTTGGATGAAGGAACATTATCAAAAGTACAAGGATTATAATTCAGTACGCCAGACGCGCATTTTGTCTACATAAGACTCATCAGTGACTCTCATATAAACATATTTAAAAAGCAAAACAATTACAAAGTTGAATAGCAACTAAGGATTCAAAATTCCAAAACATTGTACCAAATACGGCTACAGTTATATATGCATGGGATAAGAAAATCCTTAATTTTTTCAAAAATTCAAAGTTTACAAAAATTACCACATTATTGATATTTATGCCACCACCGTTGTGTTGACTACTGGGCTAGTGATATAAAAGGTTTCTCTAGACTCTCAGTTTTCAATTGTATCTACTATCTAACAAGTCGTAGCGCGTACAAAATGAAAGCCCTTAATAGTACCCCCCATATAATTCTACAATGACAAACATGTAATAATCTAGTACAAATAATAAAACAAATATCAATTAAAACAAATTGAACTTTGTAAGCTTTTGTCTCGATAATGTTAGCTCCATACCTTCAATACTTTAATTTTTGTTATACTATTGTTTTTGGTGGAAAAATATAATTCCAATCGACCATATGTCTCTATTCCAAATTACATTTTGTACAAGATGACCCAATTGTTTTGTTTATTGCGTATTTTTCTAAATGTATGTCCCTACACATTTTTCATTTGATATTTTTTCAATTGTGTATTGTTTTTTTTTAACGAAGGTGAATTTTTCCGTTTTAAAGTTTCCAGATGAATCTAACGTTAATTACTTTGATAGAGAATCAGTACTTCATATAAGGAGGAATTAATAGAAACAGAATTTGAAATTAATTTGACAAATTTAATGCGCATCATTCACTTTTTGGGGTGAAAATTGAAGCGTAACGTTTTACGAGAACTAATTTCTCCAATTTAAAAACCGATCTGGAGTGGGTTTCCTCGGAAAATTTTTACAAGAAAGAAAAGTATTTTAATTGACCATATTTAATGGGTTCAACAAACAACAAATGATATTATATTATTGAAAGATAAGAAGAAAACATTACACTATAAAAAGAGTTAAATGTAAAGAAAAAGTTTATTTCATATGTTATATAAAATTAACTAATGAAATCAAAACCAATTGGCTAACTTATATTTTATGAACATCGCTATTGATATTAATTGCTTCACCTTACAATACCAAATGCCGTTTCGGAATATAATGCATTCTAAAATATATTTTCAAAATAAAAAAACCCAAAACGATTGGAATTGGATAACAAATTTCAACTCAATTTGAATTCAACCATTGACCTGACGTCGGTTTTGAATTTTGTTGGTTATGAAGCATAACATTTCAACGAATGCATTAGAATCAATGGCACATTTGTTGAGCATACATGAATGAATAAATATTTCTATCGAAGTTTTTGTGATTTTCTTTTAGGAGTTCTTTGGAGTAAGTTTGGCTCTTATTTTCATCGTGTCTGAGCTAGTTGTGATTGAGAAGAACAGAAAACAATTGTTGTTCATTCTTTTTCTTTTGTAGATATATAATTTGTTTGAAGAATGAAGACAAATTGTAATTTCATGAATATTGTTTTTGCAGATTTTCCTATCTCGATTTACAATCCTGTTTAAAATTTACCTTCTAACAAAGATGGAAAGAGTGTCGTCCAGTCACCAAAGATGCTCGATTTGTGAAAAAATGATGTAAATGGAAAAAATCTTATACCATTTCTCTTGATTTTTAGTTAAATAAATATATGAATGATGTAGTTAATATAATATCACATTTTGAAAAAAATTTAGA
Organism: Mytilus trossulus; assembly: GCF_036588685.1. NCBI lineage: Eukaryota > Metazoa > Mollusca > Bivalvia > Mytilida > Mytilidae > Mytilus > Mytilus trossulus. Next base: position 62,146,152 of record NC_086381.1, on the reverse strand, counting down.
AGTACAATATACGCCTATTTCCAGAATAAGAATTGCATTTTAAAAGTAGCCAACAATGTGGTGGTGATATGCCATAAATACTACACGGACGTTCTTAAGAATGAAATTTTAAATTCATATACAATCAAGTCCATGCGCTTCACATAGAGTCATATAGTAAAAACCCATATCATAACCACATCACTGCTTAAGGGTTCTTCTGAACATTTAAAGGTTCTCACTATGTTTTGGTTACCTAAACTTTACACATAACAGTACACTATCGATTCATCTTGGTCTCATTTAGTGTGTACTAAAACTAATCTGTCAGTGCTTTTAACAAGTTTCTTAACTACTATCAAAGAGCTTATCACAAACTATTGTATAAAAAAATATAAAAATAGTCGAATTAACTATTTCTGGAGTGTAAAAACCTCTTTGACTGTTTGATATAAATTACATGCTTTTAATGTTCCTTTTAATTCCGTTGACAATTTGACTTTTCTATTCTTTACACTACACTTCCACATTATCTTATCAAACAAAAGTTTTCCTATTTAAATACATAGTCAGTTAGTAAATCTGAATACAAATATATTTGTTGCAACTCATTCAAAGCCTTCTTCTCTAATGAGAAAGATAAATAAACAAGATGTACTTACTGGATGTGTGATAAGATTATCGAAGCTGCTAATTTTCTCCTTGATACCATTTATGTACGTTACGACAACACCGTTTATCGACAGCTGTATGTATTCCTATGACTACAAATTGCGCCGCTTCAATATCAGACTTGTTTTGTATTGTTATGAATTAAAGTGTATGACCAAACTCAGTAAAGACCCGTCTACATTGATTTAATTGATAAATTCAACAACACTTACCGTTTTCTTGATGATATTGTATGTTAAATGATCAAGAGTTTTGTAAGTAAACTGCCGAAACTCACTCAAAAGAACTTACTTTAAATGAATCAAATTGAAACGGTTAAAATTGCCCTTTCCTAGATCTACATATTGCGGATTTGAACTGGATCTCAACACTAACATGTAAGACAAATGAGGCGATTATCGATCCCTATTATGGCTTTTCATTTTTTGGATTGTGATATTCCTTTGACACCATCTTACGGTTTTTATATTTTACAACTCGTTCGTTATGCCCATGTATGTTGTGACAGTTTTGATTTTAACGGATGTAATCTATGTATAGTACTGGTAAATAATTAATCCAGGGATTTCATTACCACAAATTAATTTAAACCTTTACCAAATTCTTCCATAAATATGAAGATTTGGTTTTGATATTTGATTGTTTACCATGTCCAGAAATTTGGAAAAAATCCTGGTAAACTTATCGATCCTTTGAATAAACTTATACCAAAAGGTTACCAATTCAACACAGCAATTATATCATTGAATATTGTTTTCATTGGTATTATTATTGATTTTGTTATCAGTAAATTAAAAGCAAACTAAATATCATTGTTATATACATATACACATTTATAGATCTACAATCTGCCGATACCTGAAGCTTGACTTTGTAAAAGATTACGTGTTTCTCTGACTAGTGATGACGTTTTTTACACTAAATCCATCAGATGTTCTATGTGTACTGAATGATAATCAAGTCTTATATGCATGACTTATTTATTAGTTGTTAGTGGCGTAGAACTAGCTGTTACTAACTGCTAGTACTTTTATTTCTGTACGTAGTGTCTTTTTGTTGTAAAATATGTACAAGTACCCTGCCACGTCCACTTGTATTTTTTTTTTAATTTTTGTATTTTTATAGCCATCTGATGAGTTAAGCCTTTTTCAATTGATTGTTTTAGTTGGTTAATTTATTGTACTGATTCACCACTGTCCCAATTTAGGGGGAGGGATGTGTTTATTCAATGGTTGTCCTTTGTTTATGTGACACATATTTGTTTATGGTTCATATGTTTTTACACAAAAAGGCCGTTTATTTGTTCTCGTTTGAATTGTTTCACATCAGTATCATTTGGAATTTTATAACAATTGAAGTTTCATATATATGCTCAGTTCTATGTAAATACTTTGTAGTTACTTATGTGTTGGTTATTCAATTATGTACACCTTTACAACAGCAAAACTGATGCTTAGTTTCAGTTCTTATTAATATACATGCTTTAATTTCTTAATATTAATGAAATATAGATGCTATATATAAAAAAGAAGATGTGGTATGATTGCCAATGAGACAACTATCCACAAAAGACCAAAATGACACAAACATTAACAATTATAGGTCACTTATGTTTTCTTTATAAACATGTTACGTGTCTTATGAATATCTCATCAATTCAGTTTAAAATTGAAATTTGACTATAATTCGTTGAGATTTGTACTTTAAAACACATGGCTAATTAGATATAAACATTATGATATGCTCATGAATAATTTCGATGAATCTGTTTGAATACCAAAGGGTTTGTGTTTTTTTCTATCTTCACTAACACCATTGAAAAATAGATTATCAATATAAGATCTTTGAAAATCACAGAGTGGTTTAAATATTTAATGTTGATTTTAAGTGTTTCGCATGAAGGTTTAGCAGGAGTCCACTGAGGACGCCGTTAAATATTATTTACATTTTTTGCATTGATAAATAAAAAACATCTTAAAACGACCTTCAGTATTCAATCCTCATGTTTTCCTAAAAACCTTTACAGTATTAATGTTATAATTTTTAAAATTACAAATTCACTATATCAGATAGAGAAGATTGCTTATATTACCTAGCAATTTGTTTATGGCCTGTTTTGAATTTTGGTATATTGGGAAAAGGTTTCGAATGCTATCTCCATCAAGAATAAACAATCCGTAGCACAGGAAAGAGAAAACCTTCCATAGTATCCCCCATATAATCATATTACGAAAAAAATGTAAAATTCTTGTACAAAGAAAAAATGATATACACTGTAGTAATCAAAACCATTTGCAAAGCTGTACAAAGAAAAAATGATATACACTGTAGTAATCAAAACCATTTGCAAAGCTGTTTCAATTAGAGGATGTTTGAGAAACCAGATTTTGTTTGTTTTCGAAATAGTATAAATGTGCTATCAATCAAAAGTTCTTTTTTCGCACAAAAATGCACCTTTATAATTCAGCCATAGGTCATGCCATTTATAATCATAAATCTTCATCATACCAATGACTTCTGTCTGACCTGCTGTTCCACTGGAATCAGGTTGACCTGAATACCAATTGAAGTAAGTAAAGATTGATCCATCATTGTATCGCCAATGCTCTTCTGCGATTAGATGTGATCCTTGAAACAGTATCCAATTTGTAACGTCGAAATAATCTACAAATATTTTACATAATATTTAGATAGATTTTTCAAAAATTCCTCGGTTCAATTAGTGGTTGGTAATTTTTTTTTATTGATATTAGAAAGATGGTCCGATTGTATTTAAAATGGCTTCTAAAGAAAACACGACAAAATATAAATTATTACATGTCACCAAACATTAAGCAAAACTCGTCTTGTTTAGAAACAGTAGGTAATTTTAGTTTAAACTGCACAAATATAGTTTGTTTTACCATGTTTACAGTATAAAGTGACATATCAAGGTAAAATTAAAACGTCAATGAATCGAAGTCACCTCAAAACAAATCGAAAATAAAGTTGTATACTTTGAAATTGTGACAAAAATGACCTGTCAAGAACCCATCCCTGTTAAAGAAGTGGGCAAAAGTCATTGAATAAGACTGATGGTACTTTTATACTGAAGAATGAAAATGCTGCAATAATAGAATGTGTATAAATAATGCGTCCTTATTCTGTCACTGAAATGTACACACCAGAATGTATTTATGAATCGTGTGCTTATTGTGCCTAGTGTCATTAAGTTAGAATTAGGTAATTTACTGTTTATTGTTCACTTATTGAATTCACTGTGAATTGAACCCTTCCGTGAAATTTGTTATGTGAGACGGAATCAACACATCGACGAAAACTCTCGGCTACCAATGAGTTGCAATTTATATGTTTTTGTTTTTATAAATTTTAATGAACATGTGATACACATCATTATATGATGGACACACATACTTGTACCTTTTGGTACCTTTATTTATACATTCCAGGCAATGGAACCTATTTGCTTTATTGACGTAATAATAATTCTCTACGGAGACGCATTGATAACTTCCTGTCCAAAGCGATATACGATCAGTGACTATATTGCAAATACATATACGGTCAACGTAATTTGACGCCCTAATAATACTGCTGTAGTTTACTATCTAGTGTCTTAGGTAGATTTCTTTTCTAGGATTGGTTAACCACGAGTAATAATGATGTAAATTCATTGCTAGCAAAAGTTTCTAAAGAGGCGCCTCGGACGTGAAAAAATAATAACGTTTAATTTGGTTGTTTTACAATAATATTGAAAAGGACTAAAACGTTAAAAAATTTTGATTAAAAATATTCATTCATGAATACAACAAAAATTACGAACTTTATCAAGGTCAGTGAAATTTACATTGCAAGATTCATTTGACACAAATAAGTACTAAACCCATTCTTGACCCAATATATTTACCTAGAAATAAACCAACAAAAAGTTGTTTTTCTTCGGAATCTATTCTCATCAGTTCTGCTCCTTCGATACCACATTTTGCTTCATAGTCTGCATACTGTAATGACGTATCATAGCCATGAATCTTATAACAACACTGAATCAATTCACTATAGACGTAACCACTGCTTTTTGGACATCGACCTGCAATTACGTATGTATAATTCAAGTTGTAGAAATTAGTTATTTACCCACATACTTCAGCCATGTTCATAGGGAGGTGTAGATAAAGATGTTACACAAAAAGATTGAAACACAAAATTGATACATAACTCTGTATAATTTTTTGTTGTTGATAATTTGAAACCAATTTTATTTAAACAACTTACACGAGTATTAAAACAAAAGCAAGTAGTTAGAAACACTTCAAACATAGATAGACTTTTCTACGAATATAGTTATAAAGTCGTATACAAATGTTGTTTACAACATACATAATTCAGTAAGCGTGATTTGACACTAACATGGCTAATATTTTGTCAATTTACGCTCCAAGTCATCTCCATTTAATACGAAAAGAAAAAGAGTTGGTCCTGCGTTAGCATATATTTACTAAATGAAGATAGAATGGTCAACGAAAAAAATAAAAGTAAAATCACAAAAATACTGAACTCAGAGGAAAATCAAATCGGAAAGTACCTATAATCACATGGCAAAATCAAATGAGAAAACACATGATAAACGAATGGACAAGAACTGTCATATTCCAGACTTGGTACAGGCATTTTCAAATGTAGAATATTGTGGATTAAACCTGGTTTTATAGCGCTTAACCTCTCACTTTGTACGACAGTCCCGTCAAATTCCGTTATACTTCCAATTATTTGTGATCTAAACAGACAAACTTAAATAACATGGGTACAGCAGTGTTAAAATTTGTAAAGAAACAAATTAACAGAACTCAGAAAAGCATATATCAAATTAAAAACATATTCATTGCTTCGCGTGTCTGACATCAGCAAATTTATACGACACATGTTTTTGTCGTTCAATGTTCACAAACAATTTTTAAATTGACATGGGCCATGTTAGCATTCACCGTTAAAAAATCAAAAGTATGTAAGACTTAATTTCAAAAGACCGAGATTTGAAATAGTTCAAAAGATCTATAGAGTTATAAGTATCTTGTCCAAGAAAAGGAAGGGATGATAAATCTAACTTTATGAAATATAGCTCAGAGTACATGAACATAAATAAATCTGAAATTGAATTAAATGACTCCTAATACGTTGAGTTTTAAATAAAAAAGCAAATGATACTGTCGGCAACGTCTCTTTGAAATTACAAATAACGATCGGTTGAAAACAAAACAAAACATTTCGACAAACGATAAAAAAAAGATTTACGATTCCCAATTCCCAATTTCTTTGTAGCAAAATATCAGCAGCGCCTGCATATGAAGTTCATAATATTAACAGTTGGTAATATATTCTAGAACTGTAGCATCTACTAACATGATTTACTTGCAGTGTTATGTACCATCTTAATCATTATTCAATGCAAAATTATCAATACTGAACTAAGATATTTGTATGAAAGATTGCGAATAGCCAGCAGATACTGCCAGTTAATGCATCATGCTAATGCATTCTTATTTGTACAGTCGATGATTTCTTTTGAAGTTCTTACCGCAGAATTGATATGATCATGACAAAAAAGAAAAACACTTTGAAAAACAAAAAGCATCAAACTAATTCTAATTGCATACTAGACAAACTTCCAATTAATATTGATATATCTAACAAAAGGTAATCAAAATGTCAAGGATGATCGATACTTTGCTGTAATATAACAAACATTTCAAAGATATGTTTTGAATAGAAAATATAGGAAGAAAGTACTAAAACAAAGCAGGATAAACTACAGGTTCGAGTCTATGTTTTAGAGATAGAAGCCAGTAAACATTGACATAAACTTTGTTTACTTTTCATTTATACATTTTAAATACTGGCACCCTTTTCCCTGTATAAACTAGAAAAAAAATAACAAGGAGACTATACGTATATGGTTTGAAAACATTAGCGGTAAACGGGCAAACTGTTAATTTAATTTTTTATGTTGATCTTTTTTTCGAATATATAGCCATGTCGTTTACAGATTTGTTCGACTTATTTTTATGGATATTACTCTGATATCTGTCTTTGATAATATGTCAACTAATTTTACTAAATTTCAAAGACTTAGATAGTATGACAAAATTTATCAGGCATACATGTATAGATGATCTTATACACATTCGGCACAATTTATTTCCCAAACGTTTGGTTTTTACCAGAATCTTAAATTTCCTAATCGGCCTTCTCCCCTGAACTTTAAAAAAATTATAAGCATATCTACAGTGTTCGATAAATAAATTTAGACTGACATTTATTCACAAATAACCATAACCTAAAATAGACAACATGAAAACTCTTGTTTAAGATTTAGATAAAAAAAAAAGTTTTGAAAGTCTTATTTGTTACACTCAGAACAATATAATGTGCGCAGTGCTTTTCCCTTATCATCCGGATCGATCAGAGTTTGTTGCAATATTCCACAGATGACATGTAAAACACATAAAAAGCGATGTTCAATGTGGTAAAGGGAGATAACTCTGTAAAGTCAGCTAAACATTTTAATTACGTTGTGTTGTAAAAGGAATATTAAGCTTCTCAATGATCAAAATTGGTTGTTGTCAAATTGCTATATAACCAGTGTAATTTTTCTGACAAAAAGGTTTGTTTAAAAAAAATTTTTTTTTTATATTTTTGTTAGAAAGTGTCAATTAAACGAGCCAAACTAATTTGAGTGAAAGTGTTTTAAATTTGGGTACCACCTTAAGGTACCGGTAAAATGAGGAGATGTATTCCATTTGGTTTGTGTTGGATTAAATGTGAATGTCAAACATTTTAGTATTCCAGTTCCATAGAAATTTATGTTACGAAAGCACAACTAAGATCAACACCAGTGATTAAGAATATACTCGATAAGAATATAAGTTGTGCAATGATTAACATTAAGCTATTAGGTTGAATGTCTAGGGTAGGTGAAATACAAACTTAAATTAACTAGATCCATTTGAAATATCCCACTCGCCAATATTTAATGTAATCTTACAACGATGTAGACATAATACTATGCGTGCATCTCCTTCTTCTTCTTCTCATTATAATTACTATTATTATTGGCTTTCCTGTTTTTTTCTGGGGCAATCATAACAGACTACTGGACTTATGTTGATGAAACTTGATAGGTATAATGAAAAGCACCATATAAAAATGGGCAGGACACTTTTTTAAAAAGGCTGCTGTTCCTATCGAAACATTACAAAATGTAGCAACACAGTTTGATGTTGTTAACTATATTTAATTTAAATCGACATTATTTAATACACTGTAGTTGTCTACTATAGTTATGTAAATGCCTTAGATGATTTTGATACTACTACATGTATGTCTTTATGGAAACTACAACACAAGTTGAATTCTGTTTAAAGGCTTCAATTGTACTTAATTTATTATAATACCAATATGGCATGTTTGGATGGGGAATTAAGAATATGAATTTTATGGTTGGATGTCGTCACACTGCAAATAATGCAAAAAATGTCCTTTGTTGAAATCATCGGTCAAAAGCAGATATACATTGATGGTAAAACTATGTAATACTATGTTTAAAATGTCGGACTATTGTATGACACTTAACATACATTTGTATTGGCAAGATGAGAAGAGACTTTGACTTTTAAATTTCAGAAATGAACGCCATCGCCTAGAAACAGCAATAACGTGAAAAATTTCAAAAAATCTCCAAACTCAACCATTCCTTACCTAAATCTTACTGGCATATGAATGTCTTGCACTCGACTTTGTAATTCTTAAAAAAATGCTGTAACTGTGACAACGGGAGGTGATCGGATGATACCCGCTATTCCTAGCAAAAGTGATTCTAAATAATGGTAGTGTTATTTGTGAGTCTTGTCTTTGCTTGAGTTCAATTGTTTAAGTGCAAAAATTCGAAAAAAAAAATAACATAGGATAGATCAAAATGTAAATATAAAACACATAATCTTATTTATAACATAGACTCTTACTGTCTAAAACTAAATGATAGGTCCACCCATCACTGTGATTTCCTTTGATATCCTTCATACCATTTACATATCCTGCACTTAAACCGATACACTCATTGGATGTATTTGAATGTGAAACGGACATACATTCTGTCACATGATGACACTGCATAACACATTCTAACATGCTTCCCTTGATTTTGAATATCACTGCCTCATTGAAGTAAATGTTGTTTAGTTCAGATACATTCTCGGTAAATCCGACTTTCTTTTTACATGCAACTACTTGATATGATAACAAAATATATACAATTTTATGTAAAAACACCATAACTTTTCCAAAAACAAATTAAGGTTAGTTATCAGAAACGAGCAAGTTCAAATTCATCATTGTTCATGAATTGTTGATGTGTAAATGACATTTACCTTTGGTGAATTGTACATAAACATATTATATCGATATTAATCCACACCATCCAATTATTTCTCTGCTATACTTTACATTTTATATGACTGCTTATCAAAACGGTTAGTCGAATCAAATAGTATATCATGTATACTTACATATCGTTTGAATGTTTTATGTGTAATAGTTATATAAGAAATAGCTAGGGAAAATATGTTATAGTTTAGTTTTGATCATAAAAGGGACCAGAAATATTCTTAAAATACAAACCCAATATAAGAAAAATAATAGCTGATAACTTATATTTCGCAAACCAAGCACAACTTGTCTGTTTTAATGACAAAGTCAAACTGAGGGCATTTAGTATGCCTATACATTAAGTCTGGATAATGTGCATGTTCAGTTTAAGACAAATAGAAACAACCTCGATGCAAACAAATATTGGAAAACAGTCAGAGGTGATCCATTTCTTGTTTTGTTCGCTATACCTTAAGATATTATTAAAAGAAAATTTGGCGGGCAATAAATTAACTCATCATAGATACCAGGTTTAAATTTTGTATTTACGCCAGACGCGTGTTTCGTCTACAAAAGACTCATCAGTGACGCTCAAATCTAAAAAAAAAGATTGAAAAAAGGTCAAATAAAGTACGAGGATGAAGAGCATTGATGACAAAAATTCCTACAAGTGTTGCTAAAGACAGCTATGGTAATCTATTCCTGACATAGAAAAGCCTTAGTATTTCAAATATTCAAAAGTTTATTAAACAGTTAATTTATAAATATGACCCTATAAAATATAATTCTTGTCAGCACAGAAGTGCTGACTTCTGAGATGGTGATACCCTCGGGGAATTGAAACTCAACCATGCAGCAGTGGTATCGGACCTTCTGGTTGTAAAAAAACTCATCATAGATACCAGGATCTAATTTTGTATTTACGCAAGACGCGCGTTGGTGTACAAAAGGCTCATCAGTGACGGTCGATTCCAAAAAGCGTCCAGATACATGATTCTGCCTAGTTTTTTTTATACATTCAACATTCATTGTCTTCTTTTTTCTTTCAACAATTATGAAAAAGTAACAATGATTTTCAAAAATGGACTTTGGAAAATATATGTAATACGACAATGAAAAGATCGAAAAGTGTGGTTTGGAAACAGAGGATAAAAACAAGAAGGTAAAATTGGCCTATTAAATTTTTCTGATGTAAGCGACACTGAAGAGTATTTCATAGGCAAAATACATGGTGTTCAGAAAAAAAACATCCAGACTACCTGGAATGTTGATATAGGAATTTTTAGAAATATGTGATAAATTTATGGAAAGAAAAGATGGGTTTCGTGGGCAAAATATATTTTTGAAATACATGGATAAAACATGAACATTCTGAATATCTGACAGAAAGGTAAAAAACAAGAGACATGCGCAATAATTCCATAAAGTTACACACAATCTAAGTGTTTGCACTTTCACAGAACATTGCACTTTAATTGTTCTGTCCTTACACACTAAAATTTAACATTACAATATTATGTACCTAAATTGCCAATGTAAAATCTATTGTCTATCGTTAGTTGAAAAAGTGCAACACTTAAACATGTTTAGTGACTTGGATAAATGGATGAAAGTTATTCTCACGATGATACGTATTTACATAAGCAAAATTAAACAATTTGTAGTCTATTATAATATTGAGAAAAGGACAATAGTTAAACTCAAATAGAGCTATACCATTGAAGATTGATAGTGATTTTACAATTATATGAACCCCATGTACTGCATTAGTTTTGTTCAATTATTTATTTACTTAAGTCGGGTTGAATGCATTTTCAATGAAATATTGCTTCGGGAGCTTTTAAAAATATTTCTAAAAATCATTTTATGAGAGATGGTATTACGAAGTAGGACATTTAAATGCTTTTTGCGTCCGTGTACATTTACGCCAAACATTTTTCATTTTAAAATGAAAAATAAATTTTCAAATTGCTCTGCAAATTTTAAAGGTAGTTGGTTTGAAAAATGTAACAAAAATCAATAGAAATCACTTTAGAATAACCATTTTCTCTATGATATTTGAAATTTGTTATTTTCATGAAATTATATTTTTGATTTAACGAAGATATTGAAACAAATAACAATAAGTTTGTGTTAAAAATGATTTTATTTTGTGAAAAGTTTAAAGATATTTAAACATTTGTATTTGCTTCCTTTAGAAAACAAAACATATTTCAAACGCATTCTTAAAAACAAATATTGAAAATACTGACCTTAAGCATTTTTCAATTTAGTTTACAATATTGAAAAATGGAAAATGATCTAACGTGAAGTATTTTTTTAATTTGACTTACAATATTGAAAAATGAAAAATGCTCAAGCGTGGATCATTTTTCAATTTGTCTTCAAATATTGAAAAATGAAAAATGCTCCAACGTGGAGCATTTTTCAATTTGACTTTTAATATTGAAAAATGAAAAATGCTACAATTTTTCAATTTTCATTTTACTGTGCAATAATCAAATTTGAAAAATGTTCATTATTTTTAAATGTCTAATAATGAGAACGAAATGTTGTTTGTTCCAATATAGGCGTTATAAATGTTTGAATTGTTGACACTTTTTATTAAATGTTTCACTTTATCCGTTTTCTTTTGTCTTGTTTTAAGCCCAATATGTATTGAAGATCTTTTTAAGATGTGTGTGTGTGTGTGTAAAAGGTGTCCGAAAATTCCGAACAAGAATGGTACACTGGCAAGTACGATAATGACCACAAAGAATCATTCTTTCTTTTTATCTATATATATATAGCTGTCTTTGTAGCTACATGTTAATATCGATCTTTCGATCTATCAATCTGTCATTCATTGTATATATCTAGCTATCTGTCTATCTATCTGACTTTTGTTTTCTCCGTCTTTTATTTCCGTAAGTCGTTTTTGTTCTGAAAATGGAATTACTAGGCGATGCGGAGTAGAAGAAGTAGCATTGAACCATATCGTGGCTGAATGTGTCAAACATGTTAGAAAAGAAGGGAAAATATTAGAATATTAGATATTGTTCGTGTCAGTTTCTGTACGTGCTCAAGGAGCAGGGTTCGCGAGTCGATTGGGATTGAGAGGGATGGGTGTACATATTATATTATTCTGATCACTGCGCTAGTGTATATTTTCTTTTTTTGTATTTTTCTACATTGTACAGCGTTTCCTATTTTTTTGAATCTGTTTAATACAAGCTTGTTTTTCCCAGCTTATGATATTCAAAACTTTCCCAGAATTTCAAATAAGCATCATCTTATAAAAGAAAATATGAAATTAACTTGCATGCATGTATGTGTGGTAAATGTATATTTCGAATAATGAAAGACTTCTTATATTTGCCTCTTCCAAAAAAAAATGTAGCAAAGAATATATAATAATTATGCGAATAGTATTTAAACAAGCCTGAAACAGTTTCCATGAGGTTCTGTTTTATGTACATTCTATTATCATTTCTTTAATATGATTTTACATCTTCAATATGTGAAATATACATGTAGGTCAAATATGTCGACACAAACAAGGGGTCTCAGTCAGTGACAATCTTCTTTGGAAATAAAATGCTCGAGCCACTTGACTTTCATAGCTCGTAATTAACGATTTTATACAATATTTTAATAGAGTAGTGAAAGAATATTTGCTTCTCAAAGTGTAAGACGCAATACAAATCGTATGCTTGCGTCATGCATCTTACCCAAATACAGATTTAATTAAGTTCTGAACATTTCGACATTTGTCTGTTTTTTTTTTATCAAAACCGGTTTAAACCAATCTCAAGACTTAGTACATGTTAAGATCCGTCTAAATGTCACTATCCCGATATCGGCAGGTAAAATAATGTTTTGCTAGAGTATGGGCTAAACGAGAAAAAGCTTAAATGGACACTTTGTCACAATAGGTCAAAACAATGCGGTTTCTGATAAATCGTCGCATTCATCAATTGAAACACTTTGTGAAAGTTCGTTTGAAAAGCAAACAGGCTTTGAATTGGCTATCATCTCTTTACATTATGTATGTTGTTGTTAATTGGGACAAAGCTGAACACTACTGTCTTTGTATATAAATACATGTACGAGTTTCTTGTAAAATAATCAGGAATAAATGCGCTCTCAGGTAATCCCACATACAAAAACATATCATTGACATGGTTGAGATGTAGCGAATCATTAGTCCTATATAGATTACATGAAAATTACATTGAAAAGCATATCGGTGGACTTACCTGGTTTGCATTGAAACCTAAGCTTCACAAATCACCGTACAAATAACGATACATTGCAGGCTCACCTGTATGGTCGACCAAATAATTGGCCATTAGATTGACAAAGATTCAGTCCGCAGTGTCAAAGAGTGTCTTCAGAATTACTGCAAAACTGTTTACACGCGTAGTGTTATAAATCATATTTTGATTTTAAAACACTCTTACGAACTTCTGGAAAATTTCAAATCTCGATCTTTCTCTGAAAAAAGTTCTATCATTTTTATTTTTTTATTTTTTGACCACGTAAACCACCATTCAAGTTTAAATTTGGCACGCATCACTTTCACCGCTATGCTTTGTTATAAATTTAAAATTGCTAAATTTCTCGTTTCCCACGTCACTTTTTTTAGCCTCAACCAAATGTTATGAAACTAACATACATTATCTATAACCACCTCAACAATGAGCGAACCCCTTACTGCATAGCAAAGTATAACACGCCACGACTATATAAAAAGAAGAACTGCTTTAATTGCCAACAGAACCATGGAACAAAAATGAACACATGATACACATGCGATTAATTGACATGTTCCAGATAAATATACAGCCAGTAGAAACATACCTCGAAGTTTGTACTTCAAGGATATATTCGCTTAGGGTATTTTAAAATAATTTTACACAAATATTTTTAAATGCCCTTCCTACGATAGTTCGAATTGTTTTACATTTGTCATTTTGGGGCCTTTTATAGCTGACTTTTCTATGTATTTGATTTATAGTCGTGAATTTCTGTGTCTTTTAGTATACTGTGGAGAGTTGTCTGTCAGTCATAACCCATATTCTGATTCTAATATTATAAATGTTTCTCAACTTACGAAAAGGAGAAAACATATAAAACATTGGAATCAGGAGATTAAGGTGACAATCGATATCATTTCCCAGTTATTGTGATAACAAGAAATTTATCACTTGTCTGACATAATATCGGTACAGATCTTCTGAAAATAATTATTGTTTTTCTCTGCTCAACTATATATTGATCTACTGTATGAATAAGATAAAATGATAAGATTAAGATAATTTTTGTTGTGATTGGTTATCAACTGTAACAAAAAAGTATTATCTTTCTTGATTGGTAAGTTCTGAATTTTGATTTTTGAATTTTGAATTACGAACGATCCTTTCGTATTTCTATACACTGATACCGTAGAGGAATCTTTTAGACATGATGTTTTTATACAATTAGGGTATAAGGGATGACATGATTCCTTATAGGAATCTGTTGTGTAATATAGTATGATACCTTTTGAAAGCGATGCACTTGTGGGGATCAATCATACACTTTTCCTAAATATACAGATGTCTAATGTAAATCTGTCATATTTATTGACAGTCTTGTATGATAACTTTATACAGTGATGTCGTACATGATTTTGACATTTAGTATTGAATGATAACTGCATTAGTGGAATATGTTATACCTGAGACATGATTGCTTTATATATTTCTGTCTTAAAGAAATCTTAATGATGCATTTAAGGAATCAATCACACACGATGTTACAAATTGATTTTTGATAAATCAGCGATATTGCTTAAGGAAAGTATCGGTCTGATGTGCTTGCCAGCGTGACAATCTGTCGGGTGCGATTGTACATCTTCAGATGGAAGACTGTTTATGTATAAAAGCCAGATATACAGGAAACTTTGAACTCCTATTGGTACAGCAAATTTCCAGAGAAACCTAACTGCCGTAAAAGATTAGGAAAGCAAGTTGCAGATGTTGTTTTTATAAAAAAAAAAAGTATACTGTTTTGAGGATTTCCAGTTCCAGTATTAACTACAGTATATACTGCACCAACTATTGCCATTTAAACACTCTGTCTCATATTTCGTAAAATATTTTAGTTTGAATGTTCAGCCCCCCCCCCCCCCCCCCCATTTTCATTTTCATATTTGAGAATATTTCCTGAAAATGAAAATTCAACCAATTTTCATTTTTCAAAATAAATTTAAAAAGGCTCCCCGTTGGAGCATTTTTTCATTTATTTCAATTTTTAAAGACAAATTGAAAAATGCTCCACGTTGAAGCATTTTTCATTTTTCAATTTTTAAGGTAAATTGAAAAATGATTTAGGTTAGCAATTTCAGTATTTTATTCTTAAGAAGGAGTTTGAAATTTGTTTTCTTTCTAAAACAATCAAATTCAAATGTTTTAATTTATTCAAAATGTTGATAAGATAATTATCATAACTTTTTATATTATCCTCTTGGATTCAAATATTGTAATTTCATAAATATTACAAATATCAAATCTTATAACAAAAGTAAATTTTAAGGAGCGACTTCAACAAATTTTTGTTACATTTATCGAACAAATCAACTTTATAATTTGTAAAGTATTTTGCAAAATCTATATTTCAGTTTAAAATGAAAAATGTTTGGCGTAAATATACACGGTCTTGTTTGCTTTATAATTCAAAGTCATCATTAAAATAAAGAAACAACAAGGTGATTATCAATCACATATGTCTAAATTTAAAAAAAAAGAAAAAAGAAAACAAAACAACAATGTGAACCTCACGTGGGACTAAGTGCTAGATCTTAAGCGTCAAACCAAACAGGTTAAGGTGTTTAGATTGAGAATTGTGTTGTCAGCTGAAACATAATCAGAGTATAAAGATGTTAAAAGTATTACAATAATAGACACATGAGAACAATAAAAGTGTAAATAAATCATTCGTCCTTTTGGTTTATAGCTTTTATTCTTTTTAATAATAATTGAAATTAAAATTATTTTTTGCCTCCAGCATCACTGAATAGACAATGATTGTAGAAATGCGCAACTGGCGCAGAAAAAAATGGTACCGTTTTTATTTAAGAAGTAATTGATGCAAGCTATACTTTAGTGTAGTTTTAACATGTGTAGGCATTATCTTCATGGTTTTTTTTTTTGCCCGAGCGAAACTGCATAAATTATTTCGATTTTGATTAGGACAATTACGGTAATCTCTATGTCCAGTAAGGGACGAACGATACCAGAGGCAGAGTCAAGCTCGTAGACAGTCAAACTCATAGGCTGGCAAAATCATAGGATTTTAAAAAAAAAAGTTATACAATTATGGAAAGAATCGACCGAAAATTGGAAACAGGGAAATAATACAAGAGGGTATTTTGACCTTTACAATTTTTCTGATTCTATTCTATACTATATATTCAGAGCATGGTATAAGTCTAGAGACCTTGTGTATGCTCTTCCATGAATCTCATTTTTTTGTAAACAGGCAAACGACTGGCAATGTGATTTATCAGATAGGAGTTTTGAACAGCCAGCTGTATCTGTATCTGTATAAGGAATTTCCTCCTTCAAAGGAACACTTTTTTTCAGAATCGGTTTAAAAGTTCACAATATATATTTACAGTACTATATTTACAGGGGCCTTCAATATACAAAAAATGGAAAAATCTACGCCCTTGGGGTGAATGTTGGCTACATTCAATGGCATTTTCTTTTCTTTTGGTATGTAAAGCTTAGCACAGTTTTCTATTTATATACTCTACTTTGATGCAGTTGTCCATAAATTTGCATCTACAGCCACATGCGCGTAATAATCTACTTGGGTCTTAAATAAGCTGTTTATTTATTACTAAGCTGGTAAGGTTAAAACATTGATCACAGTTTTAATGCTACGAAGAAAGCAGTCTAATTCATGCAAGTATCAGAGATTTACAATCTATAATAAAATGTTCAACAGTTTCTGAATTATCATTGCAGAAAAGACAAGTTGGATCTATTGAGTTTTGGTTAAATACAGCCTTATTGCTTTGCAGATAATAAGTTTATGTTAATAACTTTAATTTTGGTTGTAGGCGGCTAATATCTTGTGCAGAGGTACCAAAACTTGCAAGACATGGATGAATATTTGGCCATAGAATGTTATTTGCAGATAAATTGAGAATAGAGCTGAATAAAGATACTTTTGTCCTCAGTTGTTCATGCCAAATATTATCCACTGCCTTCTTAACATTTGCTTTCCATCTGTATCTACTGATCGGGTTCTGCATAAGTTCATGAGCTGATGGTAGATTATACTGTAAGCAACGTATTTTAGAAAACAAGTTTTTGGAGTTAAATCCGGATATCGAGAATCGTCTTTCTGCCAGATCTTTTTCGGCGGATGATTCCATACTACAAATCCTGTTGTATATGTTTAAGGCTGCTGTGTGTATAATGCCTTGGAGTGATATAACTCCTGCTATAATATAAATAGCTGCATCCGCAGTGTTGTTGGGAAGCGACAAGATATGTTTGATTGATTTTCGATAGAATACTTCTAGTGGCTCTAAATGAGTATTGTCTGGAAGAAGAATGTCAATTTCATAGATGTGAAGACATGTTATTGGGTTTAGCCCCTTCTTTCCATGCAGACCAACACCCATCAGGCTATACATAGTTCGTCTTGCCTTTGATATATTTTCATCAACATGGATGCTGATAGTTTTTTTTAATCAGAGCTGTGTTTTATGCCAATATGCATAGCTGAATCTGGCTCATTCCTTTCTATGTTATTAATTTTGAAGTTGAAGTCTGTATCTTTTGAAGGTGGTTCATGTTTTAATATAACACTTTTGGTTGGTTGAACTGAGTATTTATCTTGCATGCTTTAATTATCAACCGTACTTATCATTGTTTGGAGGTCAATAGGAGAATTGGCATTGAGTGCAACATCATCTGCGCATGTCGGGGATCCACAGTATATATTTTCGATGTAGGTACCAAGGCAACTGTTTTATAATTGGTCAAATACATCATTAATGTAAACATTGTACAGTTCGATGCTTACTATCACACATTGTCTTACTCCGTGTTGTACAGGGAATGGTTTTGACAATAGACCGTTCCATTCAATAGAGGTTGTAGCGTATGTACTCAGTTGGCGGATTAGTAGCCAGAGGGTTCAACCTATTCCTGATAGGAAAAGTTTACGATGTAAGCTGTTAAAATTGACAACTTCAAATGCATATTTGGCGTCTAGACGAGCACCAAAAACAGGAATCTTTTGGTCCATTGATTCTGCTATAAATTATAGAAGAATGATGGCACAGTATAGAGGAGATACCCCAGGAGTGAAATCTTTTTGTAATCGGTTTTGGAGAATATCAATGATGTCTCTGAGCAATTTCCTCAGTAGTAGTTCAAGGATTTTTCCAATAATTGTGAGTACAGTGATTCCTCTTTAATTTTTAATTATTCAGTTGGTTTATGGCTTTGTCAATTTCTTCGTCTGTGAAAGTTAATTGTACAGCATTTTGTTTGCAAATTTCTTCGATAAAATGTCTATATCAAATTCTTTGTTGGTATGATCCGAGTTTGTGGTATTATACTCAGGGTATGCGATCTTGCTGAAATGCTCGTTGCAACCTTGAAGTATTTCTTCACGAGAAAAATCGGTTTTGTCTTCTACAGTCAGGTCTGATATGGAAGTTTTTTTGGTTTTTCTTTGTGCATTTACAAGTCTATGAATTATTTTGCTATATATTTGCTTAGCGTTCATGATCTTCTGTAGCGATTCATCTCGTTGCCGCGCAATTCATTGTCTTCGTGCTTTGCGCAGTTGCTTTTTAGTTTTTTCCTTTCTTGCATAGTTTCGCCAGCCGTTGGTACAGTTTCCATTTATCAAGTGATGATTTATTCATTTTCAATGAGTGTTCAATGTCATCATTCCAGATATGTCTGTTTCGTTGCGATGATATTTTAGATGATGGTACTATATTTTCTAGCTGTAATTATGGTTTCCATCAGTTTTGTTATTGCGGTTGAGTCATTAAAGTAGTCTATGGGATTTTCTTCAAGGCATTTTGTTAAACTATCTTGGTATTGTTGTAAATCTATTTTATCCCATTTGATTTTATTTGACGCAAATGGTTGGTTTTGTTTTTTTCTTGCTAACAATCTCGGTTTCAATTTCCGTTAACAGAGGATAGTGATTAGGGGTGTTGTTTAACAACATATCCAGTCTAATGGTGTTGTAAACGTTTTCGGCTAGACTGTCATGAACAAAGATATAGTCAATTGTTGATGTTTCATTGTCATTTTGATGAATGAATGTTAATGGGGTTGCTTTAAATATTCACTTTTTAGAACTTATGATGTCTTCAAGTTGTTTTCATCAGATCACAGTTCCAGTCTCCACATAGGACAGGTGTATATGTGTCAGAGTATTTGAGAATTATCTCGTGGAGCTGGTCAAGACATTCTTTGAACTGTTCGTTTTCCTGTTTTGACCCTCTATATGGCATATAAGCACTAATTAACAGGATCGGCTTTGTTTTGACATTTATCTTTATACATATAATTCTCTCTGAGCCATCATTATTTTTTTACAAGATGATCTAGATGTTGTTTCCAAAGTATGGCTACTCCACCATATCCTCTAGGTTTTTGTGTTGGAGGTATAGGGTTGTTTTCGTCAAATGACTTGCATGTACAAGATGTTTTAATAAAGAGCTCTCAAATATTGTCCTGTTCAAACATCAATAGCCAATGTTCCTGAATACATACAAAATCGGTAAAATCTAAAATGTTTTTTTACACAAGATTGTGAGTTATATACATTTTTTACAATTGAAGGATGATATTCTGAGTAAAGTTGAAGTAGAGAAATCATGTACTATGTTATCTTCTGATTGTTCTGGCAAAGTCATAAAAAAAGAGTCCGGCTGATTCTGATGCTGATCCTCAGTATTTGAGCTGGGCCTAATAACTTCCTAATGTTCCTGTGATATTTGATTGCTAACAACATTTGGAACTTCTTTGTCAGGTATATTTTCTAAACTTTGTTTGTGCTGTCTTGTTCCTTGTATACCGTTCTGCTGACTTCCTCAGGTTCTGTTTGGAGTTCTTGTTGTGACATTTTGATTTCACTTACTGTGTTAAGAGGTTGAGATGTATCTGTAAAATTTAAAATGGTTGGTGTTGTTGCCATGTTTGAAGTTGCATTTCTGTCGGAGGTGTAGTTGTGACAGATTTATGATGATGATTGACAATAATGGTTGCTTGAGGCCCTGATATGGATTTCGTTTATAGTCTTTTTCAAACATGATGAACCGTTCTATATGATGGTATGTAATAATTTTAAACGTTTCAAATTAATGAAATTTTATTGGTACATCAATGTATTTGATACACTCATAACAAAAACTGAAATATATTGAGTCGATACATTTTGTAATTATTCAAAACTAAATCAGAAGCCATTACTTAATTATTAAAAATGAACCTTTTAAGGGGAGTCAATACTTGCATAACTATTTTTCGAATCGGCAAATAATACACAGGAATGTCACTCTTGCATACAAATGGCACATGTATATAATTAATTAACTGTGCATTCGTGCTCTACCTTCATTGAAGATTCTAAATTATAAATATAACCGAAAGTTGTTAATCTATATATATTGAAGACTAATCAAAGCTAACCCACTGTAAACTATATCTCTTTGAAAAAAATAAAACTTACTCAGAAAATGCTCGAGCCCCTTGACTTTCATAGCTCGTAATTAACGATTTTATACAATATTTTAATAGAGTAGTGAAAGAATATTTTCTTCTTAAAGTGTAAGACGCAATACAAATCGTATGCTTGCGTCATGCATCTTACCCAAATACAGATTTAATTAAGTTCTGAACATTTCGACATGTGTCTGTTTATTTTTATCAAAACCGGTTTAAACCAATCACAAGTACATGTTAAGATCCGACTAAATGTCTATATCCCGATATCGGCAGGTAAAATAATGTTTTGCTAGAGTATGGGCTAAACGAGAAAAAGCTTAAATGGACACTTTGTCACAATAGGTCAAAACAATGAGGTTTCTGATAAATCGTCGCATTCATCAATTGAAACACTTTGTGAAAGTTCGTTTGAAAAGCACACAGGCTTTGAATTGGCTATCATCTCTTTACATTATGTATGTTGTTGTTAATTGGGACAAAGCTGAAAGACTATTGCCTTTGTATGTAAATACATGTACGAGTTTCTTGTAAAATAATCAGGAATAAATGCGCTCTCAGGTAATCCCATATACAAAAACATATCATTGACATGGTTGAGATGTAGCGAGTCATGAGTCCTATATGGATTAAATGAACATGACATTGAAATGCATATCGGTGGACTTACCTGGTTAACCTAAGCTTCACAAATCACCGTACAAAAAACGATACATTGCAGGCTCACCTGCATGGTCGACCAAATAATTGGCCATTAGATTGACAACGATTCAGTCCGCAGTGTCAAAGAGTGTCTTCAGAATTACTGCAAAACTGTTTACACGCGTAGTGTTATTTATCATATTTTGATTCTAATACACTCTTACAAACTTCTGGAAAATTTCAAGTCTCGATCTTTCTCTGAAAAAAGTTCTATCATTTTTATTTTTTATTTTTGACCACGTAAACCACCATTCAAGTTTAAATTTGGCACGCATCACTTTCACCGCTATGCTTTGTTATAAAATTAAAATTGCTTAATTTCTCGTTACCCACGTCACTTTTGTTAGCCTCAACCAAATGTTATGAAATTAACATACATTACCTATAACCACCTCAACAATGAGCGAACCCCATACTGCATAGCAAAGCAAAACACGCCACGATGTGTATCTATATAAAAAAAGAACTGCTTTAATTGCCAACAGAACCATTGAACAAAAATGAACACATGATACATATGCGATTAATTGACATGTTCCAGATAAATATACAGCCAGTAGAAACATACATCGAAGTTTGTACTTCAGGGATATATTCGCTTAGGGTATTTTAAAATAATTTTACACAAACATTTTTAAATGCCCTTCCTACGATAGTTTGAATTGTTTTACATTTGTCATTTCGGGGCCTTTTATAGCTGACTTTTCTGTGTATTTGATTTATAGTCGTGAATTTCTGTGTCTTTTAGTATACTGTGGAGAGTTGTCATTTTCTTATTCTTATATTATAAATGATTCCCAACTTACGAAAAGGAGAAAAAATATAAAACAGGAGATTGAGGTGACAATCGATATCCTTTCTCAGTAATTGTGATAACAAGAAATTTATCACTTGTCTGACATAATATCGGTACAGATCTTCTGAAAATAAATATTGTTTTTCTCTGCACAACTATATATTGATCTACTGTATGAATAAGATAAAATGATAAGATTAAGATAATTTTTGTAGTGCTTGGTTATCAACTGTAACAAAAAAAGTATTATCTTTCTTGATTGGTCAGTTCTGAATTTTGATTTTTGAATTTTGAATTACGAACGATCCTTCTCGTCTTTCGTATTTCTATACACTAATACCGTAGAGGAATCTTTTAGACATTATGTCTTTATACAACGAGGGTATAAGGGATGACATGATTCCTTATAGGAATCTGTTGTGTAATATAGTATGATACCTTTTGAAAGCGATGCACTTGTGGGGGATCTATCATACACTTTTCCTCAATATACAGATGTCTAATGTAAATCTGTCATATTTATTGACAGTCTTGTATGATAACTTTATACAGTGATGTCGTACATGATTTTGACATTTAGTATTGAATGATAACTGCATTAGTGGAATATGTTCTACCTGAGACATGATAGCTTTATATATTTCTGTCTTAAAGAAATCTTAATGATGCATTTCAGGAATCAATCAAACACGATGTTACACATTGAATTTGGATAAATCAGCGATATTGCTTAAGGAAAGTATCGGTCTGATGTGCTTGCCAGCGTGACAATCTGTCGGGTGCGATTGTACATCTTCAGATGGAAGACTGTTTATGTATAAAAGCCAGATATACAGGAAACTTTGAACTCCTGATGGTACAGCAAATTTCCAGAGAAACCTAACGACCGTAAAAGATTGGGAACGCAAGTTGTAGATGTTGTTTTTATAAAAAAAAATATACTGTTTTGAGGATTTCCAGTTTCAGTATTTACTACAGTACATACTGCACCAACTATTGCCATTTAACACTCTGTCTCATATTTCTGTCGTAAAATATTTTACTTTGAATGTTCAGCCCCCCCCCCTTTTTTTCCCCCAAAACAAAATCATGTTG
Source organism: Mytilus trossulus (assembly GCF_036588685.1). NCBI lineage: Eukaryota > Metazoa > Mollusca > Bivalvia > Mytilida > Mytilidae > Mytilus > Mytilus trossulus. The sequence goes on along the minus strand of NC_086381.1, from coordinate 62,122,758 downwards.
TCCGGTGTTGTTTTCCATCAACTAAATCGTTCAAAGAATATTCAAATTGAGAAAACAGGCTCCCGATTTTGTCCCCAGGGGTAATTTCCCTCGTGTGACCAACTTTTTTTTATCTGTGGAAATATTTGAAGACCAATAATTGATTTCTTGTAATGCAATGAGAAGAGCATCAATTCTTAAATATATGATTCCATATGTATAGGCGATTGGCAGCCAGTTTGAAAAATCTGAACTTCCAAAAGATCAGAATTTAGAGAAGAATAGTTGTGTTGTTTTCTCCTGTTACAAACATTTTGTGTACCTTCAAATACATATTTCATTTTCAGCCCTATAACAGTACATGTGTTTTTATACTATCTTATTAAATAGATGTCTTCATTGAAGTAATCTTCCACACAATTAAAAAAAAAGGACCAAAAGTACTATGTAATTTTTTCCTGTTAAAATCTGTCATTTTACCAGATAAGAGGTAACAGCATAGCAAGAATTAGTCCCTTAAAGGATGTTAAGGACAATTTCACAGATGAATTACAAACGTAATCTACTATATATATGCCAACCATTTTATTTAGTATAAGAGATGAACATCATAAAATCTCAACATACATGTAGTTAACAATACTAGTATATTGAATGAAAAGACAGGTTTTGTACTTTTAATAACAGCAGATGACATAGTTCAATTCTAGTATTATATAACCTTTTGCATTGAAAATTTTTAAATAAATAATTGGCATTTTATAAACTATTGCAGGATATTCTAGTAAACCACAAATAGTATCTTTAACTTATTCCCTATTCCCAATAGAACATTTTTAAACATGATTGATTCACTTTGGTGACAGGACAGAACTGGAATTGTTAGTACCATTTTGAAAATGTTTGCAATTATTACCACATCTCACAATTGTTTGATTTACAGACAACAGTTCCTTTATCCTCAATGTGTTATCGATATGAACTATATTAGAATAACGATTCCAAAGACATTTTTTTTTGAGTTTTCCTATTTCAAAAACAAATAGATATCCTCAGATATTGTCTCTTATGCAGTCGTTATAGACAGGAATATTTGACTTCTAAGCCCCAAAAATGTGTCATGTAAAATATTTCTTCAAGTTCAATTCATATGACCAATGATGCTTTTTGTATGTGGAAAATTTTAAACGGTGATTTATTGGTAAGGGGTACACTGTCTTAATCCTGAAGACTTGGAACACATTAAATATTCTTAATTTGCCCTGGTATAAAGCTGGGTTGTATAGTTTCATAACAATAAATCTACCATTTTGATTGAAATCGTTTTCACATTGCATTATTTTCTGCTCACGTTACACAAATATGTAATTCACTAGCAAACTAAATGTTTTCATAACCATAATGAAAAAATATCTCAATCTTAGTATACATGGACAGTTTTTTAAATGCCAAAACATAATATATCTTCGAAATTGAATATCATTGTGTCATTTATACAGCAGACGCAAACAGTATGCTACACATCATAACGCCAACTAGGTTGTAGGCCAGGCTCTGTGTGTTTCTAGTTGAGCTAGTGGCACTAACTTGAAAACAAATGCTGAATACAGCTTCAGAAAAAAATGAAACATGTACCGAAGTTGAAACATAATAGAAAACAATTCATGAATTGAAGAACTGAGAGATAACTACGGAATCATAAGTTGTGTACATACATGAAAAAGTACACAGTCAAACAAAAATTCTGAACAATTGGATCATAAAAATATGTCAGGAAATTATCATTCGCCGGCTAGAAATGTGATTAATCAATAATAACTACATTAGACGTATGTTTCATTATAATACGTTATTCTGATTGGCTAACTCACAATCTCGTGATATTCCTAAATCAATTGCATTACACAATGCAACATTGCATTCATGATGACACGAGGTCCAACAATAAAGTGCAAAGGTAAATAAAACCAAAAACTTGATAAAAGGCGTGTTTTCATGATCCTAGCTACAAATGTTATTATACGTATGCTTTTTATAATTTTATAGGTTTGTTAAAACGATGACCGTGCGCACATTTTTAGTATGAAGCGATTATGCGCTTGAAAAACAATGTACATGATGTACTTCGGTCAACGCTTTTACATCCAAATAAAGTTACAAAAAAGAGCATTACATTCTTAAATAAATAATAATAATAATAAAAAGGTAAAGAGAATGAAAACGACTAACATATAAAGTAAACATCAGTATACAAAAATGAAATATAGAAATATAATAACTAAGGACGACCAATTTAATGTCAGACACATTTATCATGTTTATGTTTGTCTGCTGTCAATGCTGTAAATAAGGCAGGTACTACGCTAGATTTCTTAGAGTGCTTATCGTACAGAATGTGTTAGTTGGGAAATGATATTGATCCCTAGTCATACAATAGGCAAATATTACGTGTGATGCATTTTTCAAAAATTAAAAAAAGTAATTATCATGATTATATAGCCTTGACTTTGTGTGATGTTTTTCTATAAATTGAAATGTAAATTTTCACTTAAAAAACCTTGAAGTAAGATACCTCAAATTTTACAAACTGTATTTTCCCTTCCGATTTGTATAGAGGTCAGATCTTGCCTGTTATACAATAGATTATCCATTCATATTTCCCTGACAAATTAGACTTTGCTGAAAAGAACAAATGTTTATTTTATTGTGTTGGGGTTCTAGAAACTTTAAAAATTATGAATTAATATCCTATAGTGGATTATGTTTCTTCATTATAGTCCGAGACTGACAGACATGTTGTACAGTTAATTTGTATTTACTATCTAGTAGATTACTAGTATAATCTTTACATTTTCAATGCATCAAACTGTTTGCGTGATTTGAACACGTAATGTGTATCTTTGCTTTTCTTATCGCAACATCATTTTTAAACTAATTATCCTTTCAAGTCTTTCATATTTGTATCACTTAGTGCGTTGCTATAATAATGTGTTTTGTAAGAACGTAAAAGTATATATGGAATAAAATTTATAACTGGTTATCCTTCTTTGGAAGCGCGGTACTCTTGTAATATGTATACGCTCTGGTAAGACTGGTTACTCCTGATAAGTTAATGCATCGGATATAAAAGGGTTGATTGGAGTAGAGGTTTGTGTATGGTTACCCTCGACATGCTCGATGTAAGTAAGAACATCAGACTCGTTAAAATAAAAAAAAAAATGCATAACATATCAACAAAACATACACATTTTAAATAGCTTAACAGTATTTTAATCTAATAAATAAATACTTTAATAAACTTAACATATCGTGAATTGAAAAAAATTGAGAGCAGAAAAATATACCTAGTCTAACTATACATGCTATAGTTTTGTAATTGGAAAATGATTAATCAAATTCAATGCTAAACGATAAAGTTTCTCTAGAGAAGATATTATCTAAATGCATCTTGTTACGGAATTACTATAACCCATATTATACAGAAGTAATCTCCTCGGACATTGTAATAGTGTTGGCTGTCTGGTTACTTCTTGGTCTGGTAAATGGTATCTGTACGTGTACATGTATATTAAAATCGGTTTGATTTATCGTGTGTATAAACTTGCCCAGGGTCAAGTCGTACTGCAGTCTTATCCGTATTCTCCGTCGAATTTATACTGAGGTAAGGTAGCAATACACAGTTAGAAGTTTAGTTTCGCATCATGGCATTTTTTCTGTTTGACAGTTCGTATTTTCCTATCCTTACTGCCCATATGTCTAGAAATTATTGTAGGGTTTTCCAACAAAGATTTGACGCTCGATTTTGTCAATTCAATATCATGGAAAAACGAGCAGAAATCCATCTGATATTTGTGTACCTCTTGATAGATAAATATCTATGGTTTCAGGAAAGATACTACTCTAATTCATTGAAATTTTCCCTTGGACTATATTTTTTGCAATTATTTTGTATCAAATAAATTCAGGTTGTTGCCATGGTTACACCAAAAAGATATTATATTTGACCATTATAACTATTACAAATCAAATCTTTGAAAGATTTTTTTTCCATGAGTCTACACATGCATGACACAAATATTAAGCCTTATTTGTTAAGAAGGAAGTGAAAGAGGGTGTTAAGAAAAAATGATTGTCAATTATGAGTATTTGTATTAACTGTGTATTGCTACCGATTTGGTTAATCGTTTACCATTTGCCATTAAAGTAAATGCCTAAATTGCGAAAACGGAACTGGTGACAATTAGTCCAGCAGCTAAGTCTAATATTTTTGGACAATTGATCACTTTATGGTAAAAGCATTAAACTTTCCACAGTGTTAGTATTGATGTTAGTTATGATGCTTATAAACTTTTTTGGATATGAAGCCATCAAACATAATTCAACAATGCCCGCCAATTTCAAAATGGCCGCCAACAGTCATGAGTCCATAAACATGGTAAAACTTTACATATTGCTAGTTTGGATGCTTTTTAATCTTTTCCGAATATCGAACAATCAAAAATAATTCCAAAATGGCTGAAAAATTCAAAATGGCCGCCAAAATTCAGGAATAGAGTCTAAAAAAGTAGTAAGAATTGATTGTAAAAGCATGAAAATTTGCAATGTTACATTTAGTTATGATGCTTCTTCACATTTTTGGATATGGAGTCATAAAAAAAAATCCACAATGGCCACCAACTTAAAAATGGCCGCCAATAGTCATGAGGCAGAGTTTAAAAAAATGGTATAATTGAACATTAAATATAAAGGCACAAAACTTTATATATTTATAGTTGTGATGCTAATTAATCTTTTCTCAATATGGAACAATCAAACATAATTTTATAATGGCCGACAAATTCAAAATGGCCGCCGAAAGTAAAAAAGGAGTCCAAAAAAAAGTTATAATTGATCACTTTATATAGTACTGCTGACAATATTAAGTTTTAAAATTATTTTGTTTACGAATGATGTCTGAAAGCATTTGTGTGTGCATTGGAAACTTGGATGCGGAATCTAGAATAGCAAAGTCTTTTATTGACCACAAAGTATGTTGGCACAAATCTTACAACTTAAAACTCAATAAGACAAAGTTGAATAGACCAAAAAAATGAATCTCGCATGAGAGAATAAATGATAAAGCAACCACATCTAAAAAGAAAACTAGACAGTTTTTCTGTGCAGTTCACCAATAACCCGTCAGTGTACTTCTTCTGTAATGAAAATGAGCAAGAAGCTCTTCGTGAGTCCTCAACGTTTGGTCAAGATACACGATAGTGATGGCTTTGACTGAGAAAAGAATTAGATAGAGATGCGGAAACTATAGTGAATGGTGAAAAGCTTCAACCTACAAGAGAAGGAAAAAATTACTAATAAATCAACATGATCAAAACTATGAGTGGACAAATGCTAGTTAGCTCTTGAATGACGATTTCCACCCAGAATATGTGTTAACAGACACTATAGAGAAACTATGAATAACGAAAATGATGCACCGGGATTAATCTTAAAATAAAAAGGCATGTCATCATTTGACCTTGAATAACAATTTGAAATATATCATATATATATATGCAATCAATACCAAATTCCGTAATTGACAAACACACAATGGCATATGACAGAAGACTGGTGTTAATTTGAGATCTTCTATGAAACAAGCTTGTCAATGTTTTATCTAATACAATTTATTATTCAGTCAATCAGATAAAATCTAAACGCTCTACTTAAACACATCACTATTGGCCATTACTATATTTGACTCCTTTTGTTTAAAAAAAAAACACGAATTAAACATTGATGCAAAATCAAGACACTAGAATTAAGTTGTTTTGTTGTAGTTTCAAATGAGATCCCAGATCTACAACACAATACATGTTGCTTGATTTATAACAATGTACCCATGGTAGCGTTTACGTTGGTAATGTCCGAAGTGAGCCATTTCAAATGGTTATCTCATACGTTATTCAACACATTGAGAGCGTATGGCAAGTTTGCAGATAAATGATTCAGTAGCTAAATCAACAAATGCTATTGTGATACCAGCATACTTTCACTCGTAAATTATTCATTTATTTCATTGTATGCTACTAGCTTGACGAAAAAAATATATATTCTCATAGGTTTTAAGTATTAAATATTTCAAACAGCTATAATGTTACTTACGAGCTTTTCCCGTAAATCTTCTCTGATTGCTGAGTACAAAAGCTTGAATTCATAAATTCGTTCCTTTAAAGTGAAGTTTATTCATGTTGTTACACTTCAAAACGCTATAACAAAACAAACAATCTAACGTTTTAACTATCATTAATATTCTGCAAAAGAAATAACTCCAAAATAATATTTGAAACATTTAAAAAAATGTTTATTATATTTTCCAATTTGGCGTCGAATCCAAGTAGATAAGGTGCACTGGATTATATTATAATATTATTTTATCTATTACTAGTATTACATTTTAGAAATATAATTGTTTTCATTCATTTTCATACACAATATAAAAAAGAAGATGTGGTATGATTTCCAATGAGACAACTATCCACAAAAGACCAAAATGACACAAACATTAACATTCTATAGGTCACCGTACGCCCTTCAACAATGACCAAAGCCCATACCGCATATTCAGCTATAAAAGGCCCCGATACGACAATGTTAAACAATTCAAACGAGAAAACTAACGGCCTTACTTACAAGAATAGTAAGTTTCGTTTAACTACTTTTCTGGTAATACAGTGCACTTTTTAAGCCTCCTGCTCCACCCTATGCAACTGAGGAAATTGTAAACAGTAAAGTTTGGAAGACACAAGTATCTATTAAAAAAAACGTAGACAAGGTTCTCTACAGTCGGAAATTGGAATAATCATAGCTAGTACCAGTTTTCCCCGGAGGCCCATGTATAAGATGCAAATCTCATAATATGACTTCTGATTAATGAGTTTGGCAAGGATTATTCTGGTACATGTAACACCCCTTCAACAAGGTCTAGGAACAACTTGTTCTTAAATTGTTTAATGTTCCTTTTTTGACGTGTGACGGAATATATTATATCCATATCTCTTTCATATAGAGATAAGCAATTGTGGTTGAACAACTGTGTTCTATATTTCCAATGTTGAATTGTTCTGTCGTTTGTGTTTCTTCATGTCTCGTTCCAATTTCAGCTCAAGCATTCCCTCACTTTTTTTTTATCTTATCGATATATTTCGGATATCTTAAAATCGTTAGAATTAAGCTGCCTCAAATGCATCATTAAGAGCTAAGTAAAGCATCATCAAGGTGCGCATGCTCGAGAATTATGGTAGTGTTTTTTGCTCCTGCAGAAAAATGAAAATATGATTCTGTAAACTTTATCTTTGAATTGGAGGATCATGTTTTAGTCTTCTTGGAACTCAGGATGACATTTTAGTGATAAGTGATATTTAAAAACTGATATAAATAAAGGCAACAGTAGTATACCGCTGTTCAAAACTCATAAATCCATGGACAAAAAACTAAATCGGGGTAACAAACCAAAACCGAGGGAAACGCATTAAATATAAGAGGAGAACAACGACACAACACCGAAACGCAACACACACAGAAACGGACCAAGCATCAGACAAAACACCACGAGAATAACAAATATAACATGAAAACCAAATACATGAATTTGGGAAAAACAAGTACCGTGCCACGTCTTATCTCAATATCTCAAAAATAAGAGAACACAAACGACTCAACGTTAAAATGCAACACACAGAGAAACGAACAATAATATAACAATGGCCATCTTCCTGATTTGGTACAGGACACTTTTAAAGGGGAATATAAGTGGTGGGTTGAACCTGGTTTGATGGCATGCTAAGCCTCGCACTTTAATGGCAAAGTAAAATATAACATTGAAATGACAACATAATATTACAGGACTACAATACAGATAAATACGAGCACATATTAGACAAAGAAAAACATGATTAATAGATAACAAAAAGCATCAGGTTTAAAATTCAATACGCCAAAAACGCGCCTTGTCCACACAAGACTCACCAGTGACGCCCAGATATAAAAGATCGAAAGTGAAAAAAGTACAAAGTTGTACAGCACTGAAGATCAAAAGTTGAAAAGGTTTCACCAAATACGGCATTGTTTGTATGCACGGGATAAGAACATCCTTATTATATAGAACACTTAATGCTATTGCAAACAGTAAATTTTAACAAATGAATATGAAAGAGATATACATAATGAAACTGAAGTATTAACTAATTACAGAAAACTAAACCCGAGTTTATCACAAAATAGACACACATCCGAATCAGTCCAGGCGTCAACGTAATTAAAAAAATGTGACGTCACATACGATGGCGAAAAGGCAGAAACGTGATGCCACATTTGAATTTATGAAATTTAGAAACAGCATGACGTCACATATGAAAAACTATCATTCAAAAATGAGATAGAATTAGGATTGATTTAAGATTGTATTAGAACTAAATACTGATAATTCATTTAAACAAAATGCATATTGCAATACTTATTAATAGCAATTAACTGTAACATATATATGTCCAGTTTGTTATGAATTCAACTTCAAACGTAACTAATCGTACAAAATTTAAGATAATTAATAAAGAGGAGTTGATTAATTTTTCTATCCGTCACACCTAAATATAATAAGAAACAACAAAAACACAGTACCGAGACAAATTATCGTCAGATTAAGAGACCCAGCAATTAAGAAACGGATACTCAAATGTAATATGGTGGATCCATATGATGTCTCTTTAACCAAATATAAACAGTTGGAATTAAGTGTATTGGACACTTCATTTTCTTTCATGTGAGTTCTATTCAGTTTAAAAACACATTGTACTCAATATTATCACCTGACATATCTCCCACACCTGTGTATGATATTTAAAAAATAACAATAACAAAAACAACAACAGCAATATTTACAATTAGGTGTATTAACATCAGGTCAATGCAGACCCCTGAACAATCAAAACGACTACGAAGAGACAGTAGACCAACACCACCTCAACAAGAACATAACAAAATTTACATTATGTCATCAACAAAAGATAACGACACATGTACGTCGTCTGTCCGTATTGATTCGTCAGTAATCCATCATACTCCCGTTCCAGCCGGTCTAAGCTCTCTAGAACATCAATCCATATCAGAAACATCCCAGACGTTCACATGTGCACTATCGCAACAAGACATTACACATATTGCGATGCAGTTGAAAGATATGCTTCACGGAGAGATTGACTATACCATCAAGGCTACAATCAATCAATACAAACAAGAAATTCATACGCTTACTTAAGAAAACAAAAAGCTACGAGATGACATAGATGCAGTAGAACAGTATAGTCGCCGGGACCTTCTACGCATTAACGGCATGTCGGACGGTGGCAAAGACGAAACATCAGAGAAGACTACTGAGCTTGTCACGGAACTAGTGAGGTCAATTGATAGTAACTACCAAGATGGAGACATAATTCGGTCGCATAGAATAGGCACCCCACGAAGTAATCCAGTAAACAACAAAAACACAGTACCGAGACAAATTATCGTCAGATTACGAGACCCAGCAATTAAGAAACGGATACTCAAATGTAAACGGCTAAAGATCTAACAAAAACTCGCAAAAAATTGCTTACAAAGCAACGCAAATCAAAATCGAACGCATGGTCCAAGATACATGGACAGTCGACGGGAAAATTTTAGTCAAAGACAATCAAGATCAAGTACACGTTGTCAATACTATGACCGCATTTATGGAGTTCTGTTCTCTTTACTTCTATCCAGGGACTATGGACTTCCTTGGGAGACTTGAGCTCCAGGCTAGAGATAGACGACTTAAAATAGAATCTCGACCATCTCCAAAAGACAAACTTATAACAAATGCCGAATCTGAAGCCGCAAAAACATCCGGCGCCAATGGCCGATCCTAACAATTCATGTATTCTTTATGATTTATATTTGTATATTATATAGCTAACTTTAACATGTTTTACTTTTCGAAATCATAGTCTCAGTAATAATTCCATGCGGATGTACATGAATAATTTCCTTCTCACTGCTAACACGGTCTCTTACCTCATCAGTAATTTAATTATACAAAGTTCCATCTCTTAAAAAGCAATTATTTAATATGTCTATCTCAAAATTGTCAACGTAATCATGATAGATATCTTTTTTTACACCATCTTGCCACGTTATTGCAGGTGATATACGTCAAATAGCACCTACATACTACGTTGAACAGTAAGACTACACCAACAGTTTTATTTGGTACATCTATATAACATGCAAGATTAAGAAGTGTTTATATACAACCTGATTATTGTTTTTCTTTTTTGGTTCAGACTCATTTTATTTTTTGTTGATCTTGCATTACGTAGGGTAAGAAATATTACTAGAGATAATTTAAAAGAAAAATCTTTTTATAGACATAACATGTAGAACACAGCGTGTATTTGAACTAATTGATCTCTTGAATTAAACCCTTACATATTTGTTTTCAATTTACCGATCAAATGTACATGTATGTTTTGATATTGTTCCTACTGTATATATATACGATATGTTATGAACCACAATTCAACGTAGTAAAAAACACCAACCATGCGTAACATTTATTAACAGTGTCAAGGTGAAATAGTAAATAGTATTGAATAACTGTACAATGGTATTAACTAATCGATTATCGTTGTATAATAATTAAACCTCCACCAATATCACCTACCTCTCCATACATATCATGTATCTGTATATAGCGTTACCGTTCTTTATTGTGTTCTTCAGCTCTTAGAATTTTGTTAAATATTTTCCTCAATTTTGTACATATATTTTTTTAAAAGACGAAATGCAGATAGGTATATTCATACGACTTTGCCGTTCTCAGTGCGACACAATTCCTGATACAGGAGTAACAAAGTTCAATGGGAGTAAGCAATGAGCAATATCGCATGAGAATCGGCAATTTCAATAACAGTGCAGGCCTAAAAGGAAAACATATTTTGTATCATGATGATAGCTACCAGTATGAATAAACCCCAAGTGTTAGCACTCGTTTTATTGATTTGTCTGGTTTTTGAAGTACCGCAAGGGAAACAACCCAAATCTAACAATACAAAATTTATTGTGGAAACCCGCCAACAAAGTGTAGAAATAATTGGTATTTCTTTTATATTAATTGTGTTACAAATATTACTGATTCTTAGTGGCATTGAAACAAATCCAGGTCCATCTGATTATGAAGCATCGCCAGAAAGTTCTATCAACTCTAACGATTTGTCAAATTTTTACGATTTTTTCTCGAAATCTTTATCTTTCAAACATCTAAACTTCCAGAGTTTAGCTCCTAAGATAGTTATAATTGAAGCTGAATCTGAAGAATTCGATATATTAGCATTTACTGAGTCTTGGCTAAATAGTAGTCATACTGACGATTCAATAAACTTATTAAACTTACATAGTCCTTTTCGTCGCGACAGGGGCCCTCAAAAACTGGGAGGGGGAGAGGTAGTGTATGTTAAAAATAATTTGAATGTACGACGTCGCCCTGACTTAGAAATTGACGAGCTTGAAGCTATCTGATTGGAGCTTAAAGTACAAACAAAAATATTTTGTTTGGTACTTTTTACATTCCCCCAAATAGTGGACACGAAACATGGGACAAAGTTGAAACAAGCTTAGATATGGCATTAAACGACAACAAAGATAATATTATAGTCTCAGGGGACTTCAACGAGAACCAACTGAATACCACTAACTCTAAAGTAAAAGCACTACTAAACCAGTTCAGCCTAACCCAAATGATAGATGAACCAACACATTTTACAGAAAATTCAACTTCACTGATAGACCTAATAATGGCAAGTAACGTAAATGATATTTCGTACTGGTGCGTTGGCCCACCGCTGACAGATCAAATTCGGTATCACTGTCCAGTTATTGGCTTTTTAAACTTCTTAAAAACTCCACTTAAAACTTTTAAACGTAAAATATGGTTATATGACAAAGGCGATTACGAATTATTTAGAAATACTCTAAATGAAGCGGACTGGAACACGATAATAGCATCCGACATTGTAGACGAAGTAACTGAGAATATAACAAATACGATACTTCAAGCAGCTGCTATAAGTATCCCCAATAAAATTATTAAAGTTCGAAAAAACAGCCCTGTATGGCTAAAAAATGATATTAAAAAAATGATTAGGAAAAAAAATAGAATTCATAGAAAGGCTAAAAAATTTAATAAACAATCTGACTGGAATAAGTTTAAAAAAATAAGAAACAAAGTCACTGGACTTGTTAGAAAATCTAAAGAAGATTACAATAATAACCTTATAAACAAAATTATGAATGGTAGCCCGTCTAGCCCTAACTGGTGGAAAACAGTTAAACAATTTTCTGGTATTAAACCAAGCGATAAAGGTATACCACCTATCGAATGAAACGGGACATTAATCTTTGATGATATTGAAAAAGCAAATGAATTTAACTCTTACTTTGCTTCACAATCTAAACTAGACGACATAGAGACCGTTAACTTAAGTAACCTTAACGATGCTGTTAACAACTGAAACGAAATTGAATTAAATGAAACAGAAATTGAGGATGCCTTAAATGTTCTTAATCCGTCTAAAGCATCTGGATTTGACACGTTAAGTCCAAGGTTATTTTAAAAAAGAAGCTTCGTCGATCATAAAATATCCTCTTTCCAAATTATTTAATCTGTCGTTAAGGAAAGCTGAATTTCTTAGCCAATGGAAAAAAGCTAATGTCATACCTGTCTTTAAAAATAGTTCACCAAACGAAGTTAACAATAACAGACCTATATCTCTTCTAAGCGTCTTATCAAAATGTATGGAACGCTGTATTTATAAACATATTTATAATTACCTAAGACAGAATAATATTCTAACGCAACACCAGTCTGGCTTCACCAAAGGGGACTCTGCTGTAAATCAGTTAGTAGACATTGAGAATGATTTTGGTAAAGCTTTGGATAGTGGCAAAGAAATACGGGTTGTGTTATGTGACATAAGTAAGGCGTTTGATAGAGTTTGGCATAACGGTCTTCTCATTAAATTACAGAAATATGGTATATCTGGAAACTTACTTAAATGTATAGAAAATTATTTGTATGAGAGGTCTCAAAGAGCAGTTATAAATGGTTCAAATTCTGACTGGTTATCTACTAACGCTGGCGTCCCACAAGGTTCTATATTAGGTCCCCTTTTGTTCTTGGTATTTATTAATGATATAGTCACTGATATTGAAGCCCAAATTAAGCTTTTTGCTGACGATACAAGTCTATATTTAACTGTTGATAACCCAATAGAGGGCGCTGAAATTTTAAATAGCGATTTGAATAAAATTCACGAATGGTCCCAGAAATGGCTTGTAAATTTAACCCCAAGAAAACTGAAACCATGACTATTTCCCGTAAAATTTCAAAACCTTACCACCGACCTTTAAACATGAACAACGAAGAACTACATGTAGTTGAAAAGCACAAGCACTTAGGAGTCTATTTTTCTAATAATGGTTCATGGAATGTCCATATTGATTATATTGTACAGAAATCATACAAAAGACTTAATATATTAAGGAAAATAAAACACACTTTAGATAGAATGACCCTGGGAAAAAAATATATATCGTTTATAAGACCTATTATTGAATATGCTGATGTTATCTGGGATGCAGGAAATCAATCTTTAATGAATAAACTTGAAAATATCCAGTTGGATGCTGCTCGTATAGTTACAGGGGGAACTAAGCTCACAAGTACGTCGATGTTATATAAAGAAACGCAATGGGAGAAACTTTCAGATCGAAGAAGTAACCACAAATTAATATTGCTTCATAAAATTGTAAATAATAAAACCCCAAATTATTTGCAAGAGCTATTGCCTGGCTATGTCTGTGAACGACACGACCACAGTACCAGACAAAGTAATAATCTTTTATATGTTAAATCACGTACAAAACTTTATTCTGATTATTATCTTCCGTCATCCATCAAACTATGGAATCATTTACCGTTAAGTGTTAGAAATTGTGAATCTATCTCTCTATTTAAGAAACAAATTTGTAATCAGAACGATCGCGTCCCTTTATACTTTTATGCTGGATGTAGAAAAGGCCAAATTCTTCACGCGCGACTTAGAATGAATAGTAGTTCTTTAAACTGTCACTTGTTTCCAAGTCTTCCCCTAAATGTCACTGTGGTGACTTAGAAACTAGCTCACATTTTTTACTATTTTGCCCACTATACTCGGACATAAGATAAGAACTGATAATGTCATTTGGAAGCCTAAAATTAACGGCACTTATGGACACCGAACTTCTATTAAATGGTTCAGATACAATTTCGAATGAAGAAAATATTAGTTTATTTCTCATGGTTCAAAGGTTCATTATCAAAACTAAAAGGTTTACAAACTAATAACTCACACAATTAACCTGTAAGCATTTCGTCTTATCAGTTGCATTTTCTTTACTTTTCAGTTCATTATGTAACTCGATCACTGACAAAATCAATATTTTCATTATGTAACAGAGCATGTAGTTTTGATTTATATGTGTATAATGTATTTAATTTACCAAGGAGACAGATTAATATAAGCAATTGTTGCTTGTTTCTGGATCCTTATTGTGAATATGTGTTTATAATTTATACTTGTATTTATCATAATAAAATATTGTTTACACTAAGCATCTTAAAGACGTTATTTAAAAGTGCTATGGTCCTCTTTATTTCCAAAAGGAAGACTAATTTGCCTTATCATACATTTTTCAGAGTGTATCTGCGGTTGGTCAATATTTCAAAAAAGGTCAATTTCATCACTTTATTTTTGTCATTGTTTGCTTGTCCCCCCCCCCCCCCCCAAATGCGACACTTATTGAACATGAAGCAACACCGCAAAAATATGCATGTACATTATCAATACTGATATTTTTAACTTAAGTCATTTTTTCGAAGGGTCATAGCAAAAAATCATCATATGATTTTTTTCTACAAATATTTTTAAACAATCATATAAAACAAAAAAAATCCGGTAAATGAAACATTCTCGAAATTGTTGTCCCCTGAGAAATATACATTCTTGAATGCTTTAGTTCATAAATTCGTTTCGTTTTACGCTTTAGATCACCAATCCTTAACTAACATTAATAATCCATTAATTTCAAAATATTGTATAAATGTTTAAAATGTATATAAAATATTCCGATTTGCCATCAAATCTAAGTAGATAAGGTTCTCTACAATAAGAAGTTGGAATAAACATAACTACATTGTAGTATCAGTTTCTTTCTATTTTCAACTAGAAACCCTTGTATCAGACGCAAATCTTATACATGACATCTAATGAATGATTTTGCAGGTTTCGGTCTTTTTTGACAAAATGTTTTCAGTCCATGCATTCCCTTAGTTTTGTATATTCTTCGTAGATTTCGTATATTTTAACATCAGTAAAATTATGTAACCTAAAATGCATCATCGATAGCTAAGTAAAGTGTCTCAAAAACGTTATTTTAAAATTATATGGTTCTCGTTATATTCAATATCAAGGAAAAAAATCTGCATTATACATTTGCAGAATGTATTTGCAATTTTTTCACATTTTTCATCGATTACCTGTTGTTTGCTTTTTTGCTCTAAAATGCAAGACTTAATAGGAAACATGAAACTAACATCAACGCTCAAAATATATACATGTACATTATTGATACTGACATTTGAAATTGCAATTATCTATGCATTTGACAGAGAAATAAATCAATGATTTGAAAATATTGATGCAATATCACATGACCATAAGTAACATACTTTCTTGTCATCTGATGAGATAATCCCAACGCTCGACAACACTTATATAAATGTTGTTCATTTAATAGACCACTTTTGATTTTTGAGTCCGTTGCATTTCCATCAAAAACTTTGGATTTAGGGAACATTATTCGTGCGTTTAGGGGCATAGTCACTTCCTTCCTATGTTGTAGGAGCTGTCGAGAAAATCTAATGCTATATTGCACGAATTATCCGGTAAATGATATTTTTATAATTGATTATCAGCACTACTGTCATTATGAAATTTTGATCGAGCACTTATTTCTAGTTTTACCTACATAATGACTTATTTCTAGTTTTACCTACATAATACGCTTGGTGAACTTTGATAATTCAGGAATACAAACTAATCCCCTATATCTGGAAGATGACGTCGTTAAGACGTACATAATTGACGAACTTTTCCGATGAAGGACATTACTCAAAATGGTCTATTACAATGGCATTTACACATACAATTGTCGCTTTGTGCTTTTTCAAGTGGTAATTTCGGAAGAAATTTATTACTTAATATTGAAAATGACATGTTGTAAAATGTGATGCGTAATTTAATGCGATAATGCATTCTTTACCTTTGTAAAAAACCGATATTGTGTAAATGGTATTATTTCATTTGGTAAAATATAGATGAGGGTTCCATTGCTGGTTTCAAGTTAGACGAGACTTGAATTTGACACCGATGTTTAATATATGTTGAATTTACAAATCATACCAATAGTTATAGAACATTTTTGTGACTAATTCCTTTTCGTTAACATTTTATTATGAGCTATTTTAAAATGTGTTTGTATTACTTGTACTCAGTGTGAAATAGAACACCAAAATAAATAGGTTTTTATTTTGAGTTCATATTTATTTTTCAGAATTGAATTTATTTTAATTTGTTTAGCTTATATATTTTGACTTCTTTCTAATACAATCTTTTTGTTAAAGGCGTATCCATATCAAAAGTCGTTAGTAATTTATTTTATTAATCAACCTAAATAATATCAAAACGTTATACACTTTTTTGTTTGGGTATTTTGTATCGTTTGCCGCGTTTGAACATAATTATCTTCAAACATCAAAATAAAAACAAAAACTATTTGTTTCATAAAATTACAGTATGACAAATTCAAAGAAAGAATAGTCTAACGGATCTTATTGTTCACAATTTGTTTTGATGTGACGTCATCGACAACGTCTAGACAACCCCTTTTTTGTATGTCATCAATAAACTTAATTATCCGGGTTTGTTTCACATATGAAAGTACCGGTTTGTATGTCACTGGGAAATTACGGTAATTCATTACAACCAATGTTATAATATTGTTTTAAGCAATCTGCGTCATTTGACATTGTTTTATGTAAAAAAAATAAAGTTGACTTGTCAATGTACATAATTCTTCGTCTCGCAGTTGTTTTAAACAATGAAATTGTCATAAATATTTGAAAACTTTATAAGGTATTTTTAGCTGTTCATTATAGTCATCGATTATCTTGATTCTATTCGACAATACACCATTTATCGATATACATATGAGTAGATTGTGCATGATAACCAATGAAACAACTATTCGCAAGAGACCAATTTAATTGCAAACGACGTGGCTTTAAATGCCTTTTGTACTTTAACTATTGAGATAAGGGTAGCCTTTTTTAATAATCCCCTCTGTAATAAAACTATCTATAATACGATCCCACGAAAAAGACATTATTTTTTTTCAAATGCCAGAAAGAAATATTCAAAAATTCTAATATGACATCCTTATTACGCTTTGTAAACACAACCGTGTTCTAATGAGCACAAAATATGTTTCACACATGCGCACGAATTTACTGTGTATATAAACGTTATTTCTACCGTTATCCTTTAATATATATATACATTTAAGCAGCTATCATAATTTTTTATCATATAATTTTATAAAACAACATATGTTTAACCTGCTCGTAGTTTTTAAACTTATCAAATATGAAATGTAATTTCTCGGAAAGGAGACGGGAAAAGCCAAACATTTTTACGGTATTTTCGTAAGCTTCGACCTATAAAAATACGGTATTTGTCCTATAAGAATCGACATAACTCCTTCGTGTCATGCTCTCTGCTCATTTTAACATGAATAGGCATTATATTTGACCACATTTTACACCTCCACATTTTACACCTCGCTAACGCTCAGTGTAAAATATTGACAAATATAATGCCTACCCATGTTAAAATAAGCACAGAGCATGACATTAAGAAATTATTCCTTAAATAAATATAATTCGGTCGATCAAACTCACGTCTGAAGCTATGGAATATACAAAGTTTTGAAAAGTGTCACCTTTAATGAGTTTAGAATTATACTTGCCTGTACTGTCAGTTTGCTTACTTAAAAAATGTGTCATTCTCTGTGTATGTGTTCTGAATTCTGCATTTCGATTGTCCAATTTGAATCGGCCTTTATTTTGCTTCTTAAAGACATATCAAATTAACAAAATACGAAAAGTTCATTTCGGGGTACAGTAGAATGATTTAGGGTAAACTGAGCAACTGTACGCTGTGTCAAGGTTATTTAACCCATACGGTACATACTAATTTTCCGGGACTTCATGATTCTTATAACAACAACTGTGTTTCCAAATTCTAAATCCAGTTTATTCGAATAAAAAATTGGAAACACCTCACTTTGTTTTATATGTGTAGACCTTTAATCATTATGTTAACAAGAATTATTTGTTATAGCAGTTTATTTCATTTTTAATTTTGTTTTATAAACAGTTATTCATTAGTGTTGTCAACTGTAAACCGGTTAACTGGTTAACCGATTGAACGACCGCATACCGAATACCAAAAACGTTAACCGATAAACCGGACTTTTTTTTCAATTGTGATAGATTTGATATACATTTTTATTCAAAATTATTAAATAGTTATGTTTTCTTTTAAAATTGTTGCCGTGTTAATCAAATTGACAGATCAATTGTCCTGTATATCGGTTGCTATTGTTAATCCAAAAAATATAAAAAATAATAAAAAAATAGTCTCTCCGCTCCGGGCAAGATCTTAAGGAAACATAACTAATATATATGTGGCTTTAACAGTAACTTTAAATCAGTAATACGATTAAATTTTACAATTTACTTGAATTCATTGTTTCATGTTTGTTCTTATATTGTGTAGACCCACATCTGAATGTGCACTCTCTGTGCGAGGCTATGTCATACTTCGAACGAAATGCTAACTCAAAAAGTGTGCAATGCTAACCAATGTGATTGTAATCAATGTATACCTGAAAATACGAGTAACAGGCCTAATCATTTCAAATGGAAACACTTCACATAATTTTCGGAGACAACAAGGGAAAATGAACGATTCATCGTTTTCAAACATATTAAATTCTGCGAGATCAAGAAGTTTTTTTCAATTTGTCAATCTGAAGTTTATATAAACACCGTAGTTGAAAAGGTGTAAAAGTCAAACTTCGCCAGGAATCTGCACAGACAAGCCTTACCAAAGAACAAACTTCAAGTCATTGTATCATAAATGTATGATTGGGATGGAATGTTTTCACATTGACACTCATATCACATTTTCTCATATCTGTGTGTAGGGTACCATATAAAAAGGCCTTCAAACACAAACTTAAACTATCGGTTAACTGGTTAATCAGTCAAACGATTATCCGAATGACCGGTTAGGCAAAAGTGAACGATTTGACAACACTTTCGATTATTAATGCATATCTCATTAATTTGTTAGTTTTCGCATGATGAATCATCATTCGCAGAACAAAAACCCAAATAAACGAATTACAATCTTGGTCCCTTTAACATATATTGTCAAAGCATGTTACTAAAACAATTATATTGTGTACAAGATATGTTAACAATATTTAAAGCATAAAAAGATTTATATTTTCTAGGTGAAAGAGTCGCAACATGAGCTTAAGGAAAGCTTGATTATTAATCAACCATTAATACACAAAGCAAATTTAATTTACTTTTTCATAGAGAGTAAAATAAGAGGGACGAAAAATACCAGAGGGACAGTCAAACCCATCAATTGAAAATAAACTGACAACGCCATGGCTAAAAATGAAAGGTACAAGCAGACAAACAAAGTACACAACACAACATAGAAAACCAAAAACTAAACAACACGAACCACACCAAAAACTAGGGGCGATCTATGTTGTTCCGGAATGGTTAGCAGATCCAGTTCCACATGTGGCACCCGTCGTGTTGATTATGAGCAACAAATCCGGTAAAAAGCATAATTCGGTAGTTCACATAAATGAAAGGGAAGGGAGGATTGCATTTACGACATAAGAAACATATCCGATATCATTCGTGAAACGGTTATTCTATAACGGTCAATTAACTCGGGATGGTGTCCGTAAAAATTACGAAGAGACGATTTCATTTGGAACTCTTGATTTAATATCTTCCTTGTGAGCAACAACCCGTAATAAGCAGGTTCCCCCAAAATGTATAGAAGCAGTCACAACAGTACGATCATTTGAATTGTGGTGTCACCATTTTCATATTTACTAATCTCCGAATTCATATCGGTTCATTTTTATAAATTTACTATTTACAAAACTTTGAATATATCGAAACACTAAGGATTTTCTTATCCCAGGAATATATTACCATAGCCGTATTTGGCACACCTTTTGGGAATTTTGGATCCTCAATGCTCTTTAAATTCGTACTTGTTTGGTTTGATAAATATTTTGATATGAGTGTCACTGTTGAGTCTTATGCAGACGAAACGCGCGTTTGGCGTACTAACTTATAATCCTGGTACCTTTCATAACTATATTTATGGCGTATTTTAAAATTTCATCATTAATCCAAATATAATTAAACTGTCAAATAATTTACATTATGAAACCAATCTATCTGTATCTTAGTTTTTCATGTGACAAAAAATGTATATGATATATCAATCAGAAGTTGCAGAGCTGATAAAACCTAATTAACAAAATCAAAACCGGACAAGGGATCAAAGTTATGTCCGAAGGAAAATACATTTTAGAAAGGATTTCCAAATCTCAATGACGATAACTTTAAATTATGTCCGTATTTCCATGCCATAACAGACGTTATTTTGGAAACCTTCGGGGTATTGCGCCATTTGTTATACATGTCTGGACAACCTTACTTTTTTAATTTTTGTATTTTTGGAGTTGTTATATTATGATTATTTTTTACCATTTTCACTGTTGACTATTTCATTTCGTGTATTTTTTCGATAACAATTTATAGAGGTCACCTTTACATCTTCAAACAGTTGGATTGAGTTCCCTCCTTGACAACGAATGCGACTGTCAAACATGGAGGAAGTTGAGTTGGCTAAAAACACCAGGTGTTATTCACCATATTTTACAAAAAGGAAATCCTGTACCAGGTCAGGAATATGACAGTTGTTTTCCATTCGTTTGATGTGTTAGAGCTGTTGATATTGTCAGTTAAAGTATATGCCGTTGACCTTCGTCATAATAATTTTCAAAAAAGGAAAGATTGAACATATAAATTAAATGAATTGACTGTCATCAATGTGAAGACGGATATTGTTACGGATTATATAACCACTCAGGATCTGATTTACAATCTACATTTATCATATTACAATTACAGCGAAAGAGCTATGATTTTCGATTGGATGATTGTGAATCCAATATTCGATTTTTTAGCTACCGTATAACACGTATAACGAACAATATCATATTTATATATACGAGAATACATACTTTGTTATAAAGCATCATTAAATCCATTTAAAAGTATAATTTGTTTTCCAACCCTACTATCAACATGATGTTTAGTCTTAGACAATTGTTACTACCATTGGCTGATTTGCTAGTAATAGCTTCTGCTGAATTCAAATCCGGAATTTGGATTATGAATCCAGACAGGATGAACACTAGGCTTACAGGATACAAAATTCGTACATTTGATAACATATCCCCGATGATCTGTTTCGACAAATGTATCCGTAGACCTAGATGTCATTCTTATAACTATAACCACCATATATTACGTTGTGAACTGAACTACAAACCTAAACCTGGATATGTCGCAAACTTTCAGAACGAGGTTGGATTTGTTTATGTTGATGTTAATCATTATAGAGGGGTAAGTGTTATTTTTATCCATCTTTAGTAAATTCATTTACTGTCAAATGCTATCCTTGCAATAGCATTAATAAACTTGAGAAAGAAAATCTCTGAGAGACTTTCGATGTTATGTCTAACTATCAGCTGCTGAACCAGAACTGATATTTTCTTATAAAAGCTAAAAATGTAAAATCGAATTTCAAACTAACATATATAAGAAGATGTGGTATGAGTGTCATTGAGACATTTTCCATCCAAGTCACAAATTTATAAAAGTGAACTATTATAGATCAAAGTACGATCTTCAACATGGACCCTTGCTTCACACCGCACAGTAAGCTATACAAGGGCCCGAAAAATAACTAGTGCGAAACCATTAAAACAGAAAACCCAACGGTCTTATCTATATAAAAAATAAATAGAAACGAGAAACACTTATGAAGTTTTAAGTTCATTATATTGTATTTGAATTTTGTTTTTGATATTACCCCTTCCGGCTAACAGTGTGCCATTTCATTGTTCAACTGTGGTAATTGATAGATTTCTGGTAGAATTATGGAGGTACCCTTTACAATTCATTAAGGTTGTTATTTTCAAGTATATTAAAGATACAATTTACCAATGATTTATTTTATACTCCATTGCATTTTAATTCAAATTATTTAAAAATCAATTTTTGGAAGGATTATGAAAGTTGCACCAACATGTTACAAAAAAGGCTGATTTTGTAATTCTAGTCTATAGACTTTCTAGAACTATAATATAAAATGTCATGTAAAAGTTTTGTGGTATGGCTGTAGGTCAATTGACAGGTGTTATTAATTTTCACAATGTTCAACTTATAATATATATAAATATTCAAGCAAACACTTTCGGAAACAAATTAAGATTAAACAGAATCAATGTATAATACATTTGCTACCATAACGATTACGCATTTTTTTTACAAAGCTTTAAATCATAAAATTATAAAAGTTTAACAAATGAAAAATTTCTATAATATTTATAATATTTTTAAAGCATCGAAACAGTACATAAGACTGATATCTTTTTTGTAGTATTTACGCCTTAAGTAAATCTAGTTCTACCTATACTGATTAATCATCTATAAGTTATTAATACACCTATTTCTTTTGTTTTGAAAAAAAAATCTATAAAAGTCTGCTTTCGAGAACAACAATTTTTTAATATTATTTTTATTTTCATATAAACATTTTTAGTTTGTGATATAAAAAAAACAATAAAAAACAAACAATCATAGCTAGGAAATATCAATTCTTTTAGAAATGAACTCATGGGAAAATTTTATAAGACTTCTGCCCACAATTCTAATGACTGTTTTAGAAAGGCGCCAATGTTTTTTACACGTACTATGTGCTATGGTTGATATGGAATCCATTTTGTTATTGGTTTGTCTATGTCATGAAACTCATATATAAAGAAGTTTGCTACTCTTGTTTATGATGATGAAAAACATTACTTTTTTAAATGGAAACTACTGTGGATTCATTATTTTTCGTTGGATACCAATTTTCGTGGAATTCGTGGGTACTGGTGAACCACGAATTCAAATGTCCAATGAACTGAAAATGTTGTATAGGGTTGTATGCAGACTATCACAAAACCACGAAATCAAATATCAACGAAAATGCAAGTTTTCATAAATCCACGAAAATAAATGAATCCATACCGTATATTCGTCTATAAGAAGGCTCACTATCGACGAAGTATTAGATTGAGTCAGGATGCCAGGCTACCTTATTTATAACATAAAAAATTCCAAAGAAAAAATATGACAGACATGATCTAACGATAACCACTGACCTACATGCTTCTGATTTAAGACAGGCACATACATAATGTGGCGGGGGTACATGTATGTGAGCGCCTATCCCCCCTCCCCACAGTGTAACACAGGATTTACAAAAAGTACACAAGAACTATCACTGCATGAAATGATGCATTTAATATAAAATTAAATGCATATGTTATGCATATTAAATTTCAAATTACAAAAAATATTATGCATTTACTTTGCTGGAAAATTTCTAATTTAATACAGATTTAAACTAAATTTAATATTGCAAATAAATTCCCAAATTTCAACCTAGTTTAAAGGTATTTTTAAATCTAAATAAATTTCAAATTTAAAGAATTTAAGTATAGACTAAATTTGAATAAATTTCTAATTTAAAGAAATGTTTATGTAAATTAAATTTGAATAAATTTGAGATTTAAAGAATTTTTAATATAAATTAAATTTGAATAAATTTCAAATTTAAAGAAGTTTTGATATAATTTAAATTTGAATAAATTTGAGATTTAAAGATCTTTTAATATAAATTAAATTTCAATAAATTTCAAATTTAAAGAATTTTAAATATAAATTAAATTTAATTAATTATGTAATTTAATTACATGTAAATTCAAATAAATTTCTTGTTTATGACTTATTTAAATTAGAACTTCCATCAAATTTAATGCAATTTAAAGTCAATATAATCCTGTATAACTACTTACAAAACAAAGGTGCAAATGAATAATAAAGAAAAGGCAGAATTTTTCCCTCTGCTTTTAAACAATTTTTTTTTTGGAAAAGGGATGTTGGGGATTTGTTTTTACTTTAACCCAAATATCTGGTTTGGAAATATCTAATTAAATAAAAAAACAAAAATTAGGAAAAACAGGAATTTTTAATGGTGATAACTTTGTAGCTACTGTACATATAAAATTGATCCTCCAACTTTTCTGATCCATGTTTACAAAGTATTAGACTTGAAAGGCATGGATTGCTGCTCTGTGTATTTACAGTAGAATAATATTTGTGGTTTCAAATGGCAATGTGCAAATGTATAATTTGTCAGTAACATTGAAGACTATTTTTAAGATGAAACTTAAACAATAATCCAACGAATACATGTCACTCATTTGCAAAGCTCAATACCATTTTGTAAATATGCCTTTACCTATATGTAAAGAATGGCAATGCATCTGAATTTATATAAGAACTTGAAGAGTTAGAATCTAAGACATACAAAAAACACAAACACCAGATATAAACTATAGGACAAGGCTATCTATGTGTGATTTGGATTTTGACAATGGCAGCATTATACAATACAGGAGATAACAAAAACTTTTGGACAAAGCATAACCATACACAACAATTTCTAGCATTTTCTTATTGTCATCCTGTCTTGGGCAATATAGTTATTTTCATCACTTCTAATCGGGTCAGAATAATAAAAAAAACCAATTTTGAGTTATCTCCCTTTGTATATACTTCAATAAAAGAAACAAAGTATCTAACAAATTAATTTTATTCAGATACTGACAAATTAGAGTTGTTTTGGTGATAAATTAAAATAAAATGTCAAAAAGTTTGTTATACAATTTTAAAAACATTTAAAACAAATAAAAAAACACTTTTGTTTAAAAAAAGTCAAGTTCTACATCAAAGAACCTCATCAAATTCAAACTAATTAATAAAATAATTGTTATTGATAAATTAACATGCTTACTTGTATAGATTATTTAAGAATCATAACAATTGGGTTATAACAAATAGCAAACATAGGCACCTCTAAATTTCAAGTTTGGCATCATAAATATTAAATGAATAATCTCCCCTGCTAGCATTATTTGTCAATTTTAAAAACTTCAAAAAGCAAAAAACAAAAAACATAACATTATTTACATGATTAACATAATTCGTAAATTCACAAGAGTGCACACACTGAAATGTCTCGCCTTCTTTACTTATCATTGATATTATGTTGATAGTCCTAAGTATAAAGCTTTATTAAAAACTGCCACATAAACTTAACATTAACCAAGATAACTAAACAAAGAGCAATGAACCATGAAAATGAGGTCAAGGTCAGATGAACCATGCCAGACAGACATGCACAGCTAACAAAGCTTCCATACAACAAATATAGTTGACCTATTACTTAGTTTTAAAAGAATAGACCAAAACACAAGAACTTAACACTGACATAGATGCCAACCCCTTTTGAGACAATCAGTAACAAACTATCAAATTTTCCGTATTTTTGAAAAGTTTTCAGTAATCATTCAAAAACATGCATTTACCAATAAAAATTACTGACGAGTGGTTGCAAAATGATGTGCACTAACATTTGTCGTTCAACATGTTGTCTGTAGTATGAATTCCATTCATTAATTGTTCAGATGTTCTGGACTCGTACATTTTCGTTTTGTCAAGGAGAAGTAGAGAAATGGGGAAAGCTACTTCATAAAATGCAAGTTTTCCTCTTCGGAAGTCAGTTAGTTCCCATCAATAGGTTGATAACTCCCGAGAAACCGGAAACATTACATTGTCGTTTTCTAAATACCGGACCAGGACGGAAAAGTAATGATAAAAATCCGAGATTTACAAAATTGCAAAATCGGAAAAACTACGGAAAAATCGTAATGGTTGGCATCTATGCACTGAGCAATGAACCGTGAAAATGAGGTCGAGGTCAAATAAAACCTGCGCGACTGACATATAGATCATAAAATATTTCCATACACCAAATATAGTTGACCTATGGCATATAGTATTAGATAAAAAGACCAAAACTCAAAAACTTAACTTTGACCACTCAACCATGAAAATGAGGTCAAGGTCAGATGACATCTGCTCGCTAGACATGTACACCTTACAATCATTCCATACAACAAATATAGTAGATCTATTGCATAAAGTATAAGAAAAACAGACCAAAACACAAAAACTTAACTATAACCACTGAACCATGAAAATGAGGTCAAGGTCAGATGACACCTGCCAGTTGGACATGTACACCTTACAGTCCTTCCATACACCAAATATAATAGCTTATAGTATCTGAGATATGGACTTGACCACCAAAACTTAACCTTGTTCACTGATCCATGAAATGAGGTCAGGTCAAGTGAAAACCGTCTGACGGGCATGAGGACCTTGCAAGGTACGCACATACCAAATATAATTATTCTATTACTTATAATAAGAGAGAATTCAACATTACAAAAACTCTGATCTTTTTTTTCAAGTGGTCACTGAACCATGAAAATGAGGTCAAGGACATTTGACATGTGACTGACGGAAACTTCGTAACATGAGGCATCTATATACAAAGTATGAAGCATCCAGGTCTTCCACCTTCTAAAATATTAAGCTTTTAAAAAGTTAGCTAACGCCGCCGCCCGATCACTATCCCTATGTCGAGCTTTCTGCAACAAAAGTTGCAGGCTCGACAAAAAAAACATCCTGCATTGATTAAAATTTCATTCCAAATGCTGTATGCAAGAATAAAAATAATAAGGTGTAATGTAATACTTCAAATATGTACAATTGAATAAAATAGCACACAAATAAACTTTTATCAACAAAATTATGTAATGTCAAGCAAAAAATTATCAATATTGAATGTACTTGGACAATTGAAGAAAATAATAAGTTTATAAATATATTTGGTGTATTGACTGTCTCCTGATTAGTTAAAATTTTTAGTTTTATTTTCAATTTTATTTGTTTACAAATTTTATGAAGTCAACATGTGCATGATGTGTGTACTTTGTTATTATTTATATAAATAAAATAAAAAAAATCTTTGAGCCTTATTTTTGATAGAAATTTATAATGAATGGCAATAACTTATTTTGATTTTATTGAACCATAAAATTAATTTTCAACTATTTACATTTTACATAATCCTCTTCGCAGATTATCTAATGTGAAGATTCAAATAGTTATCTCCCTTTGACCAAGCGATTATAAATAATGTGAAATCTTACAGGAAAAATCTTGACAGCAAATACAAGACACTGAAATGAGCCACACTCAAATTATTATTCAGCATTTAATTAATTAGAAAAGGTAACAGAAAGTTTAAGTAAAAAGAAATATGTAGCTTAACCAAACACAATAACATAATCTGATGTCACCGATATGCTGCACTTGTAAATAATTTTAATAGAAAATGCAAATGTTGAAATAAAAGAGCAGTAATTCATTTTTTTACTTTAAAAAATAATCAAATTCAATAAACCAAACCACTTCATTTTAAGGGTTCCCCCTTAAACTGAAAACTGTCAACTATAATTCAAAAGTAAACATGAAGGTATTTTTGTTCTTGCAAATTCCAAAAGTGTACCTTTGAATTGGTCCTTATTAAAATTTAAAGAAATTTTTATTGATATCTCTCAATTTTTTGTCATATGCCCTTAAGTAAAAATCCATGCAAGTTCTGTACATTTCTTGTGACAAGGCCTCTCCGATTTACTTGGACCTCAGCTCTTTGCCTTGTGCATTCAGCTGTCTCTGGTATTTACAGTCTAGTAAATGACTTTAGTTTATCCATGTAAGATTTAAAATCTTGTGACAGTCAAATCCCAGTTGTGATCAGGCGAGTTTATCTACAGAATCACTGTCCCAACTTGACATTAAATCAATTGAATTTGCATGGCCTTTCTAAGTTTGTCCTTTTCTGACACTGGCAGTTTCTTGGCTTAAAGGGCCTTAGCTCTATTTTGTAGTTCTGTAATAAAGTAATAAAAAAAAATGTTTAATTTTATTAAATTGACAAGTGATATATATGTGACAAAAGCAATAATTTTCTGCATGCAATTATTCTATCTTAATGCAGTTGTAATCAAAATCATATATTTAAAAGATATTCTAATGAGTGACCCAAAAATATCTCGTGGAATAACTCTATAAAAAGAATAGCTAGAAGTTGTGATAAATTTTCTATTTTCAATGGACCATGAAATTGGGGTCAAACCATTAATTTATCCTTAGAAAGATTATAACATAAGGCACATGTATATTTATTTTTAAGTTGATTGGTCGTTAACATCATTAACAACTATCCTGACCAAAAACTTTTACCAAAACTTGAACCTAAAGCAGAACAGATGAAAGAATAAACAAACAAAAGCATGGTTCATTAAACATAAACCCCTTCTACTTTTGTAGGCTGGCATAACAATTTATTACAACTATTACACATTGTGATTTATTTATCAACATCAAAAAAATTATTGATTTGTATCAGTTTAGTTTTTCAATTATATTTTAAAACTAACTCCTTCTATCATTGTTTGGTCTTATTCACGGTGTAGAATATATACAACTTTTATAATTTGATGTGTGATCCCCTCAGGGATTCAGGCTTATATTTTGGCAAGTGTTTGATGTGTCAATGGGCACTATGGAGGTCTAAAATTAGGTAGCATCCCCTTTTTTCCCTAGGGAGATTGATATTGGAATAGCTCATTATTGAGTTTGTTGTCTTTATCAATTTCAATATAAATCACAATATCAGGTACAGCAATTTTTTTTTTCTTTTGACATAAAAGAAGTATTTGTAAATAGTATTAAAATACAATCAGCTGTATACAATATAACCAAAACAAAAATCTGAGACTGGATTACTGCCCTTTTATCTATTTATTATTTGATCTATAAAATAATATTTAATCAATAGAAATGTGAAAATTTCAAACAAGATTTAAGTCAGTTATTGTTTGATTTGGCTAATCCTACTAAATACACAATTATTTTGATTTTTGTTGTTGTTTTTTTTTTTTCCTGCAATTATTTTGTAACACTCTAATAAAAATGAGTATGATTTCAATCCTCCATGACTCTATTCATGCTATTTGTTAGATGTCTCTACTCTCATTGGCAACCACACTTCCTCTCCTTATAAATTAATTTTTGCAGGCCTCAACTAACAGTATTTTCCATAAAATATATAAAACAATAAAAAGCTAGTACAATCATGACAATGAGTACTATTAATTTATCCCAAGACTTGGTCTGGTCATGTCAAATTAATGTAATCACCAAATAGCTTACTTCAAAATAGAACCAGCTGCTGTTTTACATGTCCAGACTAGATTGTTTATGCCTATAAGCATCACAAACAGCTGCTTACTGCAAAATAAAACATAAAAAGTTCCTAAAATAAATGTGTATTGCCAGGAGATAATTAGTTGAATTTAAACATTCATATTATATTTGTTAAACTTGGTCTAAGGAAAGGGTGTACAGGATTCCCAATACTCAATATATATATATACTAGAAAACACCCGTGATATCGTGGGTCCGTAACTGAATTAAAGTATACAACTATGCGTATACCTTATTTTAGTATTGGTATTGTCATCAGATAAAGACATGCCGATTATAAGATGCACTGTTTTGTCTGCTTTCAAAATCTTTCTGTTTGAACCCGTCGACTTCGAACCTATCAATTATTGGTAAGATTAATAATTTGGTAAACAAAAGGGCCTGGAATGGAGTATTTTTTCCCTAACTCAACAGTATACAGCATAACTCTTAAAGGGGCACTAGCTGTCAAATTCATGGTCACCAATTTGACTCAAATTCTCACATTTGATTAATAACAATGTAAAACATTTATCCAATCTATCAAACGTTTAAAATAAACAGTTTACGGAGCATGGGGTAGATGATATGTAGGTTCGTTTCGTGTGTATTAAAATCCAGATGCCATCTAATTAACTATCGATTTGACCTCAGATGACCATATAAGCGATGTAAACACAAATAAAGATATGAATAGGTTAAACCAGCACGTGCAATTGGATTTTTATAGGTCTGTTTGATTTGAATTTATAGATTAAAAATATAAGTTTCTTATTGTTTTTAACCGTATAAGAATGATTTATGTGGATCGAATTAGTAATCAAATGATTTACCGTAGTTTCACTTTCATTGTTGACATTTTGTTTCTTTAAATAACCAATTCACGTACAATGCATGCGTTGTCAGTCTCTAGCTAGGGGGTTAAATTGAGTTCACATGAATATCGGTTAGAATGATGATGACGTATTCACTTGCAAGTGAATCCGTCAAAAATTATGTATAATCGCTTATTTCAACAAAATTTGAGCAAATTGATTGCTAAAAGCAAATTATTATTTCATTATTCCAATTCAATTAATGATTAATCTAAAAAAAATCATACTTTATTTTTGTATATATATCGTAGCTAGTGCTCCTTTAATACACCGTTTGGTGGTGCGCCTGTCAGATGCGGAACGTACAGATAAGGTAATAGGTAACAGGTGAATATAGTACTATTGGTATCGGTATCGGATTCGATCCGGAACTTCTTAGTTATTGGCAATGTTAATTACGTGGAAAACAAAAGGGCCTGAAGTGGTGTAATTTTTAATCAACACCATTGTATTATATTAATTATATATCAAGTTGAATTCTTTGATTCATCGTTTTTACGTGATGACGGCTGACAAATTGGACCTCGTAATTTTAGTATTATAGATATGTCTAGCGGGACGGCTGCATTGCAGGCGATTTGGTGTCACGATATCATAGTAGCATGGGTTCGAATCCCGGCGAGGGACGAACCAAAAATTTGTGAAAGCAAATTTACAGATCTAACATTGTTAGGTTGATGTTTAGACGAGTTGTATATATATATATAATATATATATATATATAAACATGTATATATGTATATATTCTGACAGACATTTCAACATACATGTAATATACATAAGGTATATTTATAGATTTTAACAAGGCTAAGTAAGTATATAAGCTGATAATACTAAAAAGGCATACATGTAACTCTATCTTTTATCAAAGACAATGGCACGTCTCTATTTGAATTACATGACTTACAATGTACATTTATATCTTTTGAAAGATTTTTAAAATCATAAATTCAGAAAATGTAGACAAAATATATATATATACAATATATACCTTTATATGCAAATGATATGTGAAGGAACATGGATGGCTGTTGTATTCCCTTATTTTTGAGCATCTGTTTCTGCTTGAAATCGATTCTCTGTAACAATTGGTGCAATTCTTCAATTTTTTCACTGTCATCAAGATTTCTGTTTGGGAATCCATCATCTTCTTTATTAGGTATGTAAGTAAAATAAAAACTTTTTGAGAAAATGTTAATATTCAACATGATGTTCATACAAAATGATATTAAGTTTAAATTCTTTTATATAAATGCCTTTTAAACTTGAGTCGCTGAACTGTAGTAACATGTATATAAACAGCATGTAAAGGTTTGAAATGTTTCCAAAAAAATACTCAATAATCATAATATAAATGAAGGAAGTATGGTAACCTACATGTATGTATCATTTGTTTGGCTAGTAATTGGATCAACATCAGTTGGTCTTTAGCGGATAGCATTTATTTTGGAAACATACCACATTGTTTACTTTAATCTAATTAATCTTCATATATATACAACATGTACAATGTACATATACATGTATCTTAGTTTTCTCGTTTGAATTGTTTTACATTGTCATATCGGGGCCTTTGCGGTATGGGCTATGCTCATTGTTGAAGGCTGTACAGTGACCTATAGCTGTTAATGTCTGTGTCATTTTGGTCTCTTGTGGACAGCTGTCTCATTGGCAATCATACAACATCTTCTTTTAATATATCAATAAGCATTTGAATCACAGGCACTTGTTTCTATCCATTGGAAGACCCACTATCAACGTATATTTTCCGTGATATTTTCGAGAAGGTACACAACTAATTTTTTCACCTCTCCGCTTAAAACCATTATTTCTGGTAAATATATACGTTAATAGTGGGTCTTCAAATGGATAGAAACAAGTGCCTGTGATTTGAATTTATACCAATATCAAGGGTACAACTGATGTGTCACCTGGGTAAGTAAGGTACATGTACCTATAGAACAAGTCAATTATCCAATAATCTTAAATACTATAGCACAGTTTGTAATTATTCCGTGACAATAAACAATAATTGGGTTTGCACGACACTTTGACCATGTCCCCTCCTTTTTAAATAAGGTTTTGGGAATAAAATATATTGGGCATGCATATCAGATTAATCATAAAAAGTAAATTGATTGTGTAAGGTTATGTAATATATAATGATCTATATTAAAGTAATGCGGTTACCAAATCGAAAATCCTGTTGAATTTGAAGTGTTTTCTTCTTTTGGGATTTGAAAATCCCGCAACATGACGACTTAAACATTGCTATAATAGAAAACACTCGAGACAACCGAAAGGTGCACGGTCGCACTAAATACCAATAATATGTTATTAAGCCAAATAAAATAATGTATCCTAATTGATAGATTGATATGATGCGTATATAATATAATTGTTTAAAAGATGTGAATAACAGAATAAATGACAGACACATGATCTCCATAAATTAACTAGTAAAGATAATAAAGTATTTG